>NC_050583.1:9567182-9609682 GCF_013368585.1 Megalops cyprinoides | reverse complement strand
CCGAGGCCCTGCGCCCGCCTCAAAAACAGCCAGGAATAGCGCGGCGGTATTGATATGCTATTTATAATTTCCCGTTGCATAAATTACATTAGTCAAAAGAAAGAGAAGGGGAAACAGCAAGCAAGCGGCAGCAACAGCAACCTAGTTTGCGCTTGACTCCGTCTTTTCATTGGATTGTTGTTCTCAGTAGCCCCCCCAACTCCCCCCCCCTTCCCCCCACCGGTTCTGTTCTCATTAAGAGAGGAAGTCCGAGCTCTGGCTAATGAAGGTGAGTGGGAGCTGAGCAAGAGGTCCTTCTAAGCTCCAAAACTCGGGCGACAGCTTACAAGAAAAGACAACCGGATCTTTTCTTTCTTCCTTTTAAGAACACTTATTAAAAAAAAAAGAGGGAACGAGAGAGAGAAAAGTAACTGACAGCTAAAATTGGAGTGTTTCTGTTTTCATTCAGATTGAGCTTAGGACAGATTGCCTCTGAGGGGGATCATTATCCAAAATGCCATCAAAGTTACAATTCCCAACTGTTTCCAACTGTGTTTTTTTTTTTTTTTTTCCCACGGATGCAGGAGTAGATTTCAGTCCAGGGATTGGCTGCTGAGATCTGGAGCCATGCCCTCCCTCCAATTTTTTTAGGAGATACACTTACTCAAGAAGACTAACAAGTTCAGTGTCACTCAGATCACTGTATTCTGCAAACCAAAGACACAGCTGGATCTTTACTTGGCCGATCAAGATGAAGAATGTTTTTGTCCTTCCATGTTATTTAAACCCGAAGCCCTGATGACTCCAGCAACCCACACCTTGGAAGTTTTCAAAATCAGAACCCTGCTGTAAACTAAAATTTGGTCAAATTTGGGCAACTATGCCACTAGGTCACTGGGTCATGATCCTGCCTCACATAACCTTCCAGTGTGATAAGTTCTTGCTCACCAAATATATAATACAATACAAATATCGAGCCCTGAAAAGGCCAAGCAAGTAGGAAAAAGACATACTGACACATTATAGGTCACTCCTCAATCATGATCCAACACCTTCCATTTCAAAGGAGTGTTTACAGCAAGCTACATAGCCACAGGTTTACACTGTACTCTTAAGAGCCTGATGTCCCAAAGTGCCCTGCTATGCTACCTAGTGAGGGTCAAACTGAGTGTGTTTGGTGCACTGATCTGTGAGAGTCCGGGGCGTGTGTGTGTGTGTGTGTGTGTGTGTGTGTGCGTGTGTGTGTGTGTGTGTGTGTGTGTGTGCGTGCATGTGTGTGTGTGTGGGAGGGTACCACACCCTTGGGCCACCCTGGGCCCTTTTCACAGGTCTCTGCTGTGGTCAATGGCCTTGTTCATCTTTTAATTAATTTTAACCCTCATGGATAACTGACAATCTTGTGGTGAGCTGTTTTAAAAATAATAAAAAAAAAAAAACATTGGCACTTAGCAGACACCCTTATTTAGAGTGACTTACATCGGTGAGAATGTTTTATGTTACCCATTTGAACAGCTTGATATTTACCAAGGCAATTCTG
Source organism: Megalops cyprinoides (assembly GCF_013368585.1). Classification (NCBI taxonomy): domain Eukaryota; kingdom Metazoa; phylum Chordata; class Actinopteri; order Elopiformes; family Megalopidae; genus Megalops; species Megalops cyprinoides. Next base: position 9,608,166 of record NC_050583.1, on the reverse strand, counting down.
GTAGCACCCTGACCAAGAGTACAGCAGCGGCACCCCAGTGGGGAATCAAACCGGCAACCTTTCGGTTACACATCCTGCTCCTTAACCGCTATGCTACGCCGCCACCCCGCACACTGCTATTTTGATGACAGGCATTTCCTCCCCAGCCAGGGCGGGCATCCATTCGGCGGCCTCACGTGCCAAGATGGCACAGTTCTGCTCTGGAAGCAGAGTGTGAGTCTCGCTGCTGCCAGGTGAACTTTCGTGCGGGAGGCCGCTCCTGTCTCACAGAGGGGCCGGGCGGGGGGGTGGCAGGCCGCCCCAGGACACACGGCTCATCCCGGCGAAGGTTAATGCACTCCTGGAGCAGTAATGAGCCCCCAGGGCCATTACCCTGCAGGCCGGGAGCCGCCTCCGACAGGATGTAGCATTATCGGCCCGTAGTGCAGGCTCACTGGAAAGGCAGACTTACTGGAAACAGCATCTCTCTCTCTCTTTCTCTTTGTCTCTCTCTCTCTCTTCCTCTCTATTCAATTTGCATTACTGGCATAAAATGCATTTGGTAAATATGGCCAAAGTAGACTACACAATACAAGGCAAACAACAAGTTACAGACAACAAATCACAGCTTTAATCTCTCTCTCTCTCTCTGTCTATATATATAGTATATGGTATGGTACGGTATGGTTATTCTTATGCTTTCTCATACAATTCTGACAGTCTCGCATCATGTATTTAATCATTTCCCCTTTTCTAAAGAGAGCCCCAGCGCCCCCCCCCCCCTTACTGCCAGTTAGCTCTTTCCTTTCTCACTGCATCTGAACTGCACCCGTCCAGTCAGGTTTAATACAGAGGTAGACAAAAACCTCTGGGTGGTGCCCATCTCTCGCTCGCCCACTGGCCTGGCCCGCACTGAGCCCAGGGAAGTATCACTGATCCCTTTAAGGTCCTCCATCCCGGTCTCCGAACACAGGAGGCCCGGAGGGAAATAAAAAAAGCCCACATCAATTTTCAACCTTTCCTGGAAGGAGTGCTGATTACCATGATGAAGGCAGGGTGGGGGGGGGGACGAGGCGGGGGGGGAGCCAAACATTTATTGGGATTCATTACTGGGATTCGGTTATGCATGTGACTTGATGAATGGAGAGTGCTTTTCGGTTGGGGGGGGGGGGGGGGGGGGCGAGCGTGCGGGCCCCAGATCTCACGGCCGTGCCAGGTTCCATAATCTGATCCACCGCTGACAAATGGAAGCCTTTCATTTTGCTCCGTACCTTTTGTATCGCCGGCCGTCACAATGCCATTTCCAAATGGGAGATTAAATCAGGCAGTGGCTACCACAAAAAGGGAAAACTTTCGTCCCCCGATCTCTGTTTTGTGAGCACTCCCCCCTCTCCGGCTCTCTCTTTCACATCTCTCTCTCTCATCGTCTATCTTTCCCTCTCTGTCTCTCATTCTATCCCACACTGTCTCCCTCTCTTTCTGTTCTGTTCTGCTCTCTCTCTCACACACACACACACTCACACACTCACACACACACACACACACACACACACACTCACGTTCTGCCCCCTCATCAATTCATCATTTACTTGCATCAGTTCAATTCAATTCAATCCAATACAATTCAATTCAAGTGGCATTATTGACATGACAAAGAGGCATTTTGCGTTGCCATAGCACAATCACATCCACAACAAACATCACAAAGCTGATTTAAAAGTGTAATCCACGAGTAACAAAGCAACAAGTTAAACAAAAAAAGACAACAAAAAAAAAAGGCAAACGAATAGGCACACGTATGCACGTGAACAGACATACTTAGGAATATAGTGAAAACTATTTAAACGATGAATTTAGTAAAAGCATTAAGTTTCGGTCGCTGGCTGCGTGGTTGGTTTGAAGCAGGACTCACCATGAGGCCGCTAATCTCGCGGACGCCTGGTACGTCACTGTGTCACTCTTCTGACGCCTCCCCCATCAGACGGGAGAAGTATTGCCTCCATAAATCGTGCCTTGCTGCCGGCCAATCAATAACCATCCTGAGTGGCCCTCCATCCTTCATAAAAGGAGGCTGCCCTGCCATTCCTTGCACAACCCCCCCTCTGCTCCATGTGCGTATCGCTAGAACTCCAGCTCTGGCTCTAGTGTTCCACCTCCTTGCCCAGCCGCAGTCACCGATAATTGTCTGGCACAGTTTGTCCCTCCTCTGACTCCGTACCACTACCTCCACTTCCCCGTCAAAGTGGCCAGGAGGAAAGCCAGCACTACCCAGCCTGCTTTGTCCTGTCCAAATAGCCTATTTTATTGAGCTGCATAGTGGAACTACCGCTATCTTCACCCAACACGGTAAAAATGTTCAAATTTAATATACAAATATACTGTGCTGTTTAGAAATACCAACCGAAACGGCAACAGCAGCTGTTATGGTGCTTTTATGATCTTACATGATGGATTGCAAAACAGTGTTATAGACAGGGTGTAAAAAGTGTGTGTGGCTTACTGTACAATAAGCATTCGTGTTCAATACGCAGCCCACGTAACTAGCTCTACTCAAACTCCATCCAGAGGCCAGAGGCTGTATCGTTTGGTCCCTCCGGGTTTCCGTACCCCCTTATTACCCTGATAGCCGTCTGAACTGACACCCTCAAATGTCACAGCAATAAAGCACCTTGTTGTCCATTTCGCGTAAGCGCAGCTTCATCCTGTCTGCCGGACTGCATTTTAAAATAAGGCCGCTCGATTTGTTTGCGATTCAATGGGGCATTGAATGGGCTGGAACTTCGCTGTACATCCAGGACCGCTCCAGTGGTTTCCACCATAAGGTTATTTCACTTTTTTTTTTCTCTCTCCTCTCGGAATAAAGAGGCGAAAGGGGGCAACTGTTATTCAACGTAAGCAGCTTTATCTCATTTCCGTGCTGCCTCAGTGAATCTCCTGCAAAAGGTTAATTCCATCGCAGTCACTGTATTTCAGACGCAATGGCCTGGATGAGAAATGGTATTGCAGTGCCTTGGAGAGAGAGAGAGAGACAGAGAGAGAGAGACCCCACACCACCATGGTGTATTCATATTTTAAAGGAGAGGGAGACAGAGAGAGAGAAAGAGACAGAGAGAGAGAGAGAGAGAGAGAGAGAGACCAATCTTTAAGAATGAAACGATTTTTATCACTTTAAGCAAGTTGCTTATTCTCTCTGCCTGCCTCTTCATTAAATGCGAGAAAGGAAGCAGGCCATCAATTAGGAGATGTAGAGCAAAAAAAAAAAAAAAAAAAAAAACCCAATGCCATGTTAATTACGGAAAATGCAATTAAGGGGTCACAGCGCCCAACCCCGATGGTTTCACAGCGTCTCTAAATTTCTCGGCAGCGGAAAATGCGACCCGTATTCCTTTTAAACTTTTTTTTCTCAGTTGGGCGGTCGGAGTAATGCACATTAATTGCTTTCAATTTTAAACGGGCTATTTAAACAGTGCACATATTATTTCAGTTTAATCTATTAATTCTTTTTAAATAATTGATACTCTTTGGCCTTGGAGCCTCCCTCAAAATGAGTAAGTCGTGTTTCATGGCCAATGATAGGTTGTCAGGTGAAAAGGTAAAGACCGCTGAAATATGAAACGCAAACGCGGTTTTCAAAGACTCTCTGAAGTATTACTGACATAAAAGTATTCTTTAATAACGACGACAGCATCCATTCTGCGTGACATTTAAGGCCTTATTTAACGTGTGGTTTGAAAGAAAAAAAAAGTGAGGGAGAGCGAGAGAAGAAAATGTAAAGCACTATAACTGTGTGATACAAAAACTACACGCTCAATTTTGCAGGTCTGTTCTTCATCTTTGTCAAATGAGGGGAGCAAAAAAAAATACAAAAAATCGCTCGGTAGCTCGAGTCGAATACGGTGAGAAAGTATTGCGAGAGGCAATTCTTCCTCCTGAGAAAAAAAAATGGAGGTGTGACACGGGGCTGGGATTCCAGAAACCGGCTTCAGCGGCGGCCCTGCGCTTCCCTTGGACGTTACCCATAATGCCTTTATCTCCGGGAAGCTGGGAGGGACGTGGGGATTATCCGAAAGGCTTTAAGGGATGGGCGAACATAAAAAGAAAAACAATCACAGTCATTTTGTTGATCCTGCGCAAGCGCTTAATTCATGGTTTTTGCGCCTATATATCTATAAACGGATGAAATGGCTGAGATAGGACAGCAGCATGACTGGCCTCTCTTGCGTTTATGACCCTTTGCTAGAGCCAGGAGGTGGCCGGAGCATGCTTGAGTTTATCATATTTACATTTACATTTATTCATACGGCAGACGCTTTTATCCAAAGCGACTTACATAGGTTATAGTTCTTTACAATGTTATCCATTTACACAGCTGGATATTTACTAAGGCAACTGCGGGTTAAGTAGCGTGCCCAAGGGTACAGCAGCAGTGTCCCAGTGGGGATCGAACCGGCAACCTTTCGGTTACGAGTCCTGCTCCTTAACCATTATGCTACACTGCCGCCCCATATGCCACCTCTTGTTTATTGGCAGTAAATCCCAGAGAGGGACAGCATACCGCCAGCTTATATCTCCTCATGAGGACACAGCACAGCACAGGCTGATTGAGCAATAAGGTTTCTAATTGGTGAATGGGGAAATCTGTGAAGGATCCTCATTGGTGCATGGCATTCCTTTGGGTAAGGGGTACAAGGCTTCACTGCCTCCCCCCTTTTTAGGAATCTGGGCTTTTGGCATAGTGACCTGACATCTTGTTAGTGGAACATGCTGGATTGCTGTTTGGCCATGTTACCAGAAAGCCTTCTTAAAGCAAAGCCTGTGTCCCTAGCTTCCTAATTTATGAATCACAACCAACTTCTTATTGTTAGGTTACTGAAGTGTGAAATGCAATTTTCACTTTAGTGTGAAATAGCATGCAGTGTCGTTCACGTACAGTGGACAAAGACGCTTGCTAATGACTGGATCCTCCTACTACTGCTGCTGATCCTACTACTAGTACGATGACTGATAACATCAGCCCCAGTAGCAGATCGGTCCCGGTCACCTCTTCCCTCTCTCCTACATTAAACCAGAGGACATGTCAGAGCAGACAGACTCAAGTCCAAAAAAAGAGGGCTGCTGCATGGAGCAATTAGCGTGACCTCCGCCATCACTCAGACGTTTTTACATCACCAAAAATCGTTAAACCCCCAACCCCCCCCCCCCCCCCCCCCCCCCCCCCCCCCCCCCCCCCCCGGGCTTTAAAGGCATGATAAAGCAAACAAATGGCTCATAATTGCGCGGGCTATAAGGATGCGAGGTCATTAACGGCACTATTTATTTCTTGAGGGATACCGGGGGTTGGGCCCGGGCTGTTTCATGACTGTGCAAGATGACTTATTGCGTTTGGCAATACCCCGACAGATCCTCCTTCCTGCTCCAGCTTACGCTCAAAGCCTTCCCCTTCCCATTCTCATTTGTGCTGCTTTATTAAAGGGAATCTGCTCCTGAGCCCAGTTCCCGTGTATCAGATCAACCCGCACCCTGCCCGACGTGCACACACACACACACACACACACACACACGCACACGCACACGTCCCTCCTCCGAAAAACCCATAATGCAGGAAACAACGATACTAAGAAGCAGAGGATTGCTCTGAGCAATTTCATCAGCCGCGTTATGGACGGAGCTATCTGCCAGCGCGGCGTAAAGGAAAATAGGCCTCTGATTATCCGGAATATAAGTTCCATTTTATTGCGGGATATTCAGGGGCGATTCACCGGCGCTGGAGGACGGAGATTTGGGCCTCCGCTTCACCATCACCTGCCGCCTCTCCGTCGCCATGGTGGTCGCTTTGGTGGCGCTGGCGCCAACCAACAGAGTAGAGAACAAAGAAACTGATATTTTTACTCACAATTTTAATTCCCTGTTCAGATCCTGTGCACAAATTCTTTCTAATGCTGTCTTCTAATGTGTTTTTCAGTATCTTTATGTTCAAATCGCATTTATAGTTTAAAATGACGTGAAAGCGTATTTTAGATGATTAAATTTTATACATACATACTATGTTATATACAATATATATGGCCGTGTAGTATACTGGTAAGGAGCAGGGCTTGTAACCGAAAGGTTGCTGGTTTGATTCCCTGCTGGGGCACTGCTGCTGTATCCTTGAACTGCCTCAGTAAATATCAAGCTCTATAAATGAAATTGTAACCTATGTAAGTCACTCTAGATATAATTGCATCATGCTAATAATGTGATGTAAAGTTTCTGTATAATAATTTCTGCACTGTTTTTCTGGTTTTAAAAGCCCACTGAGCCTGTGAGCTCAGTCCCCTCTCTGTCAGACTCTCGGCCACAGTGACATGAAGTGCAGTGCCACACCCCCAGGGCCAACACAGAAATCAGAGCGTGCAGGGGGCAGCCTGAACATAACCCATAAAATACAGGCTAAATGGAAAAAAAAAAAAACTTAATGGGGTCCAATGAGAGCTCCATCACTAAAGGTTGTAAAGTGCAGAGGACATCTGTTAGTTACATTTTTGGAGAAAACAGATAAAAGGTGACCCGCAAGACACCCCCCACCCCCCTCACCCCAGATCCATGAGAACCTCAGACTCCAACTGCTTTCAATCCCTGCCTGCCCCAGCTAATCGCACCACGGTTCTAATTGAAGCGGTTCAGCTTGCCTACCTAGCACGGAGTGTGGGCGTTTCTGCAGAGGAGCTGGAGAACTCGGAGCTCCACAGGCCCCGCAGGGCTGGGGGATTGAGCGGCCTTGATCTAGTCCAGGCGCGGCTGGAGAGAGCTCTGACGGCACAGCTATGTCTGCGTCTTGCATCATTTTCCAGGGCTTTTATTCGCAAGACCCAAGGACCCTGCATTCCTCCCCCGAACCCGGGAGCCCCCGAGACACCGCAGGACCACCCCCCCCCCCCCCCAATGTGAGAGGTCTGCTAATGGTGCTGTGGTCGCCGTCCCCCCCCCCCCCCAGATCAGTGACTGCACAGCACCAGATGACTGCACTTCCTTGGCCTCATTCATCCCATACCAGTCAGGCTTTGGACAGAGGCATCGGTCAGGATCCGGTTAGATGGGTATGTAATGCATGGGTAATGTGCCGTGACAGATTTCATCATCTGGGTGAGTTTTAGGCACACACACACACACACACACACACACACACACACACGGACACACGGACACACGGACACACACACACACACTTACACAAACATACGCACACGCACGCATGCACATACACACATACACACTTACACACACACACACACACACACACACAGTTCTGCCTAAATAATGGGTCCACTTCACCAATATACCACATTGTTTCCACTGCACAAGGGGCTAAATGCATAAAAGAACAGCAGCCCTTTGAATAAACCATTCAGACCATGTCAAAGCTCTACTAAGCCATCAGTCCACAACTTAAACAGCTAAGCGCTAAATCTATATTCAATACTGGGTTAAGCCATTCAGAGAGGCAAACTTCACAGACTCCTCACAAATAAGAAACAATCTCATTACCCAGGTCTTTTATATTAGGTTTTCCATCACTGAAGTTACGGCAGTTTGTGCGGGGAATTCCAATGCATTCGGTGCTTATTGCCAAAGCATCTGATGTACTGGCAATAAGCAGGTTAGTCATGGATAACAAGGAGAATTAAACTTTTCAACAAAGAAAAAAAAAGTCCAGAGAAACGTCTGCTTTTGTCCCCCAAAAAAATCTGCCAGCGTCCGCTGTTTTTTGCGAGCTGAACTCACGAACTGTGCAAGTATATAAATAAATCCACCGAAGACGAACGCAATTCATCTTTTTTTTTCTACCCGCCCCCCCCAGGGGGGCTAAGCCATCATCGATTTTCATTTTATGCCGCATGAATACAGACAACATTTTTTAAATATTCCCTGCAATCAATATGCTTTCATTCATTAGCGGTGAAGGAGCTGTCAACGGGCAGGTGGAATTCGGGGGTCCTCGGCCGACGGCAGGGCCTCCGAGGGCCGTCCGAGTACCTGCCTGAGCTTTCCAATTTAACAGAGAGGAGGAGAAAAAGGGGAAAGAAAAAAGGAAAAGGAGAGAGATTAAAGGGAGAGAGAGAGGCACAGAGAGGAGGAGAGAGAGACGGAGAGATGAAAAAAGCAACTTTCATTCTGTTGTATAACCCCCCCAGCCAATTTCTCCTCCTCAGTCAGCTTAAGTCCATTTACACGCCTGCTAAATCTGGCGAGACAGGTATTGAGGAGACAGAGCGTTTTATTCCTGTTGTTCTACGCCCGTCGTGCACAGAAAGGAAGCCTGCACCTCAGGCCACAGAATCTGTATGAATCGCTGTGGGGGGGGCCTTGTCTCCCCGTGCATGTGATCGTGCATGGGCGTCTGTGAGGGTGCCTGTGTGTGTCTGTGCGTGCGCGTGTGTGTGTGTGTGTGTGTGTGTGTGTGTGTGATGATGTAGTGTATATGTGTCTGTGTGTGTGGGTGTGTGCGCGTGCATTTTTTGTTACTTGTTTCACTGCTTGTCTCTGCTGTGCCACCAGCAATAGACTCTCTCATAAACAAGAAGAAAAGATAGACAAGCCAGGGGAAAGGAAAGGAGGAAAAAAACAAAATCCTCCTTTTTTCAGAATTATATTCAGTTTGTTTTACTCACTCACTTGTTATTTACAGCAGTAATGATCCGTGACAACACACACAGCGGGCGGAAATAAATCTGCCTTTAAAGACAGCGTATTTGTGCGTCCCACAGGTGCTGCAACGCTGAAGTCTCCAAAAACAGGCCCTCCTCAGCAAACGCCCACTCCCCTCTCCCCGGCCGCAGAATAACACTTTCACAAAACGGCCGTGACATCACAGAAATGTTTTGACATCCCCCTACAATGCCACGGTGGTGTTCTGAGATAGTTTGTGTTAGTTTGGCCTAGTGCGCCCCCCCCCCCCTTCTCCGCACCACCTCCCTCCCTCCAACCACCACTGGGATAGATTCCATCACCACCAGGCCCACTCCAGCTCCACCCAGGCCTCGCCCCCTCCGCCCACGGCCCCCTGCTCCCAAACCCTCTCCCAGGCTTTCCCAATCCGAACGCTCCCCAGAGGGCCTCTCCACGGGCCTGGCGAGCTACGGTAAACCATCAAAGCACACGCCCCTCTTCTCGTCTCTTCTCCTCACCCATTATCTGCTACCTCGGTCCGGGAAAAAAAAAACACGTCTCTCACAGACTTCAGTGGGAATAAAAATCAGCATTTATCAAAAAAAAAAAGAAAAGAGAAAAGAAAAGACAGCGGAAAAACACTGCACGCACTTCAGAACTTCTGATTCTCATTTTTCCTTTTTCCGTCCCCCCCCCCCGCCCATCGCCGCTACCTCCCCTGCGATGTGCCGCGTTCGGCTCTCAGTCTCTCTGTTGTTATTAAAACGCGTCTCCAATAACGGGACAGGACTCGCTGGCGGTGGCGGCGCAGAGCTGTTTAGCAGGTGACGGGGGACCGTCGAATCCCCCCATCGATTGGACACCTCGCCTTTATCACCGTTCCCGCCCCTCCTGGCTTCGCGAGAGATCAAAACAAATAAATCAGCCGGCGAGACAGACAAGAGGAAGTAGAGAGAAGAGAGAAGAGAGAGGCGGCGGTAAGGAGAAAGAGAAAAAAAAAAACACAAAAAACAAAGGAAGTGTTTCATCTTTTCTTTCCTCCTTTCATCTTTTCTTTCCTCCCTTTCTTTCCCAAACGCCGCCGTCACCTTCTCCTCTCTCCCGCTGCCATCAGTCGACAGGCCGGAGCGTTAGAGGGCTCTTAAACTGTAGGATGAGGCGGTGAATGCACAAGTCAACCTCAAAGGAGGGGAAGAGGGAGAGATGGCGAAGGAGAGGAGAAACAGAAGGAGAGAGGAGGGTGGTGTGAGAGGGAATGAGAGAAAGAGAGAGAAGAAGGAGAGAGGAAGGTGGTGTAAAAATCTGTGAGAGAAGGAGAGAGGAGAGAGGAAGGTGGTGTGAGAGGATGTGAGAGAAAGAGAAGAAGGAGACAGGAAGATGGTGTGAGAGAGAGTGAGAGAAAAAGAGAGAGAGAGACAGTGACAGACTAAATAAAAATCTGTTCCATTAATGGTCCACAGATATTTTAAGATTTCTCCTTCTCACGTGTAAATTGTTATTTTAGCCTAACACTCTGGCAGCATAGATGCATACTGCCCATGCCAATAAAGTTGAGCTCAACTGAACTGAATTTAACTGACTTAAATTGAAAGCGAGTGAGGGGGCAAGAGAGAGAGGGAGAGAGTGACTAGCATCCTATTCAGCGCAGAGGTAAAACTCAGAGTCTGCGTGCTGCTGTCCAGACACCGTGAAAAACGAAGCCCGACTGGATCCGAGGAACACCTTCCGATTGTCCACGAAAATCAGCAAACACTCCGCCTAACTGCCCATTAAAAAAAAACAGACAACCTCACTCCCCCACCTCCTACGCGCTGTGCCCACAGACTTATGGGAAATGAACCTGAAGCCTACATGCAGAATTAAAAAAAGGAGCTACATTTCCTGTGTTTTACAGCGGTTGCATAATTAATGCACGCTCACTCTAATATTCAGCGCTCGGGGGGGGAGGCAGCTAGATCGCACGCGGGGTTCCTAAAGTGTTTCTTACAAATAAAATATTGTGTGTCCTTTCTTCTGTGCAACGTAACCTCGCCTAGGAGAGATTAATTAAAGGTTACATTTGAAATATTATCCATTTACGCAGCTGGAGATTTTTTTCCCGGAGGTGAGGATGGTCCGCGCTCGAGAGTACGACATTAGCGCCTAACGTGGGATTGGAAGCTTAATCACCTTGCCACGTGGCTGCTCGATCACATGTTGTGAATGAAGGTCTGACCGTAGCATGTCATCAACACAGGTGTGGACGGCACTGTAGCATAGTGGTTAAGCAGCAGGTCTTGTAACTGAAAGGTTGTCAGTTTGATTCCCCATGGGGGCAGTGCTGCTGTACCCTTGGGCAAGGTACTTAACCCCCAATTGCCTCAGTAAATATCCAGCTGTATAAATGGAAAACATTGTAAAAACGTGTAACTGATGTAAGCTGTTCTGGATAAGAGCATCTGCTAAATGCCAATAATGTAAAGGTAAGGGATCACAGGTAGCTTTAATGAATTGGCTTCCAATTAAACGCTATCACTAAAGTGTGTGCGTGTGTGTGTGGAAGGGGTGGATCTAGCCCCAAAACAGACCCTTCATGATTTGTAGAGCGATCAATTCAGGAACCATCCTTAACCTATGAGAATCACACCCACCTGGCACGGCAAAAGCAGCCGTGTGGATTTTTTTCCCCCCATTCAGAGCTCATCCAATCATGCTTCAAAGGAAACTTCATTACCCAGAGTGCATTGTGGAAACCATTCCAGTTTCTATTGTGAAACACAGCACACAGGCGCGTGCGATTAATAAGGCGCACAGGTTGCCAGTTTTTTTTTGTTTTTCTTTCAGCTTCTTTATTTATTTCTTTTTTGCCAAACTGTATTCCACATTCCAATTTTCCACACAAATCATCACAGAGTAGAATCTGCCGCAATTTTAGAACAAGACAAGATTAAGACCAAAACAAGTCTTTGCGTTTGCATCATTCGCATCATTCCAGATGATTAGAGAGTGACCTAAGTAGGCCAAGAATGTCCTACTCCAACTAAATCTACACCTAAACCGATAAAAGACAAGCCTTGGCCCAAGCTGAGTCACCGACAGAGGAAACATAACATTTCCTTGAGTTGTCGGGCAAATCTCGGGTCGCGTAAGCCAGGGTGTCAGTGTCAGGCGGAGCAAGAAGGAATAGCAAAAAATGCTGCTCCTTGGTGGCGGTCCCCGTTAAAAAAAACCAAGGGGCCCGAAAATCTACCTCTGCAATTTCCCCCGTGGTGACAGCTTCACTTTATTGATCTCTTCCTCCCTCGCTTTATTAAACCAGTTAATTCCACCCGCACTCCGCTGCCTCTCTCTTTAGAGATGCTCTGCTCGCGCAGTGGGGTCGCTGTCGCCGCGGTTTTCCGATATACCTGTGCCAGCAGACTGTGCACTGTGCAAAGACGTCTTCCCCCTGAACTCGCCCCCATCCCTGCCCCCCCCATGACCCCAGCAATAACATCTCCACCACTCGCTCTCCACGCTGTCGGTTTTCACACAATATACCGCACTGCCAACACCGGCGTAATCAATAACGCAATAAGCACCCGAGTGGCACAAATAAATGATTAAAATATCCAAGCGCTGTTTTAACGGTTAGGAACATTAGGAACCCGCCTCTGAGCTGAAGGCCTGACGAGAGGCTTGACTCGGTCCCGGACACTTTTTTTTTCGTACCCCGTCTGCTTTTATTTCGCCCTCCGGTGCGAGACCCTTTCCAAATCGCCTGCGTGTTTCCGTACGTAAATACAAAGCGAAAAGAACATTCGACAAAACAACAGCAAAACGAGGCATGTGTAGAAGGCGGCTTCCAAGCCATCAGATTACCGTCCCCCTGCTGCTGCGATGAAAATTCAATGGAGGCTCCATATGGCTGCTGGCAAGAGAGCGAGTGAGTGTTTATTGGGGGTGTCTGTGTGTGTGTGTGCCCGTGTGTGTGTGTGTGTGTGTGCGCGCGCGTGTGTATGTGTGCCTTCAGGCCAGGTGGTGGCACAGACTCTGCCTGTCACACAGTTCTGCCTCAGCCCTGGGGCTGGCAGCTGGACTTGTAGCCTCCAACAGACAGAACTGTTACCCCCCCAATGCACACACGCCCCCCCGCCCCCGTCCCCACCCCCTCCCTCCGTCACTTCACATCACCCATCACCCCCCACACCTGGCATCTCCGTTCCTGAGTGACAGCCCTATGGCGCCCACAGCTCCTAGCTCCAGGCTCACTGCCTCATCCTTGTCCTCTCTCCGCCAGCCGACCGAATCCAGGAGACATCAACCACCCCCCCCCCACCACCCACCCCCAAACGCCACACCCAGCTCCCCAGACAAGAGCCTTCCCACCATCAGCATCTTCCGCCTCCATCCTTTATTTCCACTACAGAGCCTCCACACGCAATTATCACATCGAGGCCTTTGACTGGGGGACCGCCGTCTCTCAATTATCATTTTGTTCAAGGGTAATTTAGCCTCCCTTAAACGGGGAGACGGAAAGGTAATTGGGAGGGATCCGAGGCGACGAGGACGAGGGGATTTAATCGCGCCTCTCCGTAAACAAGGCCGGCGACGGAACGCGTTGCCCCGGTTTCGGATCAGACGCGCCAATCCATACGGGGAAAGACGTGTTTTTACAGAGAGGCAATGCACACGGTGTTGAATTGTAGCAACAATGGTTAATTGATTGCCATTGCGGTGATATCACAGAGGGACTAGCCTGAAGAGAAAACATGATGCAGGGAACTGCGAAACTTTCTGGGTGTCCACAGAAGATTTGTATTTTGGAACTGGCTGGTTTAATTATTGTTCAAAATATATGATCGCAGCGGCTGTTTGCAATATTTTTCATCTGCCTGAAGACATTAAACCATTGTTTGTCTTTTTGTTTATTTCTCTGAACTATTTAAATAAAAACAAAGGAAGAAATATATTGCATTGTGAACTCTAAAGCAATTTTAGTGGATAGATGCATCTGGAAGCAACACGAACATTACGCTATGTGCTGTTGACATCAAGTTGATCAGTTTTCCTATGCTTAAAGCCATTTTGCATTCAGTGAGAAAGAAAAATGTTGCATAGAGTCAGTCTAATTTATGATACGAAGAAAACAGCGGGTTTGTAAACACATTGTAAGCATTTTGTAAGCAACGCGGTCGGTCTGCGACGGGGGTTACCCCGCCACGCGGTTCCTGCCCGTTTCGCTTGTGGTCACTTGAGTTTTTCCTGGCGTGTTACTTTAGAAGAGTCCTGAGTAATTATGGATCGCGGGATTTGTAGTGGAAAGGGAGAAAAATCCCCGACACTATGAACTCCGACCTCCATCCCACGCAAGGAAGAAAACAGCAGGCCCTGAGGCAGAGATGCAGGATGTAGATTTCGGGCATTCAAAGGGATTATATTATAAATCAATGGACTGCGGGAAGGGGAAGAGAAAAGTAAGACACCACATCAAAACAAAACAAAAAAGTATGGCAGTTTCGCTCATCAAAACCGCACAATGAAAACAGGCAATAGAGGCATGCTCGCTAATTAAGCGCAGGGTGTAGAAAACCTTGAGAAAGCAAAAAGGAACGCAACTAAAAGGAAAGATCTGGATTAAGGTGCATCTAGCATTTATCCTGAAAGACAGCACATCAAAGCCCCATTGTTATTCCTGCATTGTTATTCGTGCGCTACAAGTGCGGTTTGCGAAATCACTTCCCAGCCTCGGAAAGCCCGCGCGGCTGTCACACTAATTGAGTGAGCATACACTTAACAAATTAAAACAATTATATCTGCAGGCAAGGAGCCTGCTGGACCATGAACTGCAAAACAACTGTATGTAAAGTATTTCTGCGAGACACGAGGAATATAAAAAGAGGGAAAAGAGATTGCCGTTTATGAGTTCATTTGGTTACGAGCATTTGTGAAACAGACACGCGCTGCTCCCGCTGAGTCTCCAAAAGGGTACCCTAATAATTTTTGGCGAGAACTGTCTGAGATATGAATATTTGGCGATTTTTGTTTGTTTGAGAGGGTCTCACGTGCAGCGTCGGATGCGTAACCAGCGTTATCAAAATAGGCTGTGCACATTCGGACGTCTGATCCGGCGGCCACCTCCACCTTTAAAAATAAATAAATAAATGAAATAACATAAAAACTAATGACTCTTCAGCGAGGCAGAAGAAGATATGGAGAAGAGGACAGACAGTTCAAGTCACCATGCCTAATTTCTCATTAACGATGCCGGGGAACCGTCTGCTTTTCGCTCTCCGCCGTGCTTCTGGGTGCAAGACTCTCCCAGACAGGCACCGAGTTCTGCTGCAACCGTAGCCGAACGTTACATAAGCCCTCCGGTTCCGCCTTAATTATGTGTAGCGGGACGTTAGTGCCCATGGTTGCTCATTCCATTATGAACGCAGCCGTTGCTCTGATCTGATATTTCTTATGAATAACGTATCTGCTTTTGGCGTATCCTTTAATAAGTTTACCATCTGTTTCACACCCCAACCCCCCTTTGCCTGTTTGGCTCTTCCTGTTCCACTCTTGCTGATCTCGAAAGCCAGATAGCTAGATCATTAGATAGCTGCTCCCGCTGTCTCTCTCTCTCATGCACGCACGCACGCGCGCGTCCCCGGCGCTGTGAAGAGTCACGCTGCGCGGGCTGATAGGGGGGCGCGGGTGAGATGCGATTGCTATCCTCGCGCTCGGACGGGGCCAGCTGTGGCGAAATGGGACATCGGGCTGCGGCTCCGCAGCTGTCCCGCCTGCAGCCACTGACTGCAGCCGACCCCTTTCAGCTCTCCCCCCCCCCCCGGGTCAGAACCGGATCAGGGCCCAAAACCACTTCCCACCCAGCAAATGCTTGCAATACACGCACCACTCTCCAAGCGCTCTGTCATCCAGCCACTGGGTGGCTATATATGTCATCTCATGAAGAAGCCCCCCCACACCCCATGACTATAAACCCAGCTACTAGCAGTCCGCAGCTTGTCTGCACAGCTCGTTTTTGATTGGTCGATGCCTGGGAGGAAACAGCAGGGCCTGGATCCTGGTGCAAAATGGGGGGGGGGGGGGGGGGGGGGGGGCGAGATGGGTAAGCGGGGTGGTCCGTGGGGAGCTGTGCTCCCTATCTATGGCCCCCATCGGCCCGTCACCGAAAACCGCCTCTCCACTTCATTGCCTCCCCGCGCGTTAACCAGCAAGGGCAGGAGCCGACGTAACAAATCCTGAGCCAACTGAGTCAGGCAGGAGAGATAAGAGGTGTCAGGAGAGGAGGAGGAGAGAGAGAGAGGAGAAGACGGGACGCGAGAAGGGGAGGAAAGTGGGGCAGATCAAACGAGGACGAGATGGGGGGGAGTGGTGGTTCAAGTACCGGTCAGTAAGCTCTTCAAAAAAAAAAAAAAAACACCCAAAACGGCACCTGAGAGCCAGAGAGGAGATTGGCAGCCCTGAGCCGCACATGGGTTTAGCCTTAGCTTCTCAATGCCTTCTCGCCCGGGACACTGCAGCGTGATTCATTCCACAAGGGAGTGGCGCCACGCTGTCCCTCTGGGTCCCTCTTTGCCAAACAGGTCAGACAGGCTGAGAGAACCTGGCTGAACGTGAGTGGTCACCTGCTCAGCCAGTAGGTTTAGGCAGGGACCAATGACCTGTGACCTGATGCATGTGGGTTGAAATGTCAGCTGTACACCTCACTCTCGCTGGAAAAAAAAAAAAATATATATATATATATATATATATATATATATATATATATATATATATATGTGTGTGTGTGTGTGTGTGTGTTTGTGTATAGCGAATGCATTTTAGAGAGTGTATATTTTTAGCCTCATCCAAATATTGAAAATATGTATATTATTGCCACTTTGGCATATTGCAATATGTTTATGCTTTGCATTAATATATTTTAATGGAAGATTCGGCCCCAAACTGGCCCTGTTCACGACTATACAAATCCAGCTCTCCACTTCCTGTCTGCGTCAGCTGTTCACACCGTCCCTCCTCCACCCCGTCTCCTCCTTTCTCTTCCCTGTTTAGGATGTCCAAACAGGAGGGGGTCTACAGCCTCAGCCCAGGGCCAAGTGTGATCCCTTCTTCAGACTGTGTGCCAAATAAAAATACCACTATAACCACACCACCCGCAACCCTCACACTTTGATTATATGGAGGTGTATGTCTACTGAAATGTATTTGCAATGTATTGCTGTGCTAAACATCATATTTCTCAGTATATTACATAATATTTCATTTTTCTTACGGGATACACCATATTTTTAATAGAAACATTACTGGTTATCGTAGCACTTTGTCTGTATTCAGTGCAGCATGGTCGTTACGGCACTGTGAGAAGGATTGACACGTTCAGGAGTGATCCGTCTGCTCTCTGCACGTACGAGATAACACAAGTGGACACTTACAGTATATACCTTCCTTTAGGGGTCGCCAAGGAAAAGAGCGCCTGCCAAGTGACTAAATGTTACAATGTAAATGAGGAGCTGATTTACCCAGGCGGAAATAATGTGTGTATTTTGGACACGGCTCCTCCGCTGCGTGAGATGGTCTCAGCGAAGAGATGGTCTCAGCGAAGTCGGGCTTCACGCGGAGAGCAAGGCCGAGCATCACCGCCACAAAAAAAAAAGACAACCGGCAACTTTTCAAAAAGCGACACCTCTCCCCGACAAAACAAACTCTTGCATAGCCAAGGTGTGTTTACCTAGCGCTGGAGGCTGTGTTTGGGTGGGAACCGGGGTGTTAAAAAAAATTAAACGTGGAGGTGGAGGGGGAGAACCTGTGAAATGTGCCGAGGCATGTTTAATTAAATTTCACGGGCGAGCGGGTATCTGATACAAACCCGCGCGACGCGCTCGTCGCTGGAAGAGCCGGGCTGAGATTTGATTTCAGGAGCTGCGATTCATTTGCGGGCTCTCCTGATAAGTGAAAGGCTGGCCTTTAATTAATAGAGGGATTAATAGAAGAGTTCCAAGCTGGAGACAGTGTTGTCCAATAAGGTGCGGAGAGGAGGGAAAAGGAGGGGCGGGACCAGGAGGCAAGAGGCCAATGAGATGAGGTATTCAGGAGGCTGAGTTGTGTTCACACAGCTGGCGTGATGCGGAGCTGAGATCCACCCGAGGATGAGGTGGATGAGAACGCTCTGCAACTGAGCATAGACAGGAACATAAAAACACACACACTCACACTCAGGCACACATACGCTCACACACTCAGGCACACACACACACACACTCAGGCACACACACACTCACACTCAGGCACACATACGCTCACACACTCAGGCACACACACACACACACTCAGGCACACACACACTCACACTCAGGCACACATACGCTCACACACTCAGGCACACACACACACACACTCAGGCACACACACACTCACACTCAGGCACACATACGCTCACACACTCAGGCACACACACACACACACTCAGGCACACATACGCTCACACACTCAGGCACACACACACACACACTCAGGCACACATACGCTCACACACTCAGGCACACATACGCTCACACACTCAGGCACACACACACACACTCACACTCAGGCACACATACGCTCACACACTCAGGCACACACACACACACACTCAGGCACACACACACACACACACACTCAGGCACACATACGCTCACACACTCAGGCACACACACACACACACTCAGGCACACACACACACACACACTCAGGCACACATACGCTCACACACTCAGGCACACACACACACACACTCAGGCACACACACACACACACACACTCAGGCACACATACGCTCACACACTCAGGCACACACACACACACACTCAGGCACACACACACACACACACTCAGGCACACACACACACACACTCAGGCACACACACACACACACACTCAGGCACACATACGCTCACACACTCAGGCACACACACACACACACTCAGGCACACACACACACACACACTCAGGCACACACACACACACTCAGGCACACACGCACACTCACACTCAGGCACACATACGTTCACACACTCAGGCACACACACACACACACTCAGGCACACACACACACACACTCAGGCACACACACACACACACACTCAGGCACACACACACACACACTCAGGCACACACACACACACACTCAGGCACACACACACACACACTCAGGCACACATACGCTCACACACTCAGGCACACACACACACACACACTCAGGCACACACACACACACACTCAGGCACACATACGCTCACACACTCAGGCACACACACACACACACACTCAGGCACACACACACTCACACACTCAGGCACACACACACTCACACACACACACTCACACACTCAGGCACACACACACTCACACACTCAGGCACACACACACTCACACACTCAGGCACACAGACACTCAGGCACACACACACATGCAGGCACACACACACTCACACACTCAGGCACACACACACACACACACACACACACACGCACACTCGTACACCCAAGCAAGCAAGCATGTGCACACACATCCATACAAGCAAGCACACACGTTTACCCCCACACCCATGCATGCACACACACACACACACACACGCGCGCGCGCTACGCTCCTGACTTGAGTCTCAATGACAGCGCTGACTTCACAGGGCTCTATCTGCGGCTGGCCCCGGCACCGACGCTCTCGGTCTCCTCTCAGGAAAGGGGACGAGGTCACAGATACGGATCTCTCAGACAGACGGCAGCATCATGGCGCAGCAGATAACTGAGGGGGGCCGGGGGCTGGGGGGGCTGACATTGAGGGGGGATCCGATACAGAGAAGGAGGACGGGACCGGACGCGGGAGCATGAGGGGGCCCCAGCGACCTCCACGGGGCCCACCGTTCGTCACGGCCCGAGCCGGCGAGTAGTTGCGGCGTCTCTGGGCTCCGAGGCGCGGCGCGGGCAGCCCGAAAACATCTGCTCGCGGTGACTCCTGCGCTTTGTCACTTCTAAACGCAGGCGGCAGTCAAACGAAACAAAACGAACCAAAACAGAAAGAGAGAGGGGGCGAGGGAGGCAGAGCCAGAGAGAGAGAGAGAACCGAATTAAATATAAATGTCAAGCCAGCTAGGCAAGGGTTTCATTCTGTTTGTAATTTTGAATATTTGATAAGGCAAGTCTGCTCGGTTAGTGCGCTGCCATATGCTAACAATGGCATCTCGCGCAGCCAAGTTTGTGATATGCGTGACAGGCTTGTGTTCAACCCTATCAGCGGGACTGAGCGTGCCCAGAGCACTCGATATGGCAACTCGTCCCCGCTCCTGGGGTGTCCGGTGAAATGACCCAAACTCCCCCCCGTGCATGACGGAACTGGTAGCTGCTGGTATCACCATCTGCCCCGTAGAGGCACAGAGAAAACCATATGCCCCCCCCCCACCCCTCTATCCACTCCCACTCCTCTGACTCAGGTCATTAAGCTCAGCCAAGGGGCCCAGGGATCAGTCTTCATTTTCTCCTTACCCCCCCCCCCACTTCTTCCTTCAGTATCTCTCCCTCTCTTCATTTCCATCTATCTCTCTCGCTCTCCCTCTCCTCTCTCTCTCTCCCCAACTCTAAACGGCACCAGATGGTTGAGCTTTGAGCTTTTTTTTTTCCTCTACACTCTTCAAAGTTACAAGAAGAACACTGTCTGACATTAAGCCTCTCTGTTAAAGATTGGCCGTGTTTAAAGTGTCTCTTTAAAGGGGGAACAAAAAAAGAGATGCTGCTGAAAATTCCAGGGCAATCTGATCTCGAATCCCTTCTGAGAAATGCCAATCTGTGGCCACAGCTCCAGAGTGAGAGGCCAGGCTTGTTAGAATCAAAAAAAAAAAAAAAAACAACAACAAAAAAATTATTATGAAGGTCAGCTAGCCCTGGTCACACAGGCTTATCTGCGAATTAATTTCTCTTCCTGAGGAAAAAAAAAGAGGAGTGTTTGTTCTGTCTTCCCTCCTTCCAAGCAAGGCCGTTTCACCCGCCTGTGTGTTTCTGTGATGGTGTTCCATGAATATTGCATGTGCAAGAACGCGCAAAGACAAAAGGAACTAGAAACGGAGGAGGAAAAAGATAGACGTTCATATGGGGTGGGGGGGGGGGGGGGGGGGGGATAGAAGATGTCATTATGATCTGTCGGAGGGGGGCTCTGAATATTTATCACGGAACATGCCCGCTTACCTATGCTTCGTCAGACGGCGTCCCGGGTGGGGAAGGGGCGGCCTTGTTTTTTCGGAGAGAGGCCCCGAGTCCTCTGATCAAACATGCATGAGGCGGTGGGGTGGAAGCCGGGCCCCCCAACAACCCCCGAGAAACCGCCGTTTGTTTTTTTTCCCATTTACCTAATTTCAGAGGGTTCACAAGACAAAGGAGGTTGCCTACCCTTGGCCCGATGGGCAGGGTAGATCCTCGTCCCTTTTTTGCCCACCCAAACCGACACCCCCCGGCTTTGCAAGCCAAGGCCTTGGCGCTGTAGCCTCCTGGCTTCACTCGTTCGCCCACACCGTCTTCCCCCTCTCCTCTGTAATGAGGATGCGAGCGTGTGCTCTGTGAGGGGGGTGGGGGAGAGGGGTGAAGGGGGGGTTGCGGTGTTTGAATAATCAGAGCCGCGAGGCGCTCGGCTGCAGAGTGCAGGTGTTTCTGAGCGTCTGTCAAACCGAGAACCTGCCAGGCCTCGCACATCCACGCCAAAGACGGAGAGGGGCGGGATATTACTGCTGTACGCCGCGGCACGGCGGTCCTTTCGTAGCGTGGAGATTCGGAGTGGTGGTGGGTCACCTGTGTGTCACCCGTCACCTGTCGCCGTGACCTCCTGTCTACTCGGGTCCCTCTCTCGCTGTCCCGCGCACCCGTGTGAGGGCCGACGGCAAAGGCGAGGAGGGGCAGCTGAGGGTGGGATGGGGGGGGGGGGTTGAGAGGTCGGCTCCCCAGCCACGCATCAGAGGTCTCGGATCTACTGCCTGGAGCCCGGCCAAAATCAGACACCTGCGGCGCGGCCACACACTAAGGCTTGCAGAAAACTGCAGTCAAACCTGCAAGTCTATTTGTAACACAAACACACCTACACACTCGCACTCTCTCTTTCTCTCTCTCTCTCTCTCTCTCTCTCTCCCTCTCTCTCTATCTCTCTCCCTCACATACACACACACACACAGGCATACAGGCATGCTCGCGTGGGGCGCTACAGCCAGGCTGCAGGATGTTAATGTAGCAGGGAGAATGCTAATGCGCACGTTGTGGACGGTGTGCATCGCCAGAGACAGAGCCGTCAGCTCCATTCCTCCATTCCGCGCAGGGGGGAGAGAGAGGAGGGGGAACTGAAGGGCTCTCTCAGGCGACCTTCGGATGAAGAGGCCGGTCTCACAGCCACCGGTGCACCAGCGCTGTATCGCAGACGCTGACTTTCCCATGACCCTGGTGTCAGTTTGAGGGCACGTGTGTGTGTGTGTGTGTGTGTGTCTGTGTTTGTGTGTGTGCGTGTGTGTGTGTGTATGCGTGAGTGAATGAGAGAGTGCGTGTGTGTGTGTGTGTGCGTCTGTGTTTGTGTGTGTGCGTGTGTGTGTGTGTGTGTATGCGTGAGTGAATGAGAGAGTGCGTGTGTGTGTGTGCGTGTGCGTGTGCGTGTGCGTGTGTGTGTGTGTGTGTCTGTGTTTGTGTGTGTGTGCGTGAGTGAATGAGAGAGAGTGTGTGTGTGTGTGTGTGTGTGTGTGTGTGTGTGTGTGTGTGTGTGTGTGAAAGAGAGTGTGTGAGTGTGTTTGCGTGCACGAGTGGATGAGTGTGTTTGCGTGCACGAGTGAATGAGTATGTGTGCGTGTGTGTGTGTGTGTGTGCACGCGTGTGTGTTTGTGCACTGAGGTTCTGTTTGATGCCCTAATGAAGATGACATCTGCCTGTGCAGCTCATGTGAGTCTGAAGGAGGAGTCAAAGAAGGAGGTAAAGGCACGCTGGAAAGAGGCGAGCCCCATGGAACAAACTCCTCCTGACACCATGGGAAATGAACATCCCAGGCACCCCCGCGAGCTTTGCACAAACACATAAGGCCCCGGCAACAACAGGGCCCCGTTTAGAGAGGACAGCGCTCTGTCAAAACCTCAAGGAACTGCTCCTGTGAAGTCTGGGAAACAAAGGCGCAGTAGAACAGAAAGAGAGAGAGAGAGAGAGTGAGAGAGAGAGAGCCACCTCTTCCTCTTCGGTGAGCATCACTTGGAATTTGCAGTTCAGAGTTTGTGTCATTTGGAGGTTTGCCACGCTTCGAGAGGGGATGTTTGAGCAAGCGATGCTGAGAGAGAAAGGTGGAGAGAAAAGAAGGAGGGGAAGAAGGAGATCGCTGTTGGAACCTAGACCCCACGCGCAACAATCAGACGTTTGTTTGATGAGAGCTTTCGTTTCTAGAGGCCTCCTAATCTCTCTCGCCTGGCCGTGTCGCGGTACCTGCGTTTCTCAAGGTGGTGTGAGGTTCTCACACAGTCACGTGTGGATTTGTTCAAATCCTGACTGGTTCAGTATCAGGTCATGTGACACCTATTATAGGATGTTTATGTATTTATACACCCACCCCCCCACACTCACACACACATACACACACACACACGAACCTGTGTCCCCACGTCCACATCCCTGTACATGCAGTAATCTGATTGTGGATTTAACTGGATTACATGTG
Organism: Megalops cyprinoides; assembly: GCF_013368585.1. Classification (NCBI taxonomy): domain Eukaryota; kingdom Metazoa; phylum Chordata; class Actinopteri; order Elopiformes; family Megalopidae; genus Megalops; species Megalops cyprinoides. The sequence goes on along the minus strand of NC_050583.1, from coordinate 9,584,874 downwards.
AGGTTTCCGGGGACAGTGAAGGAAAGTGCCTATTACAAAGAGCCAACAGGAATAAGCAAGTTATTTGAGGGAGGATTTTCCAATTCAATGGCAATACGCTGGGAGAATTTAAAAGGGATTTGCTCTCTGCGTCCTGCCAGATGCGTCTTGTGCTGCCTGGAGGCAGAGCAGGCACTGTGGCGGACGGCCGAAAAATCGGGGCCTCGGGAAAAGCCAAGCTTTGCTACTCAGTAGCCTGTCCTGTAGTAGAACCAAGACACAGCCCACAGCAGCAACAACATCACTTCTTATCACCTGTTCAGGGGGATATGAGGTATGCGGTACGTGTGAGCGGTGAGTTGTGGGTTCAGACCCCAAAAATGGGACTCTGCCGCCGTGCCCTTGGGCTATAGCGTAGTGTGGGTCGCTCCATAAAAGAAATGCAGCCATATATTTGTGCAACGCAGAAAAGAATGACACTGAAGACAAAGCATGTGGTCCACGGTAAGGGCCGAGAAAGCCGAATGCCAAGCTACTCCAGGATGGCCACACTCGAGACTGGGGTCACGGGCCTGGTGAGCGAAAACGCGAAATGAAAAAATGCCCGGCTGATGTAAACCACTGTGTTTAGCCTCGTTCCTGCGCGTCACCCAGAGCGGAAACTCACACGCCTCCGCTCCAGGCCCAGGGTGCAAGCTGGAAGCAAAGAGCTGACCCGAAAAAAGCCGCCAGCATGCGCCTCTCTCTCTCGCTCTTCATTCACCAGCGACAGGAGCCATCCCTCTGAGTCTCGGGGCGCCCCCGGCAGCCGAGCCTCCGAGTCATTCGTTAAAACGGGCGTCTTTTAAGGCCCCGTCGTCTCCGCGACGCGTGCCGGGAGGGGGGCGGGGGTGACACGAGCCGCCGGCCTCGGACGACATCATTCAGCGTCACTCCACTCCTCTCAACCCATTAGGGCTGATATCTCTCAGCCACCCCGAAACACGGCTGTTATAAGCGTTTGGGGGGGGGGGGGTGTGGCTAAATAACGAGGCCTGTCAAACCCTCGTATGCCCACGTGCCGCCCTCACGTGTGGGCCCGCGTTAATAATTCATCCCCCGCCCCGACTGCAGGCGATCCTTTTTCCCCGAGACGATAAAACCCGCCCACAATCCTCAGGGAAGTTCAGAACTGTTCCAGCCACCATCGGGGGAGGGGAGCGGGGAGGGGAGCGGGGAGGAGTTTTTTTTTTGTCTTTAATTACCACTAATTAAGTACTCTTTCTTATTTCGTACATTTTTCTCTCCACGTGAGCGCACAGCTTGATTTTTTTTTTCCCTGGAATTATACTTGCAGAGAAAGTGATGGATGAGTTATTATTATGAGCAGGAAATAGGCCTTCAGGCAGAGTACCTACGGGCAACTTTTATTAGTAACCCTCCGAGAAACTTCACACACACTCTCACACACTTACAAATCTTGAAGATATTATGCCTTCGGCCACCGCTGATTACACCAATGATTTTATGAATGGCTTTAAGCAGGAGTGAAACTGGATTTTTTTTTATCACCTGTGTAAATCTAGGCTTGGAAAGTACACCTGGCTACTGTCCCATTGTAGACTACAACAGGAATAAGCCTGTGAGAGACATACAGAAACTCCAGGCGTTTCACATGCACTCTATGAATGTTTGGTTGCAATCGAATGAGGAAGCTAAACACGTCAAGCATACAGTACATATAAGTATGAGTTTAGATTCCAGTTACAGTCTTTCAAGTCATTTGTGAGGAGTCTCGGAGCCAGTCTACTCTCTGGGTTCAAATGCAGGAGTATAAGGGACCCAGTGTACCCTCTGGGTTCACATGCAGGAGTATGAGAGTCAAAACCACGGTTTAAACTGTGGGTCACATACAGGAGTATTACAAGGCCAGGGTAGTCTCAGAGTTCACATGCAAGAGCATTACAAACCCAAAGAAACCTTTTAAAATCTTGGTTCTCTCACTGAAGTATTAATGCAAGTCTCAGAAATGCCAAGTGATCAGACAGAGAAACAGTATTCTTTTTTCCGTGAGAGTCTGAGAGCAGGTATTCAAGGTGGTGATTCTGAGAAGGTCTTTAAAGAGACGGGGGGTGGGGGACGTTGGGGGGGGGGGGGGGGGAGGGCACAGCCAGACACATTCTCTCTAGGGAGGGGGACAAAGAGCCAAAGGTTCGGAGGGAATAAAAGGAACCGAAATGGGTGTCCTAAACAAAGGCACTCCGCCGAGCAGGCGCGCGCATAAAAACAAATTGCGGAGAATTAATTGCCGGAAACTTTGTCCTCGATACAGAAAGGGAAGGAAGTCTCTTTTTCATTAACGTGGCCATTAATAAAAGATGACATTCTCATTTGTAATTAGGGAGTGTGTTCGGAGCCCGATCACCATAGCAGCCTCCGATATGGGGAACGGGGGCTCGTTATCTGAGTGCGTGCATGCGTGTTTGCATGTGTGTGTGGCTGTGCGCATGTGTATGTTTGTTTACATGTGTGTGTGTATATGTGTATTAGTATATATTTTTGTGTATTTGTTTCTGTGTGTGTCTGTATGTGTATTTCTATACATATGTGTGTATGTATGTGTGTGTATCTGTGTATTTTTATAAGTATGCATGTATCTGTGTGTGTGCGCGTGTCTGTGTGTGTGTATGTGAGAGTGTGTGTGTATGTGAGAGTGTGTGTGCGCGCGCATGTACTGCCCTGCACTTACATCCTTCTTCTCACTACATTCCTCCTGTCTTCTGCAGACTGTAAAACCATGAAGACAGTGGTGTGAAATTATGAAATCTTAATCCTTCCTGCTTCCAAACCCTCATTAAGATCTGTTAATTACCCAGGTAGGACCACTGGTTAATTAATTACAAGTTCAATAAAAAAATATTACATTTCAGCCACACTGCAATTATAAGCAAGTCTGCTTCACTGTTATTGTGCAAACTACTCAGTGCAAGGCACTGCATATATTTGCGTATGTGTGTGTGTGTGTGTGTGTGTGTGTGTGTGTGTGTGTGTGTGTGTGTGTGTGTGTGTGTGTGTCTGTGTGTCTGTGTGTCTGTGTATGCGTGTGCATGTGTCTGCAGATGTATGTGTGTGTGTGTGTGGGTATGTGTGTGTGTGTGTGCATGCGAGGGTGTGTGTAAACGCCACATATGCCACGCTATCCTTTGAGGTTCGTGAGAACGCGGGAGTCACAGAGAGAGAATTGTCGGCTCTCTCAGAATGATAAATGCACCTCCAGTTGGTCCCACTGCCTTTGACACTTTGAGCAATTAACACCTCTGATGCAACTGTAAATATATGCTTATTTATACTGACAGCAGTCTGAGGGATTATTGGTGGAGATCTCTCTCTCCCTGTCCCTATCTCTCTCTCCCTCTCTTCCTTTCTCTATGGAAGATGATCTGATTCTGAGCAGACACAATCAGATTGTCTGGCATGCTACTGTTGCTATGGTACCCACCTGAGTGACGCTTGGTCTCAAGAAGGACCTGGATACCATGGGTAATCAACAATGTGAAAAGGTAAACCCTTAAAAGGATTGCCATATTGAAAAACTCTATAATCTGTCTGAAATCAGGAATTATATTTTTAATAGAGTTTAACAACATGCAATAAACTTAAAAAATATGATCAATGCCAGCAGATTGTGTCAGATGATAAAACATTTCAGATTTTGCAACCTATCATCTCTGATCATACCTTGTACTTTAAAACACACAAACACATCTCATTATCATTTATTGTAAAATACAACATGTACTGTCACGCCTGTTCACACATATTTTCTAATGTATGAGTAGAAATTTCAGTTAATTTGGAGTGATATTCTGCAACATATGGATGGAATTCATATGTTGTAAAATACAATATATGCGCAGTAATTACATGCTGATAAATCCACACACCGGCCGAAACGACAGAACACATTGTAAAATCCAATATATGAGCAGATATTATATTTCAGACGCACTGAAGCATGTGATATATTTTTTAGCTAGGCAAAGGCCAAGGTGAGAGAGAGAGGGAGGAGAAGGAGAGAGAGGAAGAGAGGGAGGGAAAGAGTATGAGAGAGAGGGAGAGAGAAGGAGGGAGAGAGAGGTAGAGTGGGGGACAGAGAGGTAGAAAAGGAGAGAGAAGGAAAGAGGGAGAGTAGGAGAGAGAGGGAGAGAAAGAGAGGGAGGGGGGAGCAAGAGAGAGGGAGAGCGGCTGGCAGGGGGAGAGAGAGAGCCGTTTCCAGCCGCACTCTCAGGTGAGATGTGAGTGAATAATCACATCGCAGTGCATTTCCGCAACCTCGACTTGTTTAAGAAGCTGTCTCGGAGCTGCCAAGCCCAGGCGCAGCCGGGGGGAAATATATACGGGCCACTGTCCACCCACATTAAATATCACACCCTGTTTCACAATCAGGTGCTCCGCTCTTTATTCCCCCCCCCCTTTTTTTTTTTTATTTAGAAGCCGGAGTAAATTTCCTTGCCGACTCTTGACTTTATTCATCCGCTCTCTGCAGCCTGCAGTCTATCGGCGGGGGCGAGAGAGAAAAAAAAAAATAAGGGAACTTGTTGACCTTGCGTGTCTGAGTAACGGTGTGTCTATGCCACCTGTATACTGAACGGCGCCAGCGTCAGGGCTCTTTGAACTCACCACCACCACCCCACCCCACCCATTCTCCCCCTCGTCGGTAGGAATCATGTGCTGGTCACTCCGCATACGCTGCCCTCTAGCTGCGGGTGCAATAGGGGTAGGAGCAGGGATGGCTGGTATAAATGGGCTAACAGGGCTAAGCCCTCCTTATCTTTTACAATAAAGATGAGAAAACTATTGTTTAAAAAATCTTAGAACAGATTTTTCTAAATTTTGGTGGAACCCAGAGGAGCAACAGCACCAAATAGTCACCAGAAAAACACAGGATATATATCTAAATGGGCTTATTTTTTACAGCCCAAACACAGTAGCATCAGCTTCCATTCATCTTCTTAGTGTCAAGTGAGTGACAGGTGTTGTGGCACGCCCCCTTGATCTGCTTATCATTTGGGCTAAATTCATTCAGCCCAGAGCAGTTGAAGTACCCGAAAGTTTCAGGCATTCATGTGGTTTATGGAGGCTCAAATAGTTCCTCGCCGGTTAATTTGAATGCCGTTTTGGAATTGGAAACTATTGAGAAGTACAGTGAAACTAGATCATTTACTGCATCAGACTATATATTTGTCATCTAGAATACAAGTAACTGACATCTGTTGACTGTCTGTTTTGCACATTTCTTCTAATAATCAAATGATCATGGCAAAAGTACAGTGGCTAAAAAAAAAAAAAAAACAGTGGCTGACAACAGCTATCACTAGCTCTCTAGCTAGGTAACGTTTTCACTATTTGTCAACCAAGTTAGCTAGCTAGTATTGTCAAATAGCTATCAGTCAAAATAATATATTGAAGGCTCATTTTGTTGGTTAAAATAATAGGTGATTTTGGACCTATCCCTCAAAGTTTTTAAAAACGGTAGCTAAATGACGGAAAATACTCTGTTAAATGAATCCCTGACTGTTCTTCAAATTTAACTTATCGATCTAGCAAGCTGAATATTAAAAAATCAGAGAGAGAAAGAGAAAGAGATACAGAGAGTTTTTTGGCATCTGGCCATTCTTGTGGGTACTTCTCTATAGTGTTGTTGTAGAGCACTTGCTATAACAGCGTATATAGTGTTGTTGCTGTAACTTGGTATCCCGGATGTGATGCTACTGTTGCTGCAGCGTGAACTATTGATGGGTATAATGCGTTTGTTAGCCCACCTACCCAATATCACCACCAGCCGTCACTGGGTAGGAGGATCCACTTTGGACAGCATTACCTCCATCACACGCCCTCTGAGTTAAGATCTCAGAGGGGGTGGGGGGGTGGGAGGAACATCTTTAACAGCTGTTTGGGGCGTAAACTTGTGACAGGCTTGTGACACAGGCATGAAAAACACACAAGCACGTTAAAAAAATCATCCACATTCTGGTGTTCTGACATTAAATTCATTTCGAAGTAAAACAAAGCTGCCACCGGTTGGCGAAGCTGCCAAAGATGGCTGGAACACTGTAAAAAGGGGGACCCTATGTACAGTAACAATCCTGCATGCAACTGGCACTCCCCTCCAGTTGCATGCAGAATTGTTATGAGCCCAACGGGGTGAGCAAAGGGTCGGGGTCACCGCCCGCTCTGGGCGACCCTGATTCGTCGCCCCGGGACCCTCTCCCTCCCGCTGAACGGCACAGGGTCACTGCACGGGTGCCACTCCTCGCGGCACCACCCGCTGCCCTCCCCCCTAGAGCGGGACGGCTCGTTTGGCCAACAACACATGGTGCTGAGCGCGACTCCCATTGTCCCCACCTCCCCCCCCCGCTTTCATCCCAATAATTATCATTAGAAGCAAAAATCTGGGGGCCGTGACAGCTCTGGAACTGCATGCTCCTCGCCTCTGAAGAATTCAAAAGGAGGAGGTCGGGAGGTTCATTTCGAAAATTAGACCACTCCGGCTATTGTCGGCGTGTTCTTGTTACGGAGGAATTCGGCGGCAATTACGGTCAATTTTTCTCCCCCCTTTTTTTGCTATTCAATCAGTTTGCTCTGCTCAAATTTACAGTGTGACCTGCTTGTAGGATGAATATGATTAAGTAGACAAACGCACACAAAAGAGAGGCCCCGTGTTAATTTGAAAACTGGATGAGAAAATCCAAGGCCATCTTTCATCATAAACGAACCTGATCTGTGGACAGAAAAGTCTATAGACTGTCGGATCCCATCGATAACACAAATAAAGCTCACTCTCGCTGTTAGTCAGTCTGAGTTAGTCAGTCAAAGCAATGCGCACGGCCTCTCTGTCACCGCGCCGAGAGAAAGAGCAAGCACATAGCGACACGGCCACACACACACTCACTCACACACACACACACACACACTCACACAAATATGAGTGTTGCATACACGGTGCTACACCAACACACAGTCTCTCTCACACTATCATACACACTCACAAAACAGGAACAAATGCTGACAACAATACACACATGTATGGGCACATGTGTATACACACACACACACACACATAGTTACAGACACAGGCACACTCAACACAAAAATACACACACATACCCACAGTAAGCAAACACCTATTAATATTCAATAAACATTCAAAAACATGCACACACACACACACGCACACACACACAGACGTCTCTCTGAATTCTAGCATCTTCAATGACACACACACACACACACACACACACACAAGTGCAGTCCTTCAGGTCACTGTTAAAGTGTGTGTGTGTGTGTGTGCGAGTGTGTGTGTGTGTGTGTGTGTGTGTGTGTGTATGTGTGTGTCCTCAGTGGCACGTGCATCATCACCCTGACATCAGAACCATGAGCCACCACGCTGGAGGAAAGGATCTTTAATCACATACCCACGCTCCCTGGCAAATTACTGCCTTGTGATTGCAATCGATAATCCGATAGCGGCAGTAACGCAGTGCCGTTAGGGACCGGGGACAAACGCCCGTCGGAGCTGAAAAGCAGGACGGGGGCCGTGGTGCGTGGCGTCTCCGGCTGGGGGTCTCTCTGCCACGTCTCTGAGTTTTTCCTCGGGGGTAAAAAAAAAAAAAAAAAAACTTAACACAGACTACAGTATTTCTCATGTCGAGAGAAAACACCGAGCTGTATTAGATACGGCTCTCCCCTGGGGTCAGGCTTTAGATGAGCAAGGCCCAGATCAGACAAAAGCATGCCGGAGAACGTGAGAAAAATACCCTGGGCTGCGAGACGGGGGAGACAGGCCAGGCTCCCCATACTAATGCCGGCCGTGCGCCGCCATGCACGGACAGCGGCCGAGATTGATCCTAACACGCTAATGATGTTGCCGTTGTCGGCCCGGCAATCTTTCCGTGCCTTTCGCACGCGGCTCTCGAACCGATGCTCTCTGGTCATGTGTTTCATCATTTACCCTTTCCTTGAAGCTTCATCCCCCCCCCACACACACATACACACACACACACACACACACACACACACAAACACACACACATAACACCACCCGCCCCTCTCTCCCTCTCATCTCTCTCTCTCTCTCGCTCTGTCCCCCCCATCCATCTCTCCCTCCCTCTCTCCCCCTCTCTCTGTCTCCCGATCGTATCACATTCCCCTCTCTGTTTGTACAGCTGTTTGCTTTGCTTGACAGATCTACCGTGCTTTCCTTCCCTCTCCCACCTGTCTCCGGTCTTCAGAAGTGTACACTGTCGCTCCTCTCCAAAGACGGGAGTAGAGCAGACGTCTTCAAAACGGCCCCCTTGTTTATTGTGACTAAACGCCCAAGAGTCTCCCCGGGCCCCCTGCTCTGGGATCTTACGTCGGGATCTCTGCTGTCGGCAATTAATTGGCTGCGGAAACGTTAGATCCTAACGAGCCACCGAGTGAAACCTGCTCAGGGCTTGTTGCGCGAACATCATATTCCACACGACTGAATTGAATCGACTGAACTGAATCGATTCAAATCGAATCGAATCAAATCAATTTGAGTGGCTGAAAAACAGGACTCGCCAGCCAAATAGCACTATGCTCTTTTACTCAACTGATGGCAACACGCTGGTAAACCTCGTTCTCGTTTCATAACTGAAATGACCGTCGGACAAAGGCAAAGTTGAGTAGCAATTAAAGCATGGCTTCTAACATGGGCAATTTAATAGACCTCTTTTAAACAGGAATAGATAATAAAAAAAAAAAACAGACATGACGTGCTATGAAAACGTCCACTGGCCCACAATTAATATGTTACAGCATCTAACCTGAAAGCCAGTTGTAATTGTGCTGTAATCTGAAACGTGTTATCTTAAAACTGTCGGGCACGACAAGCTGCTCTGTTTGCGTTTCATATTTTAGACTGAGTGAAGAGCGAGGGGTAAACAAAGAACGGATACGGTCAACTGATGTTCATTTTTCATTTGAACAGAAATAATTAGAATAAACGACATTATTGATTACTTCCAGCTGACTGTCTCATTTGCCTCTTATCCCGTTTTTAAGTGTCTCTGCTAATAGTTCCGCCGAACAGATGAATTAATCCTCGGCGGCAGGCGAACCGAACGGGCAACAGTCCTGACAAACAGGGGCAGTTTTGGGCTGAGGTTAACACAGTCCAGGAAGGCACTCTTAATGGGCCTTTTAGAGGAGCTGAGTAATGGGATCCACAGGGACTTGGGGGTTGGGTGGGGGGTTGGGGGAGAGGAGAGAGGTAATCAGCCCAAATGCATCCCCTGACCACTACCATCTCTCTGATGTCCCTTACTGGGCATTGTGTGATCATGCCCCCCTCAGCCATAAACACACAGACACACACACACACACACACACACACACACACAATCCATCCTCTCCCAGACACAGCTGTGCGACCATGCCTCCCCACCAGCCTTCAGCCTCCCCATTCAGCCTTCCTGAGACACATATCCATGCTGCCCCCCCCTCCCCTGAAATAAAACAATCATAAAGTGAAAAATGGAGAGGAAGGAGTATGGGTAACCAGGTCTGTGTGTGTGTGTGTGTGTGTGTGTGTATGCATGCACAGAGGTTGGCGCGGGGGAGACCGGCGAAACGCTATCATCGAATCAAACTGACCCGCGCCTCGATTTCTCCGACAAACCGACCGCGCCTGGCCCCGCGCCTATTTTCACTTTCTCAATCAACTCCAACCTGCCGGCTGGGAGAAGGAGGACTAGGGCGGCGGCGGCGGCCGTCTGAGACAGAGTGAGGCGAATTACACCGAGCCCTCCGCACCCCCTCCCTCGCCCACCACCCCCTTCCCCAGCCTTTAAGGGAACCAATTGAAACCCAAAGTAATGTTTTCCAGGAAAAAAAAAAAGGCACGGGGAATTCAAATGCATTTTCTGTGACATATGATACCTGCTTTCCAATTTCGACTCAGTCACTGTAAATGAAATATTAAACTCTGCATATATACAGGACATTACAGCCTAACACGGGCTTTTCTGCGTGTGCGGGGGGGGGGACTCAGAGGAAAGGACTGGTCCCTGTCTACAGAATCTGCAGCTGTGGGAATGACTGGCAGAAATCTCTCCTTTCCTTTGTTGTTTTTCATCTTCTTCTTTTTTTCAGATTGTTTTTTTTTTCCCATTCTTCCAAAACTTCAATTAAATCCCAACTAACTCAACGAGGGAAATTAAACAAAAACAAGGAGAATGACAGCGAAAACATCTAACCGGTTGCCAAGCGAAAGAAAAAAAAAAATTAAATCTCGTCGGCGTTTTGTAAACAAGCAGAACCCCAGCTCTAATCATTTTGATATCTCAAAACACATGTTAAAATTGGCCATGAGTGAACAGGAAGAATAACTTAAGGAATAATGCAGTTAAATCAAATAATGGAAAAAAGAACTTTTAGGACAGAATGCGGAACGTGGAAGATAATTTCGAATTTTATTAGAAGTAGCGTCAGGAGAGTCAGGCTTCATAAACCCCAAAATCCATTATCATTGGCCCAGTGGTTTGAAACAGAAACCGATCGAAACAATCAAAACATTTTCCTCCGGAGAACAAGGCCTTTTGATTCGACCATACGAATGATTGACAGCACATGGTAACTCCGCCCATATGAGGTTCAGGAATCCTAATCGTGATTGACAGCAGATGGTAACTCCGCCCATATGAGGTTGAGGAATACTAATAATGATTGACAGCACACTATAACTCCACCCATATGAAGTTCAAACATCCCCATTCTCCAATCACTGGAGGATGTTAGGACGAAAGGGGTGGCTGGGTACATGGGGATGGGGGTGATTCGTTATTGTTAGCAATGCAAACACACCCGAGGGGCTTGGGTAAGGTTCCCTCTGGAACAAACTTTAATAAAATGTTATTCCTGGGTTGTACGGGGACACGGTAGCTCCATTGTATAGGCTCTTTATCACTAATTCATGAAGCAACTTTCCCCCTCCAGCCATTGCCGTGATAACAGTGGGGAGAGGCGAAGTTTATTGCCACCACGCCACAGTTGTAGCAGCGGGCTGATTGATTACATCACAGGGGCTAATGGAGAATTACACTCCAGAGATGACAGCTTTTTTTTTTTTGCATGGTCACTCCCGGTATTTATGTACCCACTCAGACAGATATATGCACACGCAGACACATACATGTGCACACAGACATAAACTCTCTCACACAAACATGCACATACACGTGCGCACACGATAACACGCACACGCACACACGCACACACACACACGCGGCTTAATCTGAAACAGTCGCCGTCGCCCAGGCAGTCCCGGTGTCCCCGCTGCGAGCGGGTATTAAACTGTCCAAGCGCACTTCATTAGAGGGGTCACACTAACTCTTCCAAGAAGTGTTTTAGCGAATAAGAAAATGGAGATTTATGGGCTGGGGGAAGAAGCGCTTTGGCAGATGGCATGAGCCTGCCGTGGGAGCGCTTCAGAGATCCCCCTGACCGAACCACGGAAAAAACGGCACCCCGCACAGCCGGGCTACGGCTCTCACTCCAGTCAATTTGATATATTAAACAATTATTGAATACGGCACCAAACAAAACTCCACTGACAAAGAGGTCTGTGTAAATCTATGTGGCTGCAAACTCTAATTTATGTACATCGCCATGAATAATTCATAGGAGTTCTCCAAAAAAAAAAAAAAAAAAACAACAAATATCTTTCCCTTTCTCCCTCAAGCGAGCTGGTACTTTCTGGAGCGACAATGAACTCCGCGCCGCTGACAAACGCAGCCCGCTCAATCAGTTCGGCGGTGAACACGCTTTCTGTGTCTGCGGCCCCCGGTGATGAAGACGATGATGGGGGAGGTGACGTCATCGCATTCTTCAGCTGACATCTGAAATGTGAGTTTTGAAAGCCTCGCTCCGCAACCTCTACGGAGGCAAAAAATTGGTTTGATTTCCATGTCAACGGAGGCCGTCTTCACATCTTTCTTGCTTTGCGGGGCGCCCGTGACAGCTGACATGTCATAAATGTGTGCAAATGCGTGGTTTGAAAGTTATTAGTCAGCTATGATCCATAACTGCCGAAAACTCAATGTGTTTGAATACTTGTGGAAATGATCCACCCTTTGTCTCCGTCTCTTTGAGAGTCGTACTCTCCCGGCATACAGATACCTGAGCGTTTTGCTTGTTCTCTGGAACAAGTCCATCGCTTTCTGACAAGAGTGGAAGGTGGCTTGTAATTTGTCGCCTGTTCCTGCTCAAGATGTAAGCCTTTTTTTTCAACATTATTATTTTTTCCCCCTCCACTTGGCATTTTTCAAAGCTCACCGCCTCTCCTTGGGGAACGTATACCCCTGAGAAAGGAGGACCACTGAAGCATTTTTTTCCACCCAACTAAATCATTACTTTTTTTCCCTTGATGTTTTTCGATCATACGGTGATCACCCATGCGCTTTGAACGCAAAATATCCAATTGCAATACTGTTTTTAGGCTCTCATTTCAGACCGCATTACCTAAGACGCATAACTCACGGGCCATCTGTATGTAACTTTTTTTTTTTCTTTTCTTTTTTCCCTTCCACAAAGTATATAAATAGAGAACAGCGATAAAAAATTGCGGTAGCCGCTTTATAAAAATGACTGGAAATTACAGTGGTGCATGGCGGCATTCACCTGAGATATTATTAGGGCGACGATTGACGAGTACTCAATTTGGAAAATCGTGATTGTAGGATTAGAGGGGGGAAAAGGCATGCAGGATTGAATACGCTGTGTTATAACCGCAGCGGACAAAGTGGCAGGGTGACTTCCATCTGGGGTAGGGGAGAGGCGGGGGAGGAGGGAAAGGGGGTGGGAGATGGGATTTGCGAGGCGTCCGCAGCGTACAGGAAGGTGACTGTGTGTTTTAATTATAGGTACACAGGTGCAAAGCGCCTCCCGTCCGCTTTAACTGTCCCCTGCATTGTTGGCGGCAGTGTTTTACATATAGATTGAATTACCGGGAACAAGTTCTGCCCTTTATTAATGTCCTTTATGCTAATGCCATGCGGCAGGCGTACCAGCGGGAAGGCAGGCGCACGCACGCGCGTGTGGCCGGGCAGGAGGCTCTCCGGCGTGCGGCTGTGCCTCACACTCTAAAACCCGCAGCCGCCGGGAAAACACCGCAACGGGCTACAGTGCTAGGACAGGTCTCAGCCAAGACAACAGGTGCACATGAAACAAGGTGTGCTGTATTGTAAGTCCCTTTGGATAAAAGCATCTGCCAAATGAATAACTGTAACTGTAGCTATGCGTGTGTGTGTGTGTGTGTGTGTGTGTGTGTGTGTGTGTGCGTGCGTGCGTGTGTTGGAGAGAGAGAGGACTGAAGGAGTGGGAGAGGGGGGTTGGAAGGACTACAAACACAGTCACTGTATAGTACAATATCTTTCTGGATCAGTAGGGCAGTGTATTGAACCTGAACATTGCATACTTAAAAATAGCCACCTCAAGACAACGCGTAGTTCTACGAAACCGAAAATGATGGTATCAATTAGCAAACCGGCGGGCGGCGAACGCTTACAACCGTCGACCCATGTTGGGCCATCCCAGTCGGGCCGCCCCGGCAGTTCTCCCGCTCTGGGCAGTCTGATTGGTCAGCGCGGTGGCTCCATTGTGAGGCGGGTCACCGGAGAGTATCGGATTGCGGCCCGGGTCACGCCGCCGCGGCCCCCCCGGCCCCCCCGGCCGCATTCCTGCGTCTCGGTTAATTTAGAGCACATCTGTTTCTCCCGCGCTCGCATCTCCCTCAACAATCACAGTTGCTCATTTCTTCCCTTAAGCCCTCAGCTCTGATAATTCCACCCCCCTCCTCCCCCCTCCCATCCCCTACCTCTCCCCAGATCCCATTCCTTCTCCAGATCTTATGTGCTATTTTTTCCCCCCCCACACATCTCCTGCCAAACAGATTGCGCTGGGTGCCAAATATCTTCAATCAACACGCAGGGACGTAACGCATGCAGATGTTAATATTTGCCATCATTAGCAGGGACCAAAAAAAAGAACACAAAACAAGAATTAAAAAAAACACGGCAAAGGCGAACTGAAACTCCGCCGAAACGTGCAAGGACGAGGAGGTGTTTTTTTTTTTTTTGGGGGGGGTGGGGGGGGGCTACGGCTGCGTCACGCGGCCGCCTCCAGCACCCATTTCTCCGCCCGATCTCCAGCATGGCTCCCTTTCTCGCACAACCCAGCTTCCTTTGTGCCACTCAGGAACCAGCAATCCATACGCTATTGTGTCTGTAGCCTAAAATGGCACAGCCCCCCCCCCACACCCCCACCCCCCCAACCCACATATACACCTTGAAAAAGAGCACGCACTAGTGCTCTCTCCTCACGCTGGGGCCCCTCTGATTACCGTTCTTTCGCCTCTGTTTTCTTTCTTTCTTTCTTTTTTTTTTCTCCGAGGCTGATAATTAAGACGGTTTGTGTCTAATTACTCCCAGCTCCGGCTCCGCTGTTATTAGAGATCTCTCGCTACAGTGTCCCAGAATTCCACACGGCAGCGTCCTGCAAGCTCCGGCTTCTGCTCCACCCCCACCCCTTCTTCTCTCGCCTCACAGCGGTGTCGGAAGCGGTAAGCCATCACAAGGTCAACAGGGGTTGGGGTCTGGGTGGGGCACCCCTGTGTTATTGGAGTGGGGGGCTTGTTTAAGGAGTCCAGTATACCGAGTCGGTGTCGGAGCACTGCAACCTAAGCATTACATTACACTACTGGCATTTAGCAGACGCTTTTATCAAGAGCAACTTACACAGGTTACAATTTTTTTTTTACATGGTACCCATTTATACAGCTGGATATTTACTGAGGCAGTTCTGGGTTAAGTACCCTGCCCAAGGGTACAACAGCAGTGCCCCAGTGGGGAATCAAACTGGAAACCTTTCGGTTACGAGTCCTGCTCCTTTACCACTATGCTACACTGCCACCCTGAAACCCCAAAAAACCAGCAGCGGCCGCATGCTGGCGAGAGTAAGCAGAACAGAGGGCCATTTTTTTTCCCTTTAATCTGGTGCCAGGCCAGCTCTTAATATTCCCCCACTTAGAGCGGCCAGGGCTGTTTACCTTGTCCGACATGGTAATGGGAGGTAATGTTCACAGTCATTTATCGCGCCGCCGCGGTGCTGTGACCTTTCTCCAATTGCCCTGTGCAGAAATGACGAAGAACAAGAAGACATCGGTGCGGCTTAAGGGAGGAGGTTCCCCAGCTGTGGGCAGGGCTGTGAGAGAGGTCAAGGCGATATATTTGAGGAAAGCACGTCATACCCCTTCCACATCAATCAGATTTACCACTACACAGGCAAGTGTGCAAGTTTTTTTTTTTTTTTTTTTACAGCACACCTGCATATCCCGTATATATCAGGCTAAATTTTGAATAAGGGATGGGTTTCAAATGATTTATTCCCTATTTAAGTGCGCTGTGGGCTTGAGAAGTTTCGGAGCCCCTGCCGAAAGGGGAAGGGACCCAGCAAATTTATGCTGCTCCAAGGTCGAGGCCTGAGACACAAATCCAAAAGACAGACAAGCACAGCTCAGAAAGGGGGGAGAAACATAGGCACTAGTTCACACAGGGAGAGGCCCAGAGTACCGGCCCAAGACAAGCCCCAGCAGGGGAAGGGCCCCCCTGAGCCAGCTTCCTAACTCCATCGCTGCAAACAACCTCCCCGGTCAACTGAACAACAGAAGGTGAGCAAAACCTGCCATCAGCCCGATAGCGATCTGTCTCCTTCTCAATCACTTCACGCTCGCTGTTTGCGACGGCAGCTCGCCACCGTGTCAGGGACGGCGACGAGCAGACTCTCATTTCGATTCACCAGAAGGACCGAAGACGTCACAACAGCCCCAATCTTCTCCGGAGCGATCTCTCTGATGCGAGCAGCGAGGCTTCAGACATCTCGCCAAATCATTCATAAAGGCACTCGCAACAGCTTTTGATTGATCCTAATTTGTCCTCATTTTCTCCCCCTGATATCTTCATTCTGTACCCATCCCTCCCATTCTTTTTTTTTTTGCGAATGAATACGTTTTTTCGATGATTTGGTGTTATTTTGTGATACGGCGGGCAAAAAGAGGACGCCAAGATGTAATTTGCTGTTCTCATTGTTGTCTCACGAAACATTTTAATTAAATCTGCTTCATTAGGAGTACGTCAGAATGATAAATAAATCTGGCGCGCGGGACGCAGAGTAATTTTCATCGAGTTATTAATAGCCCGGGCTTAGACGCACCAATTAAAAACGGCCATAACCTGAGAAAAGTGATAGCAAATTGAAGCAATGATCGTGGCTATAATTGCTAGAAATATAGCTGAGTGGAAAAAAACAAAACAAAAACATAAACATAAACAAACTGCCCTACTGTTCCGCCACAAAGATGCGCGATCAAATACTGAATAAACATTAACTGATGTGGGTGCCAGGGGGAGACATTCGGAGAGTTGATGTTTACCTTTGGCTTGTTCTGTTGCTGTAGTTGTTTGCGTAGCTGCGCGGGAGCGATGCATGGATGAGAGGGATTGCACGTGCTGGCACGAGAACCAAGATGACGGCACGAGAACCGAGAGGACGGCCCCTCTCTCACGCTCGTAAATTCCACGAATCCGAATCGGCAACATAAACAAGAGGAACATTACCGTACGGTGCTAAAACATAAACAATGGCTTCATTAGTGCGACCGCGATAAGAGAGAGGGGGCGAGAGAATGCCACCGAGAGACAGAGAGAGACAAGAGAGATCGCGCCCGTCTGCGAATGCGTCTTTTCCTGCAGCGCCTCACGCATTCATAATTGTAGTTTGGTTGTTGACATCCAATGCGTTAGACGATTAATCTGGTTTCTCCGTGACAGATAACCCCTGCTGCCGACTGTCAGCACCATCGATAATGTGATTACACTTACAAAGTGAAGACGGGCAACAGGTAGCCGTAATGCTCCGGCTCTGGCTGCTTAATTATTGGAGGCATTACAGAGGATTCATGTCATCGCTGCGTTACATTTTTTTTTTTCCCATTGCTTATTTCAGTTTGCACTCTGCCGAATGTACGACCCACCTCCCCTATCCGTGTTAGACACTTCTCCTCAAGTATCTTCTCTGCTGGAACGCAAACTCAGGAAAACCTTTGCCGAACACAAACAGATAAGGAATTAATCATGTTTTAAGAGAAAACACAGATTAAAAAAAAATGTGTGTGTGTGTGTGTGTGTGTAAGGGAGCAGCCCCAGGATATCAAAACACACCACATCTGGATCAATTCCCAACAAGGGTCTCCCAAGCACTGGAGCCCTAGGGGCCAGGCCCTGGAGGGAGTCATGTGACAGAACAGCTTGTGTGTGTGTGTGTGTGTGTGTGTGTGTGTGTGCAACGGTGTGTATGTGTTTCTGTTTGTGTGTGTTTGTTTTCAGGCTTTCAGGCCCCTCTCTGGGTGCGTAAGGAGAGAACTTTCAGAGGTGCTGCCTGGCTGTCGCCTAGAAACAGCCTGTTGACGTGCATCCCGCCAAGCTGCGCCTGCCTCACCGGGTCCCCGTTGGCACAGGGTTGCTACGGCACCCGTCTCCCTGTACAAACCGCCCTCCCCACCTTGCACGGACCGTGCGGGCTTGACGTCGCTGTACCCCAATACGCAGGACAAGTCACCCCTCGATAGTATAACGTGACGCTGTTTCAATGAAGAACC
>NC_050583.1:9509682-9562182 GCF_013368585.1 Megalops cyprinoides | reverse complement strand
CTTTGGCCCACGCAGCTTGCGGACCTTCCCGACACGAGAGGGTGAGACGAACAATGCAGGGAAAAAAAACTGTAATAAACCACACCGGTGACTGTACAGTATGCGCTCTGCGTTTCCATGGTGCCTATGTCATCCGTTTACATTTCGGCTTGCACGCCGTCTCTGAGGGGTGCGCGCGCGAGGGCCTCGATTTCCCGGAACGGTACGCCACCCGCCTCCCCCCCCCCCGCCCCTTCCCACGGCCACGGAAAACTTTGTTGACTGACCACGGGCGGCGTAAAATGTCTTAAAACACAGACGGTCCAATCAAATCAGAGCAGAAATGGATGATTCAACAGGGCCCGAGTTTTAAAACATTACGCAGTTAATCGGCAGATCTGTACAGTCAGCATGTTCACTCAGCACCTTAAATCAGGTTACAGTGATGAATGGGTTCATTTGCTGCCAGCAGCTGGTATTGTGTCGGACGCCGTTTCCCTCCCGAACGGTTTAAGAAGCTGTTGTCTAAACCACCTTCCCAATCCATGCCCCCCCCCCCCCCCCATTGCTCTGCCCTACCCCCCCCCCCGGCAAACTGCATCTTTTTCCACACGCAGAGAGGCCCCAGCCAACAGCAACCGCAGGGCAGTTACTTCACAGCCTCTCTTAGGCAATGGGGCATATTGAAATATCGATATTCTTTTATTTGCCGCGGAGTTCTGAGAACTCGAGGTGACCATCGCCGACTCGCGCACGCCCGAAGACATGGGCTCTGGGAAGACAGCAGTTGAGGGGGGGGACTTGTTTCAGAGTTTCGAAAGATGAGGTAACTCGGTGCGGTAATGTCCGCGGCGCTGATTTTGGCCGGTGCAAAAACGGCCTCCTCGTTGCGCTTTTCAAACAAACCGTCAGGCTCCTTAACGCGCAGACATCCGGATCCGCGTCGAGCTGTTTATCAAGGATGCCGACTCTTCATTCCTACTATAGCTTCTCTGTTTTTGTGCACTTTCATCAGATGCTGCATCGTAACTGCGGATGGCATCCGCTCCCTCCAGACCCCGACGCAGACCGGAGGGAACCTGGCCTGATTTATTTACCTCTGATCGAAAAAACAACAGCAGTCGCCAAAGAGGTGACTCCATCAGCCGAGGAACCGTTGTGTGAAGAGCCGAGGTTCCGTGGGGACCGGTGCAGCGTTGCACGGTTCATGGTTCTATTTAGCCATGTTTGTGCGCCAGTTATTGATTCTTACCTGATGCTAAGATACCTTGCTGTTACAGTGAAACGCCATGCAGTGTTTTCCGGAGTTAATCCATCCTATTTACACACCCATTAAGACTGCTCTATAAGAACAGCCTAAAGAGATTTTTTAAAAAAAAGATTCTTTTCCCCAGGGTTGCATAATTAGGAGACCACTGCTAAACACGCTAGCTCTCCCAGGCTGCCAAAGCAAATTGGGGGGGGGGGGGGGGGCACTGGTGTATCGATTAGGCTGCTTCTATATTTAAAGCTTTTAAAAACCCAGCGTCCTTGGGAGGTTTGCGTACCAGGGAGATGCGGGGAGAAGTGCATCTCTGCACGGCAAAGTGAGTTTGTGTGTGAATTATGTTTTTCTCACCCTTTTTTTATGCCTCCACGCACCACGGCCGGCTCACAGAGGGAGGCCGGTCCCAGCGAGGCCGCCCGTTCGATACACGTCTTGATGAGAGTAAGGGATCGATGGGCGCCAAAACAGCCAATTCGGGGGGGGGGGGGGGGGGGGGGGGGGGGGGGCGGGTAGGCCCTTCCCCAACACCCTCCCGCCTTGTGGTTAACACGGGCGTTTGGGACGTCTCTGTCGCACAGGAATGCCCCCCCCCCCCGCCCCCCCGGAGGCAGCGGGGACTGAGAAGCTGCCGAAGGCCCACAGCAAACAGATTTTGCCCTGAGGTTGTGCGAGAGATCAGGGACGGCTTAGCGCGGGCCTCTCGTGACAGAGATTAGGGCCGCTTTCACACTCTGGGCTGGGGTTGGCTCTTCTCCCTCGGCCCCTCTGACCGACCTGGGATCAGTTACCCTCCATCTTCCGAAAAGAGGTTCGAGAGGCCAGAGCAGCGCTGGCGCAGCGCGGCCCGAGGGGGGGAGGGAGGGGTTAGCAGGTTTGGAAGCTGAATTCGTAGAGTCTGCTACACTGATGATGCACACACAGGCAACAGCAGGTCGATTGGACCGAGGGCTCGCGACTTGTGAGCAGCTGGTGAAGGTGGCAGGTTTCAGTCCCAGGAGCGGCGCGGCGCTTATTTTTGGTCAAGTCCTCCAGCTGCGCAAACACGTTAAAACAAAAAAAAAAAAAGCGACTGAAATTTATCTTGAACGAAGGCTAATCTGCCCGGTGCACAAAGGCATTCCGTTCACAGAGGAACGCCGTGCACCTGAGTCCACCCCCCCCCCCCCCCAGACGCCACAGTGAGCATTAAAACCCAGAGCGTACTGGATGCAGGCCATTTAGCGCACGGCGCTGAAAATCTCTAGCCGCGGGGGGTTTGAAGGGAGCCTGCGCATTCATGAAAACACAGGCAAAAGCCACGTACGCTTTCCCGGTAGAAGGAACGCACAGAAGCGGGCCGAAATAACAGGAATCATTCTGAGCACAAAACGCCTTCCCAAAATGCACCTGTGTCTCACAAGCGTCAGCCGCATAGGTGCCTCCTCATCACCAATGCCACATCTCTCCATGGTAAGAGCTACGGACTCTCTTAACCCCGTCTGAGGTTACTTGGTGTTCTGTCAAAATAGTTTAAAGAAATTGCTTCTTTAAAATAAGCAGAGAGTAAGGGGGGGGGGGGGGGGGGTTGTAAAGCTGCGAGGGGCGACGGAGGTCAAACGCTGCCTGGCTCTAGGCCCACACAGGGGAAAAAAAAAATCTGGATTTATTCCTTTTTTTCCCTCATCCAACAGTCTTATCTTTTTTGGGCCTTTTTACTTATATTAAAAAGTTCTGGAAGGTATGCGCTGAAATACTCCAGGAATGTTCTCTTTTTTCTTTTTTCTTACACCTTATTTTAAAATTCAAGCAACTTTAAAGCTTACTGTGGAACACTGGTCGCCATGACAATGAGTGCTCTCCTGAAATGATGGAACATGACAGATCACTGACAAAAGGGGCCACCTACAATAGCATTTTATTTTTAACAAACACAGGGGGAGGTATTGGGAATTAAAGCTTGGGCAGATTTTTTAAAATTAATTTATTTATTCTTCCAACAGCATGGGAACCTGTGTGCGGTTTCTTCCTCTTTCTCCCGCCATTCATGTGCTACTGCCACCCAATCACACTCTTTAATTCAGGCCCCCCGTGTTTGTGTACTTTTCATTAAATGGGATTAAAACCCGTCTCCTGGTCACAATCTCCCCAATCTCCACAGCAATAATCCTCCCGTGTTTTAATTAAAAAGGGGTTTGGGCTAAACCTCCCCTCACCACCCCCTCGACCCTCCACAGCCACCAGCCCTGTCTATGAGCAGAGAGGAGCCATCTAGTCTACTCCTGTCCCTCCTCAGCTACACGCCCCCCCCCCCCCCCCCCCCCCCCCCCCACATCCGCCACCCCCCCCCCCCACCGTGTTGACAAATCCCACCTGCTTGTGGGACAACACTCCCAGATTCCCGGCTAATCTTCCAGGGCGCGACCCTCTCCTCCTGCAGGTGTCCCAGCGGCTCAAACCCATCGATTTCCAATCAGGCTCCCGGGTCCGTCTGATGGTCACCGGAGCTCGGTCGCGGCAGACATTAGCATGACCTCCCCGTCCGCCGGACGTGCCGCTACGTCCACTCCCGCCACACGCCCTCCCCCCCACCCACCCGGCTGTGAAATGAGGCCACGGCCAGGCGCGGTCACGCCAAGTCGAATTTCAAAAACGTGCAGATATGTTACTGAAGATGCGCCTGATGCAAGTGAGGTGACCGCATCAGAGAGGAAGTCTTCCGCAGGGGTGTTCTTCAGTTCATCTGCCAGCCTCCATCAGTACCCACCCCCCCCCACCCCCCATCTCCCTCCCCCCCCACACAGTTTAGACCAGTGGCTAAGTGGGAGTCAGTCTCAATTAGTACTAGGATGGGAGGCACCACCTTTTAGCACAAGACCTTAGACCCAGTTCTGACTTACGCTTACGTCATCGAAAGAACAGGGGCCCTCGCTTGTGTCTGGGCCCAAAATCCCAATCTGTGTGTCAGACCGTCCCCCCATCCTAATTGCCTACATAAATCCCCCCATCTTTACCGCAGCTGACGTCTGGCAAGGGTTCCGGCACAAAATGGCCGCCATTCATCATGCAGGTGGAGGTTGCCCATTTGCGCCGTTCAAGGTGAACCCCCCCCCCTTTTGCTGTAAATCACTCCAGGATCCTTGAGAGGAAGAATTTGATTCATTCTTGCCATCGGTGATCGCGTCGGGAGCGTTTCGCTTTCGCGTTTGGACGATCAACGGTGGGACAGGCGCAGGGCGTGAGGTGCAGGGCTGTCTTCCCTGTTTCTGTTTTTTTTTCCCCTTATTAAAAAAAGCACTTCTGGAATTGCAGCGCGAGCCTGAAAAACTTCATATCGCCTCAGAAAGAGCATCTGCCAGTGAGCCGCACCATTCATTAATTCTAATTAATCCTATTGACTTTCTAAAATTCCTGCATGAATCAGGCTCTGAGATTCCTGTCACCACCCGAGGCTGTGAAGATGGCGGATTCTCCCCCCGCTGCGAAACATCTGTACCTTCCAAACAAACTGGAGCGGGCCCTGCGATCTGTTAGCTCTCACTCCTGGTATTGTGAAAATCAGCCTGTCCTTCCACCCCCCGCCCCCTTCTGCACCCCCCCCCAAAAAAAAACTTTTACAGCCATGATTTCCTTTGTCTGCTGTTCTGGGGCAATAAAGCTTCATTACAATGGCAAGACGGAGAGTGTGGCGCTTGAGGAAGGACCTCGTTCTGATTGGCTAGGCCAAGGTTCCTCTGCGGTACTAGCCCTCATCCATAAACAAATATGTGCTCTAGTTTAACTTCTTGAGAGCACTTACACGCTACGAGTGTACGGCATGAATGGCTGCTGTTTAGACCTGGTCTCCCGGGAGCTGTCACTTAGTGCTCCCGTATCTCTCTCTCTCTCGCTAACGCTCTTTCATGTAACCCACACAAGCGTACAGCGTGCTACGACGCGCTGCCAGCAAAAAAAAAATCACCCCGTGGTTTTTTGAACCTGCCAGGAAATAAAACACAACAAAACAGCAACAACAACAACACAAAAACACCTGAAAAACTCTAAAGGCTCTCAAATCAAGACTGTCTAGACCTGCGCAGGCAGATCTATAAAGAAGAGTGCACTGCATCGCCTGCTAACAATTTGTCAATCAAGCAGATCTATCTATCCAGAGCTCTTCTAAAGAGTCCCACTGCACTTCGGCCTTAGTCCTTAATCCCATTAGCATTTTAAAAGGAGGATTTGTTTATACCGCTGGTTTGATTTTTTTTTTCACTGTTTTTCTTTTGCTTTTTTTCTTTTTTCAAAAAATTAAACCAGGGATGAACGCTCATGCTGGTTATCGACAACTGTCTGGCCAGGACCATTTCATAAATATCGATCCTCCTCATTTATGTGATAAGGCCCTTCCTGGGGTGTCTGTGTTAAAGCGGCGGTAGCCTAACAAGTTGGAGAGCATGCAAGGTGCAGAAAAGAGCCCCAGAGAGTCACCTTAAACCCACCGCCGCCTGGTTTTTGGGCCTGGAACCCCAGCCACTGTGCTGTGCAGTGCAAGGAGGCCTTAAAGCAAACCTGCTGCTACATGACTGAAGTGTTTCATCAATGTTCAGCTGATTTCCAAACTGGCCGATGTGAGTGGAGATGGATTATGACAGAAGAAATAATGGCAAATGGGGCTTTACTGAGGGTTTAGTCCTTTACTGGGGGTTTAGTGCTTTACTGAGGGTTCAGTGTTTCACTCAGGGTTTAGTGCTTTACTGAGGGTTTTTGTGCTTTATTGAGGGTTTAATGCTTTATGAAGGGTTTAGTGCTTTACTGAGGGTTTAGTACTTTACGAAGCATTTTGTACTTTATCCACGGTTTAGTGCTTTATTGAACCCACTGTTTGATAAGCAGTGGGGCCCAGCAGATACAGTGCATGTTCTCATGGGAAGGAGGGGGCAGATGGGTGGGTGAGGGGGGGGGGGGTGGCTGAGGGGGTGTCACCTGAATGACATGTGTATCTAAGCCTGAGGAGAACACTTCATAAACGGCCTGAAGTAGCGGAGGACCACATGGTTACTCATGGTTAGCTACCATGTTATCACACAATACGCACCGGAAACAACACCGCTTCGCTAACAGAGCACTTAGTGCTAGAAGGGGAGCTGTGAATATTTTACAATGACTGGCACATTTCCAAGGCCGTCTCCCAAAGCTGGACAATGAACCATTTTTTCTTCCTCTCTCTCTCTCTCTCCCTCTCTCTCTCTCTTTCTCTCTCTCGTCAACTGGATGATGTTCTATGGGATTAACAAATTGCTACAGGCACCATAAGGTTTATGATACATGATTTTTTTACCTTTTAATTGTACGGAGCAGTAATTAGATGGCTGTATTCCTTTTTCTTCTCATTTTTGTCATTATTTTCTAGCATCATTCAGGTGCTTTCATTTGCGCAAGCAGATAAAGGCTGCATTTCTGTTGCTGAGTGCTTGCGATACTTTGGTTGTCATCCCGACAATTAATATTCACAATTAATATCCTCAGCAACTGTGACAAGCTCTGTAACCTGGTGACAATCTATTTTAGAATGTTTGTTCTAGCACATTTATTAGTCAAATTTAATTTTAGTATTTTAGATATTGTCCTCTGTCTTTTTAAAAAAAACATTAAACCCTCTCTCTCCGATCCAGAGCGGACGTGTTAATCTGACTTTCTTATTTAGCAAAGGTATCGAGCAGCCTCCCTCTGCCTTGAAAGTTTTCCTCGTTAAACGTGAACTTTTAAACACCTAGCTGGTGTCAAAGCGGGCTGGCGAAGGGGGACATTCGGAAAGACAAGCACGGAACCAGCCGAGTGGATATTTCCATAAGAAAGTAGGACAGGATTACACGGCTATGGTGTCCTATTCATCCACCACTGTAGAGCCTGCAAGCATAAAGGAACACGACTGTCCTGGGCACTGATCGCAGGCCCTGTCTCTCGTCCTCTGGAAGGGTCCTGCAGGGTCGCCGCAATGGCTCGGAAATCGAATTTCGGGCACCAGATGCAAGCGGCGGTGGGCACATCTGTCCGCTCCATAAGGAGAGAGAACAGATTCCTGCCATTTCGCACCTCTCCGGACAGCTCAGGAAGTGGAACGCTGTGGTCTCCAGGGGTACGGGAAATGGGGGGTGGGGGGGGGGGGCTGTTTCAAGTCAATTCGGGTGAAAGGCAAGGACAGCTGCTGGTTGCTGTAGTCGACACGGAGTGTGTGTGTGTGTGTGTGTTTTTTTTTCCCCCTGCGCTGTCAGTGAGAGGGAGGGCCGTTCTCTGTGGCACGCCGGTTTTGGCAGGGGGAGTTTGGCGGGGGGGTGCGGCCAGGGGGCATTGTGGTCCGGCAGACTCCATTCTCCACGGTAACAAGGCAGCCTAATCCCCGTGATCCCCCTTTTTCACCGCGGTCAGCTGTTTCCCAGCAGCCAGCAGATCGACAGAGAGAGGCTGGTGGTGGTGGGGGGGGGGGGGCTCCGGGGGGGTTTCAATCTCACATTCTCACCACCCTCTCTCTCTCTCTATGTCACCTCCCTGCTCTCCCTATTTCCTGCTCTCCTCTAACACCATATCATGGCACTCCACTGTAATCCTCACCCCTGACCATCGCAGCGGTGGGGCCTGAGGCTGTGATTCTGGTCACTTCACCTCATTTCACCCCCTCCGGTGTGACTCGATGGGACGGCCCCGCTCTGCGACTCCCCCCCCTCGCGGCGCTGGCCCCAGCGGCCCGGACTCCCTGCTCCCCCTCCTTGACTCCAGGGCCCCTGGAGGGCCCCTCGGGCCCTTACTCTGCAGCCTATAGGCTGAACACCCGTCCCGTTCTGCCGCGGCTGCCATGGAGATGCACTTCAGAATGATGCGCGCAGACCCACATGCACGCACACACACTCTCACACACGCACACGTGTACACACACACACACTCTCACAAAAACATTCATGCAGACGCAGTCTCACACACGTGCCCGTACACACGAGCACACACAGGTGCACACGCTCACGCATGCACACAAAGACACAGATGCACACACACACACACGCACACACACACGCACACACGAAGACGCCACACACAGACACCAACACGAACCCGTACCTCTTAGAGATGACACGTTTCTGAGCATTAAAATAAATTGCACCTTGAGTAGAAGCAGTTTGTACTACCATCATTTTACACTCAAATATCATTTTACACTTAAATATCAGTTTGAGCTCAAATTATTACAAGAAATTCCTTGAATAATTCAGTAAGTAGCAGAAAATGAAAGGGTTTGAGAGGGTTCGGTTGGATGTACCGAGTAGAGCTCATTTACAAGGCTGGGTTATAAATGCTCAGCACATCAAACCCAACATTTTTCCCCATGATTAATCCGAGGGAAACCCTGACAAATGGAGCTACCGGGGTGCTAACAAAGCCTGTTATGTGCTATTACCAGAGTGAGAGGATAAGAGACAGAGTGTGGAGGAGAGGAGAGGAGGAACAGAAGGGAGAAACGGGGAAGGGGGGAGATGGGAAGAGAGGAGGAAGAGAAGAGGGGAGTGATTCTGTGTGGAGGAGCATCAGAGTTAGACAGGAGGAAAGTAAAGGAGGAACAGATAGAGGAAGGGGGGGGGTGACTCTATATAGAGAGCAGGACGAATATTAGAGCGAGACGGGAGGTGAGAAAAAGAGAGGAGGGGAGGAATAGAAGGAAGAAAGGGGGGGGTGATTCTGTGTGGAGAAGCTGTGGAGCGAGACAGGAGGAGAGGAGGAGAGAAAAGGGGGTGATTCCGGATGGAGGTTCATTCAAGTGAGACAAGATGAGACGGGGGAGAGGAGAGGAGGAACAGAAAGGGGATGATTCTATACAGAGGAGCAATAGATGAGGCAGGAGGAGGGGAGAGGAGGGGAGAGAAAAGGAGGAGAGGGGAGGAGGAATAGAAAGAGGGGAGATTCCATACAGAGAGCAGGAAGATCATTAGAGTGAGAAAGGGGGAGAGGAGAAGGGGAGAGGAGGAGAGTGATTGCTGCAATGGAAGGAGGAAAAGGAGGGGTGATTCTGTACAGAGAGCAGGAGGAGAGTGAGATAGCAGAGGGGGTAGGAGAAGGGTCTCTGCAATGGAAGGAGGAAAAGGAGGGGTGATTCTGTACAGAGAGCAAGAGGAGAGTGAGATAGCAGAGGGGGTAGGAGAAGGGTCTCTGCAATGGAAGGAGGAAAGGCGGGGGCAATTGCGGTGCATTAGAGTGAGACATGAGGAGAGAAAGGGATGTGGAGTGAAATAGAGAAAACAAGAGGGAGAGGCGGGGAGAGGAGGGAGAGGTTGTCAGCTGGAGGGGAGGCCGGGGGCTCCTCTTTAATTGGAAGAAAGGCGAGAGGCTGGATGACCACCAAGCGGCACCGGCAGAGTTTGATGGGGGGGCAGAGTGGGCAGCGTGCCACATGGCCCTGCACCGCAGTAGCTGCCCCCTCCCCCTCCCCCTGTGCTTCCCAAAGTCCCCGGGGGCGCGCCCATCTGCTGCCTGGCCCCTCCGCCCTCATTAAGGACGGCGGGCGAGCACCAGCGAGCGCCCCAGGCGGTCCGCACCCCCCCCCCCCCCCCATTTGACATGTTCGGAGCTGGGTGCTGTGCACCATCAGAGAGCCCATCCGCACCCCTCACTCTCCACACACAGTATTACAGTCTCTCTCGGCAGAGCTCCAGGCGCCCTCCGCCCCCGACGACAGATCCCAGATCAGCTTGACTGCGCCGCAATCCCCAAACCAAGCTGTTCGGCGTCAAATCTGATTCTGATCCTGGACCAGGGCGAAGGGTACCAGCACCGCCTCGCTCTGCCGTGCACTTGCTACCAGTCCTGCCCGCTACAGGGGCAGCTGAGTGCCCCCACGTGGGCTTTCCACAAGGCCAAAAAAACTACGGCGAGTCTCGGCCTTCAGGTACCGGGCGCTGATCTGAGGACAGACGACAGACACAACAGGACATTGCTGGGATGTCTGGCTGGCACAGGCGGTCCCGTGGGTGGTTTGAAACTCATAACTCTGACCTATAAAGAGGAGGAAGGGATTCAGCGCACACACATACGGGTCTCGCGGCTCCAGGGTGCTGAGGATGCACTGAATTCAAGCAGGCAGCACTGCTGTTAGCTGCTAACTAGCTGCTGGGGCGGCAGTGTAGCATAGTGGTTAAGGAGAAGGATTTGTAACTGAAAGGTTGCTGGGTTGATCCCCAGCCGGGGCACTGCTGTTGCACCCTTAGGCAAGGTACTTGACCCACAATTTTCTCAGTAAATATCCAGGTGTATAAATGGATAACATTGTTAAAAAAAAACTAATCTCTGTAAGTCGCTCTGGATAAGAGCATCTGCTAAATCCCAGTAATGTAGTGTAATGCTAACACCGAATGAAGCAAGAAATACCACCGAGGAGGGGCTGGTTCAGTGGGGTGGGGCCTCGAGACCAATTAGACCCCTGGGAAAGCCTCATTACAGGCAAAAACAGCTAAAAGAATGCTGTGGAGACAATAAACCATACCCCACTCATGATTACAGGCCTGACATTATTGCTCAATGTATTTTCGCTACTTAATGCACAGAAGAATTAAAGGACTTCCTCGCCGAGCTCTGCTTCCTCGCTCCCTTTTAAATGAAAACAAATAGCCGCCGTTATCTGCAAAGACTCCTCTGTCCTTGTAAAATGTTCTTTTGAGTGAGAGGCAACGTGCCACAGTATACCGATATAACCGCTGGTGCCGCCACCACCCCCCAGCTTCTATGTGTGAAACCGGCTATTCAGATCAATGCGCACTAACGGTAGCTAATTGGCATTTCGCGACAAAAGGAGGACGGTTTAATTACACGATGACGACCGGCTTTTCTATTTATTAAATCTCCCCCCTTTTAATTAATCCTAAGAGCACTTCAAATACAGATAGACCGGCGCTCCCTGGTAATAAACCGACAGAAAACAAATCACACAGGATTTGAAGGAATCTCCTTCAGGACGTGAGAGTGCGAGGAGCGGGTTTTATTTGATTGTGCTGAGCAATGTGTGCTTTATTCCTCCCCTCTGGGCTAATTAAAATTCGGCGTCCGTCTTACGGATCTCTTGTTTCAATTAACCAAAAAGTTCCGGATGATAATGTCTCGTCAAAACCGCATGTGCATCCGTTTCTCTCTTGTTCGCATAAGTAAAGGAGTCTAGGAATTAATATCTGCAAACGTTTCTTTCTCATTTGCTCTCTCTTTCTCTCTTTTTCTCTCCCTCTCCACATTTCTTTTAAGCTGTCGCTTCATCGTTAGCACCGTGCATGTACCCAGGAATGTTGAGCGCACTTTATCTGGGCGACAAGGTTATTACGCTGACGCTCGAGTTATTAAGCCATGACATTTTTCCACTCCACTCAACCCATTTAGGCCATGTCCTCCACTCGAGACTGCAAATCGTACTGTTGTTCCCAATGAAAAAAAAACATGTTTGAAATTAATAAATCCTACAGGACGCGTAGCTCAAAGGACGGGTGGCGGGAGCGGCGGAATTGTCTTTAGTGGTTTTACGAGCACAAAAGGGGAGAGTGAGAACGGCCATAATTCCGAATAATCAAAGCATTAGCCGTGGAACATGCCTGGTTCCTTTATTCAAAGGGAGCCCGTTTCATGTGGCACACGCGCGATGGTTTACCCGTACAAATCGGATAGAGGCTTTTCATTTACCGGCAGACGGGGGCTCTGGCAGAGAGCGGCGAAAAAGGCGGAAAAAAAAGAGAGAGAGAAAAACACACAGCGACAGCGTTTGTGTCGAGGGCCCTTTCAACAGCTGAGGCTCTTTGAAACGCGACTGAATCACAGTTCAGCTTTTAAAAAAAAAACTCTTGTTTGTTTCTCTGTGGTTTCTTTCCCCCCTCGCTTTCCCAAAATGTCCTTCCGTTTGAGGAGAGAAGCGTGTGGACGTCTGCGCCCCCCCTCCTATGAGTGACGACCCCACGGAAGGCCGTGCCTCACTGTCATGCAGCATTGGCCGGGAGGCAGAGATACTAGCACACACCGCCCCCAACCCCCCACCCGCCACAGTCTCCGCCCCCACCCCTGCCCTCGCCCCACCGCACCTGCAACACTGACAAAATGCAGTCCGTCCTGGTTGTCACAGAGACACCGAGATGTTATCCTGCACCGATCATGATTTTGCCCTTTGGGAAGGCATTTACAATAACTTAATCCACCAACTCCCTCCACCCCCCACCCACCCACCACACACACACACACACACACACACACACATTCATCCTGCTGTTGCCCCTTGAAGCACAATCTGTCTTTAAAGATGAGGCAAAAAATGTATATGTACGATAACAGTAACCTGAAAAATCAGTTAAAGGAGGAGGCCTGAGGCGAACACAGAACCCCAGACGTGGCACACTGTGTGTTCCGAACCTCGCAGAAAAAAAAGACTGACAACCCGGGAGATAAATGAAAACAACGAGAAAAACAACAGCAGAAGAGAGAAACGAGCAAAAAAAAGGAAAGAAAAGAGAAAAAAAGCCATTTTGGTTCCAAAAGGGAAGAAAGGGGGCTCCCGCTTCATTACTGCGATTTCGTCAGATTGTGACTGGAGCATATTTCTCTGCGTCCTGTCGCTGGGTGCCCCGGACCCAGCCGAGCGAGCCCTGATTACAGGATCGCAGGCCCGCTAATGAGGGACCAAATCCCTCCCCGTGGCGTCCCGGGTCCCCCGGGCCGCAGTGGGCCACAGGAGGCACGCGGAAGGAGAGAGGACGGGACCACGCAAAAGCAGTTAATGGGAGGCGGGGGGAACAGACCCTGCCTCTCTCTCTTTCTCTCCCTTTCTGACCCTGCTTCCCTCTATTTCTCTCTCTCGCACTGTCTTTTTCTCTCTCTCTCGCTCTCTATCTCTCTCTCACTCTCTCACTCTCTCTACCCGTTTCTAACCCTGCCTCCCTCTCTCTCCCTGAGGTGCAATTTACCGGCGGTGCCCCACTTTTATGAGGCGACAAATTTGCTTGAACAGAGGAAAACCACTGGCCGGTAAACAACAGGAGAGAGAGGGAGAGACAGAGAGACAGAGAGAGCAGGTGCCCCTCCTCCGCCTGTTGCTTGCTCTATGCAGATTCCTCGGGAATTGATGGCAGTGATAAACATAGTGTACATAGAGAAAGACTGAGCTCACAGAGCCGGGGAGGGAGACTGAGCTCACAGAACCAGGGAGAAAGACTGAGCTCACAGAGCTGGGGAGAGAGACTGAGCTCACAGAGCCGGGGAGAAAGACTGAGCTCACAGGGCCGGGGAGAAAGACTGAGCTCACAGAGCCGGGGAGAAAGACTGAGCTCACAGAGCTGGGGAGAGAGACTGAGCTCACAGAGCCGGGGAGAAAGACTGAGCTCACAGGGCCGGGGAGAAAGACTGAGATCACAGAGCCGGGGAGAAAGACTGAGCTCACAGAGCCGGGGAGAAAGACTGAGCTCACAGAGCCGGGGAGAGAGACTGAGCTCACAGAGCTGGAGAGAAAGACTAAGCTCACAGAGCCGGGGAGAAAGACTGAGCTCACAGAGCCGGGGAGAAAGACTGAGCTCACAGAGCCAGAGAGGCTGACCTCACAGAGGGAGCCAGAGAGGCTGACCTCACAGAGCCAGGGAGAGAGTCTTTGCTCTCAGAGCAAGGTAGAGAGTCTGAGGTCTGAGCTCACAGAGTCAAGGACAGAGGATGATGTTACCAAGCAGAATATTGGCAAGATCCACCAGCGGCCCCCAGAGAAACAGCGCCTGCACAGCGGAGCCATACCTGAGACAGTGATCGAGCAGGGCTGTAAGTTTTAATGGCGGGAGGGGAGAGTAGTAAGCTTTAACGCGCCGCGATTAAAATTACCCTCGTAATAATTTCCCGTCGATTCGGTTTTATATCGTCCCCTTCAAATATCCGGATGACGTTTAGGGAAACCGACGGGGAGGCTGTGAGGGAGAAGTCTAACAATATGAAACAAATCTGCAAAGTCAGTTTTCTTTTTTTTCTCTCCTTCTTTCTTTCTTTCCTCAGACGCGATTTTACGAGCAGGCCCGAGTTCACCGATGGAGTGCCAGAGCTTGTGACAGCAACACCAGGACTCCGACGAGGGGGCGAGAGTCAGCGGCAGCGGAGCAGCCTGCTGGGGAGTGCGTCTCCCACAAGGCCGAGGGATCGATAACCGCAGGGGTCGCGGGGGGTTAACTATGCGCCCGCTCAGAGAACAGAAAGAAGGAGTGGAGTAGATTAACAGAGGCCTCATAGGAGACATGCGGCATCTGACCCCTGACTCCAGGCCCCCAATTCCCCACTCCGCTGCCACAGCCCGCAGCACCTTTACCCTGAACTTACTGCTCCACAAGAGGGGGGAACTGTGCGTGCGTGTGTGTGTGTGTGCGTATTTCGGGGGTTACAGGAGCCACTTTGCCGCCACACAAACACAGAGATTAGACTGGCTGCAGCGGGACCTTGCAAATCGCCATTAAAGCACAGATGATGTCACCCGGTAATCTTCCAGAGCATTAATTCTCCCCCATAAATCAATTCGCGAGTCGCGCCGGTGACAGGGGCCAGAGACGTGTTCGCAGGCCTCCTCACTACCGCTGCTGCTCTCCCGCGAACCAAAGCTAACGAATTAGCAGTGGCAAAAAAAAAAAAAAATCAGCTCTTCACGTGCCTCTGCACAGCCCTCTGGGGAGGCCTTTTTTTACGTCTGTGACTTTGCAGGAACCGGAGTGGTTCCAGGTTTAATGGTGATCTTAATTAAGGCACAGCAGAGCTCCCCACAGGCAAACCGGGCATGCTTCTAGCAATTAAGCCTTATGGAAAAAGCGACTACGTACACAAACACACACACGCACTCACGCACACACACACACACACACAAACACACACAAACACACACACACACACACACGCACACACAAGCACACACACAAACACACACACACACACGCACGCATACACACACACACACACGCACGCATTACACACACACACACACACACACACACACACACACAGGGAGACACACACACATGCGCACTCACGCACACAGACTCACGCACACAGACTCACGCACACACACACACACACACACACACACACACACACACGCCCACCCACAGTAGGAAGCCTTGCCCCACTGCTCGTATCTGACCCAGCCAGGCATAACCAGGGACTAATTCAGCTGAGATACCACCACGAAGGCAGAATTGCAGACCCCATTAATCAGGAGCGCCGCACCTCTGCCACCGGTGTTATTAATGACGCGCCCCTCCAAACAGCACAGCCCACCCTCCCCACCCCCACACCCCCCTTGCGCTATTTCCGAGGCTGTCGCCGAGAGGGCCGAAACGTCCCGCGCAGGGAAAGGGCCAGGTTCAGGGGTCAGCGCGAAACCCTGCGTCAGAGCCCAAACAGAGCTGCTCGCTTCGCGTGTTTCTGTTCCGAGTGGCGTAAACAAAAAGCTCAAGTATACAAAACCAGGCAAGGCTTAATCCCCGTCCCGCTAAATAATGCTTCCGATGGGGAAAAAAAAAGGAAAAAAAAACAAAAAACGCTACATTTTCACATAAAAGGCGGAAAAAATCTCACAAAAACGTGTTTTTAAGTCCCAGCAAGCTCCTGTTTCCCCACAGGCGGGGGATTACGGCATTGTTGGGCCATAAAGGCTGACGGTGTGTGCACCCCTACATTTCTACTCAGCCTGTCACACGGGACCACTAAAGCGCCGCTTAACTGACATATATTTCCACTCCTCAAACAATCATAGATTTTTACGCCTCCCATAAATCACCGCTGAGGGACAGCGATTCCAAAAAAAAAACACAAAAAAAGTCGGACGAGTTCGGGCTGCTTTAAATACAACTCGAACAGCTTGAACCCCCCCCCCCCCCCCCCTCGAAAAACAAGCTGTCGTCATCTGGCCGGCCCACTCCGGGACCTGTGACGGGAATCGCGGCCAAGCCTCTTGTCCAAACTCAGAGGGTTAACCTCGCGCCAACTGCGCGGAAGACGTCACCCTTTGCCGAAAGCCGGCTCACATCCCTGCTGGCGCAGCCAGTATTTAATCCAATCAGTCAGTAAAAGGCGTGCTATATTGAAAGATTTCTATTGACTATTATTGTATTAGCGGAGGCAGAGGCCTTTGGAATGTTCCAGAACAGACCGGACATGGTGCCCGGTGCACTCTGAACTAGGGCCGCTGCCACAAGCCCGAATGGGCTGAACGGCCTGCCCTTGTCACCGAATTTTCTCACATTCGTGTGAACCTGTGTCCTGCCGAGCATTCCCGTGGGCTTCCTGAGAAGCAGCCCTGAGTGGAAGTTTGGTTTAAAACAGGGCAGCAGTGTAGCATAGCGGAGCGGGGCTCGGAACCGAAAGGTTGTCGTTTGATTCCCTGCTGGGGTACTGCTGCTGTTCCCTTGGGCGAGATACTTAACCCATAATTGCTTCGGTAAATATGCAGCTGTATAAATGGATAACATGTAAAAACTGTATCCTGCGTAAGTCACTCTTGATAACAGCATCTGGTAAATGACAACAATGTAATATTTTACAAAAACAGTTTGAAAACTTGGTTTTACTTAAGTTAAGGACATAAGTTCAGTCCAGGACTTATAGTATTGGAGTTTGAATGATTGAACATAATCTCCCATATTATCTAAACCACTGTATAAAGCACCGTCTGCTAAACCACAATAATATAATGTAATGGAACATTGCGCTATACCTTGTGTCCCGGAGTAAAGGCAGAGCCCCCCCCCCCCCTCCCCCTTGCAGCCCTTTGGCTCGGTGATACTAATTGGATTTGCCAGTGTTTATACGGGTCCCCCCTTTCGAGCGCCCGTCTCAAGACGCCGCTTACAGGGAGCAGGGCAGACAGATCCAATAACGAATGAAGGATGGGCCCTGGGCTTAACGCCATGTGTGCGGAGGGTCTGAGGGCCGCTCTGGGCCGAGCCCCCCGGCCTCCGTCCCGCGGGAAGCGTGGGGGCAGAGACCGGTTATCTAATAAGTCTGTCCTGGCAACCCCTTTCTCCTGGAAGGGGGGGCAGGGGGTGGAGGAACGGCTTCAAGGATGGAGACGGGGGCCGGCATTGTAGCATAGTGGTAAGGAGCTGGGTTGACTCCCCACTGGGGTACTGCTGCCGTACGCTTGAATTGCCCCAGAACTAAAAGGTCCCAGAATTGTCTCAGTGAACATCCAGCTGTATAACATGGATAACATGTAAAAACTGTAACCTATGTAAGTCGCTGTGGATAAAAGCATCTGCTAAGTGACAACAGTGTAGCGTAGC
This sequence comes from Megalops cyprinoides, assembly GCF_013368585.1. Taxonomy (NCBI): domain Eukaryota; kingdom Metazoa; phylum Chordata; class Actinopteri; order Elopiformes; family Megalopidae; genus Megalops; species Megalops cyprinoides. The sequence continues at coordinate 9,544,674 of NC_050583.1, read as the reverse complement.
GCGGAGAAGGACAGGTGGAAGGTGTCCCACCTCCTGGCAATTGTGGGTTAAGTACCTTGCCAACAGCAGCGCCCCAGTGGGGAATCAAACCAGCAACCTTTCAGTCACAAGTCCTGCTCCTTAACCACTATGCTACACTGCTGCCCCTGAGACCCAGCCATTCTCATTCTGAAGTTCTCTCAGGTTTTTCAGCACAGCAGCAGAGTGCTGGTCTGGAAGTGTGGATTTTTCCTGGGTCGCCTGGACCAAGGCAGAGGTCCCAGTCTGGAATTGGCCCTTTCTTCCACGGTAGAAGATTCCACCCTGAGCATTGAGAGTATTGGTGGTGAGGAGGTCGAGGGAAGCCCCAAACACCACCAGACCGTGTATGCAGCGCTCCTTTCTGGCGCCTGCCAGAGTACCATGCCACACCCAAGTCAGCGAGCTTCCTGGTGGCCACACCTGACCACTGCTAACAGTGTTTACCTCCCCCCCTCCCCGGACACACACACACTGTCGAGCTCCAGCCTCGTTCCACAGAGCACTCCCTGATTTGAGCACTGCCGCTCGCCTGAACCTAATGAGCTTTTCAGAAGCGAATGCGAGGCGGCACTTGCAGTCTGAGCGGTGGTGTCCCAGGGCCAACCACATTAACAGCGCTGTCATCTGCCATTAGCACGCCGCTACAAGTTCCCTCCCTCTCGATTACCGCTGGAACGCAGAAGTCACGGCGGGAAGGGGGGGGGCGTTGGAGGGGCCAGGAAACAGGTCGCTCACAGAAAGCCATCGCCGTGACTGTGCTTTAATGGGACCGAACGAGTCGGCGGGAGTCCCTCTAAACTAAAAGCTAATCTGCTACATCTGCAGGCGGCATCCCTGGGACAGAAAGTCGCTGTGTCCGTACCCTTCTGCTGGACACACACACACACACGCACACACACACACACACACACACACACACACACACACACACACACACCCACCACTGACTAATCAACAAGATTGACCTACCAAGTGCATACACACACCACTTAGCAATGAGTGGATTTTACCATGTGCATGCATGCATACATACACACACCACCTAAAAGAGTGTACTGTAGCACACACACACACACACACACTAAATCATCTAGGAAGGAGGTGATAGATAGAATATTCACAAACAGACAGACAAAAGAAATTAACACTGTCGAGAGAAGGGGACGCAGAAAGGTAGAAACTGTGGATGAGGAGAAAACTTGGGTTTAAACCACTTCATTGGGACATTCCATCACGTCACATAATGTAACGTTCACTAACAGTCAACACCATTCACTCTGAACAACAACAATAAAGACAAAAACCAAGCATAAACCCCTGTACCCCCCCCCCCCCACCACCACCACCACCACCACCACCACCACCACATCAAGCCAGCAACCGCACTCTACGTGAAGAAAAAAAACAAGGTTTTTTTCCTGGAGAAAATCAGAAGCTAAAAAGAGAGAGAAAGAGAGAGAGAGAGACAGAGAGACAGAGAGGGACTGAGCCTGCCTTTCAACAGGCGCACCGAGACCCCTTCATTAGCTATTCCGCCGTCCCCCCGGTGCCATTGAGCCACCAGCTCACACACTGCCATTAAAGCCCAAGAGTCCCTCTGAAGCCATTCGCCCGGCGGGGTCCCGGCTCGGCCAGCGGCAGGAGAGGCGTTTTATTCCCCCACGGGGGGGCATGGGAGGGGGGGGTACTGCGGGGGGGGGGGGGGGGGGGGTACTGCAGGGGACGCTTTTAAATAAGGAGCCTCGCCGCGAGATGCCTTCTCTGCAACAACCTCTCCCGCCCCCCCCTCCATCCAATCCCCCCCCCCCCCCCCCCCCCCCCCCCAGCCTGTGAGCCGAGACACAGGTGCTGGAATCTGCCATGCCGCTCGACAAAGGACTCCCGCCGCCGTTCTCTCGCTGTAAACACCAGAGAGTGCGCTTTTGCAGCCAGCGCGGGGTCAGCGGCAAGGCGGGCGGAGAGGTAAAGGAGGGAAAATCGGAAGGAGGTCGAGCCTGAAAAGGGCACCAGGGAGGGGGGGGGGGGGCGTCCGGGCCCCAAAAACCTGACCAGAAGGTCGCGGCCTTCTCTTTATGTGTGACGCTAAGGTTGTCACGTCCGCTTACCTACAGATGCTCAGCTCCTGAAGCCTTTCACACACACACACACACACACACACACCTATTTAATCAGACACATCTAGATGAATGCATTTATGTCACCATTTTCGGTGGCTATCTCCCTTCCTGTGACAGAGAATCAGGCTAAACCCGGAGGAGGCAGACATTTTCAACGCCGGCACTGATAATCCCATAATCCCCTCAAACCATCACTCACCTCTGACCTGAGCTGTAAGGTTACTGACATTAAAGACAGGCTAATGGCACCGCTCGCGCACAAACAATCCTTTCAAACCATCAATCACATCTGACCTCGGCCGCAAAGTTAGCAACACCCGGACGGAAGTTCCTCCATTTTAAACCGTCTTTGACAGAACTACATCAGGACCCTCTTTATAGCCGTTTGATTGGCTGATGGAAGAGAGACCTAATCCATCCTGACTGTTCCCTTATGACCCTGTCTGTTCAACATTTAAGAGAGGGATCTCTGCAGGTAGGAGTCTTCATAGGCCATTAACACAGTACGAATGGCTTCTTTACTCTCTATCATTTCGAATCTGGTTTTACAGCCGCTGAACTTCTGCTCAGACCATTGTCAACACGCAGCACATAATCCCATAATCCCTTCATGCCATCACTCACCTCTGACCTCTGAGCTGTAAAGTCACCATCATTAAGTAAGGTCAACGGTGCTGCTCACGCACTAATAGTCTCTTCAAACCACCCCTCACCTCCTTGAGCGACCTGTGAAGTTACTGATATTGAGTTAGCCATGACATTCATACCCTTCAGTGATGGAAACTGAAGAGGTCTTCTCTTGATAAAGTAACGACGGCAATGACAATCCAATATCTAGACCAATGTGTCATGAAAAGATGTGATGTACCTCTGGATATCCAGCCAACCCCAACCCCAACCCCCCCCCAACCCCCTCAACCCCCTCATCCTCACCCATCCCTCCCCTAACCTTCCCTCCACACCCTCACACCCCCCAACCCCTCCCTAATCCCTCATACCCACCCATCACTCCCTAACCCTACCCCCTAGCCCCTCATACCCACCTATTCCTCCCTAACCCTACCATATGCCCGTCCCTATCCATTTATACATATTTACTGAGGCAATTGTGGGTTAAATACCTTGCATAAGGGTACAACAGCAGTCCCCAGCAGGGAATCGAAGCGGCAACCTTTCAGTTACGAGTCCTGCTCCTTAACCACTATGCTACACTGCTGCCTATCCCTCCCCAAACCTCCCACCTCCCTCCCCTCCTCCCTCCTGCAAGCTGCTGGCCCCTCAGCTCCGGGGCAGCGGGTTACCCAGAGCGGAGCCGTCAATCTCCAGGCTCCATGCCGTGACCATCCTTGCTGAAATTACACTAATACACTGCGTTACAGCTCTATTAGCTAACTAATCTCAGAGAACTTTATTTTATTAGTCCCTTAAGACTCCTGCCAAGTCTTTTCTTTATGGATGTATTCCAAATGTAAACTCTGCCGCCGCCATTTTTCCTCTCTCTCTCTCTCTCGCTTGCTCCATCTTTTTTCTCTCTCTCTCTGTGGTAGCTCATCTCTGGTAACTCATCAATCGATCTGCTTCTCTGTAGTTTTCTTTTTTACAAAAAATAAGAAAAAAAGAAACTGCAAGCTACAATGGGCGCCATGGTTTTTTTACACACGTGTACAAACAGACACACACACACACACACACGCACCCTTGCACACACATGCTCATATACAGACACACAAGTACACACCTTCCCACACCTAACTCATACATTCTCACTCCTAGGTTCCCTAAACACATGATATCACACACAGGAAGGCTGTGGGCTTGTAACATAAGGCTGCAGATTTTACACCATGGGGCACCACTATAGCCTTGAAAAAGGTGCTACTCCTCAGTTGCCACGGCTGACACTCTTGTGCAAATGCATGACTTGAACGGATAACTAATAAGCTAATAATAAACTAATAATGTCTCTCTCACTAATAAATAATAACTAATAAAAACTAATAATAATGTCTCTCGCTAAACTAATAATGTCTCTCTCAACGGAGGGGTCTCCTGACAAGCAAATCAACAACGACCCCATCGCAACAGCTGTGAGGACGTGCCTCGAACCTCCCCCCCCCCGTACAAACAAACCGCCCTGACGCCCCGAGGAACGACAGGTCCAAAAACAGGGCTCTGCCTAACAATGGGGGGAAAAAAGGGAACATCGTGTCCCGGGGCAAGTCAAAAGGCTGAAGGAGACCTCAAACCACCAAATCTGCCATATATGGCCTCCATTCCGCAATCTGAAAAACAACAGCTCTGAGAAAACAAGCACGCTGACCCCAGGGTTTCCATAAACAGTAATAACAGCCGCGGACCTGGACGGTGGCCCTTGCCGAACCAAGAAGCCGAATTCCGAAGGTTATGAATTGCAGGGGCGGCCGGAGATAAAGGCCGTGATTAATGTACGGCGTGCTCCGCAGCTCCATTTAGCACCGTTTAAAACTTTACTCTCTGTTTTCCTGGGGGTTTCGCATTGCAGTTCCGCAAAAACCACGCTGGAACTTAAATGGAATGGTTAGGGTGGGGAGAGAGGGAGGCGGAAGGGGAGGGTGGGGGGATGGGGGGATGGGGGGAGAGCAGCCATCCAGTAACAAGACAATTCTCATTACAGGATATGGATCCCTCGTTTTCTGCGGAATTCATAACTTCGCCTGCTTTGCTGCCGATTCTATTCCGCTCCGCTGACAGTTAGAAGCGCAACTTTAGATAAGAGAGCGGCGCGCGGAGCAGGAGGGAGCGTTCCTCTGGAGAGCAGTCTCCCGTGAGCAGGCAGCAAGACGCAACTGAACCTGTAAACAACATTAATACACACTCACAGACACGCACGCAGGCACACCCACGCACACATACACACGCACACTCGCCAACATGCACGTGCACACACACACACACACACACAAACACACACACACTCGCCAACATGCAACTGCACGCGCACACACACACACGCACACACACGCACACACACGCACACACACGCACACACACACACACACACACACACACACAAACACCACACACACTCACACAAAAAACAACATGCTCACACAGACATAGGCTGAAAGACAAATACACATACACAAACACAGATAAAATTCACACGCCAACAGTAACGCTTACATAAAGCGTGTTGATGCACATGCCCACAAACGTACACAATTCTCACACACGTACAGACGCAGACACATGTGCGCACGCACTTGCAACTCCCCAGACATCTGGCATCAAAACACGAGTATCTCTGAACATACTTCAAATGTGAGGTGCATGAGGAGAGTGGAGGCATTGGGTTTGCAAGGGGGTTCAGAGAGAGGTGGGGCTGAGATGGAGCACCCTGGTGGAGAGGAGGTGAGGAGGGAGGTTCAGAGAAAGGAGATGAGGAGGACACTGGCGGAGAGGAGGGGGGTTCAGAGAGAGGAGGTGAGAAGGAGGATACTGATGGAGAGGAGGAAATGAGAAGGAGAGTGGTTCAGAGAGGAGGTGAAGAGGAGGAGACTGAGGAAAGGAGGTGAAAAGGGAGGTAAGAGAGGAGATGAGAAGGATGACAGTGGTGGAGAGGAGGAGTTGAGAAGGGGTTCTGAGAGAGGAGGTGAGAAGGAGGTTTAGATGGAAGATGGAAGGAGGAAGGGACTGATGGAGAACAGGTGAGAGGGAGGAGAGTGGTGGAGAAGAGGAGGAGAGGAGGGAGGTTCAGAGAGATGAGACGACTAGGGTAAGTCTATTGGAGAGGAGGAGGTGGGAAAGAGAGAGTGGTAGAGAGCCAGAGATGAGAAGGAGGTTCAGAGAGAGGAGGTGAGAGGGAGGAAGAGTGGTGGCGAACACTGCCTCTTGCGCTCACTCCGCGAAGCCGGGGAGGTGGGAGAGATCACGGCAAAGGAGAAGTGACATCAAACAGAGACGGGTTCCCGCGCGAGCGGGGCCAGGGGGAGCGCCCACGTCCGGATCAATATCACGCGCTACGCGCTGAGCCGCGCCCACGCCAGACAGCCCGGGGGGCGCTGGGCCCGCCGCCAAGGCCGAGGCACGCGCCAGACGGGTTTCTGCGCCACTCCTCCATTCTGCAGCCTCCGAGCCGGGGGGCTACGGGTTCAACACCGGCAGTGTCTTTCTGATAGACAGTCAACCCTTACCCAACCGCCCTTGCCAGGTAAAAGGTAAGAGACTGATTGAAACGCTTTCAAATCTGGCAACCATCCCTCACAGTTTCCTAAAGGGAGCCCCCCCGCCCGTTCCTCAGCCCCTGACCGGCGGTGTACAGGCGAGGGAGAGCCACACCCAGCACACGCAAAGCCATGCACTCCACAAGGCCTGGGAAAATAACCAAAATAACCGTAGTTTGCTGAAAAATAAAACGACAAAAAAAGACACGTCCATCTAATTCAAACTGGGAAACCTGACTGTGTTTGTCAGTCAACACCCCCACACCCCCCCAAAGAAATCCCCCAGCAGCACCCCCCCCCCCACCCTGTGTCGCCATTTGGTTCAACGGCTGTGTCACCCTGTCCATCAATCCTTCCTATTTTAGGGACGTGGGTGCAGGTGGTTGGTCAGGGAACTGGGCCCTGCCTGGCCACGTCAGGGGTCTGTGTGCTGCAGGGCCCGTGTCCTGTCGGTCTTGGGTGTCGTGGGGGCTAGGTCTAGGTCTAGGTCTACTTTCTTCCACCTGCTGTGACCCCGGAGTCACACCACGGGCATGACTCGCACTGCCTCGATGCAGGCATCACCCTTAAAAAAGCCGGATCTGGGAGCCAAACGAGCATAACCGAGTGAACCGGGCGATTCAGCATCGGGTAAAAACGAAGCATTTTCAAAGGAACGGGTTCCCTTTTTTTGCAGGCGATGCGGAACCTATCCGATTGGAGGCGGCGGCCCGCGTCCAGGTGCCTTTTGTTTGGTCTAATTCGAGCTGATAGGTTTATCTCGGGCCCCTCGGGAGGCGCAGAAACAAAGCCTCGCGGGGACGAAGGAAAAACACACGCCGTCGAGATCGCTACCGTTTACAAAGAGGGGTTCGGTCCCGCGTCAGAACCTGCCGGTTTTTACACGACAGTTTCCCAACGTAAGGAACCATAAGGTTCCCTCGTCTCTCTCTCTCCTCCTCTCTCCCTCTCTCTCCCCCTCTCTCTCTCTCTCGCTCTCTCTCTCTTGCTCTCTCTCTCTCGCTCTCTCTCTCTCTCTCTCTCTCTTCTGTCTTTTTGTTGTCTGTTCAGACAAGTACAGCGGTAAAAAACGCAGTAATCGGCTCCCAGAAGGAGCGGGAGAGACGCTGAAAAGAGAAGCTTCTCTCGGCTCTCTTGCTGCGTTCTCAGAGTGAGCCTTTCTCCGAGAGAGGTATCGTTTTTGTGTCTGTGTTTGTTTTCCCATTCAAGGAAAGTGTTTACACGGTACAGCCTCAGGGGTGATGGGGGTGGGGGGTGGGGGGTGTCTTCTAATCCTGACGGCCACGTTTGCTGGTGGGGACTGGCGTTTGAGTCAGGCCAAGGAGACGGCGGGGGGAAAAAAAGATCCCTTTCCGACCTTTCCACTCTCGCTCAGGCCGCCTTTAAGCTGCTCTCTTTGTTGTTGTTGTTGTCATGGTTGTGGTCGCTTTTTTTGTTGATGTTGTGGCTGCTGTGGCTTTATGTCTGAGTGCGTCAGGGAATAAGAATAGTCCTACTACACCCCCCCTGCCAGTGGGGGGGGTGTGCACGTCCCCAGATCTCTTGTTACATTGAGCAGGTCCAGTGTCATTTTGTCACACCCACCGCCACCCCCCCCCAGACCCCCGTCATGGTTCAAGCTCATCGGGCCCAGATGCTCCTTGCTACCTCTCTGCCTGCACCTAAGGCCACTGAACTCCACAAATTCCCCTTCTGCCCCGCAAGCCGAGACTGACCTTCACTTAATACTCCGTGACGTTTTGCTTCTGTCTTCACCGTACTGAACCGCCGCGAGAGGACAGCGTGAGACTCTCTCTTTGCTCTTTGCCTGCTGCCTCAGAGATACAGACACCTGCATTCTTAATGCACAATACCTGTCCTACTGAAGGAGAGAGGGAGAGAGAGATGGAGGGGGAGAGAGAGAGGGAGAGAGGGGGAGGGAGAGAGAGAGAGAGAGAGAGAGAAGGGGGGAGGGGGAGGGAGAGAGGCAGAGAGAGAGAGAGAGAGAGAGAGAGGGAGAGAGGCCATTTGAATTAGAAGGGCATTAGACCGCGTCAGGAGTCACAGCTCCGAGCACCGGCGAGTGGGTGGAGGGAAAATTGGTTAATGGGTGCCTGCGAACGGCACGGCCGAACCCAAGCTAATCGCTTCGCCCACCGTCACTGCTAAAAGCCCTCCCGTGTCACCTTCTCCCCTCCGCTAAACGTTCGTCCCGCACGCCGAGGTGGCACCCCCTACTCTGACCCTGACCTTAAAGCACAGAGCGAGGGAGAGGGCTACACACGCCCCAGTTTACATCACTAATATATCCTCTCTCCTCTTTCAGGAGACCAGTTACAGCCAGAAAGCCAAAACTATCACTAAATCTATACTATAGTTTTGTATTAAAAACCAGCTCTGGCAAAAAAAAGTATCACAATACCCCTCCCTTTAAAATGTCATATAACAGTGCCAGTGATGTACGGTCCCTCTGCTAAGCCCCCCCCCCCCCCAACCATGGTGACACTAAAGTTCACGCCCCTTTAAATGTCACTCTGAAGCCAGGGTAAATTATGAGACTTCACCTCTGTTCCTTTAAAGTCTCTCGCTTATTTCCATGGTGACTCTGCTGGCGGGCCCATTAGTTCTAAAATAAAGCGAAAAGAGAACTGGGGGGGAGGCAAAAAAAAAAAGAAAAAAAAAGAAAAACCTCGTCTCCCATCAACGCACCAATTAATCAATTAGCCAGAGCAAATCAATACCCTCGCCCGGCCTGGCGGCTTGACAGCACTCAGGTGTAATTAAAATTGTAACTATTGACAAATCAAGATGGATGGGTCTCTTCCACGGCTGCAGTGCATGGAGGGCTGGCCCGCCTAAGGGCCTCGTTTGTGAGACTTGGGGGGGTGGGGGGGGGGGTGGGCGGGTGGCCGTCAGGGGTCACCAGCATGCTTATTAAGAGTGTAGCGTCCACCCTGCAGTCCCCCAACGGGTCAGCGCAGTTCTCTCGTACGTCTTGTCTCGGGAGAAAAGGGTGATTAGCGCTTAAGTGACGCGTTCGGCTGAGGCTCCTGTGTTTGCTGTTTAGGGGAGCTCTGCCCTTTCCCTTGGCTCGGCCTTTGGCTTATCAGCGACTGGCCTTGGAACAAACAAACTTTTCAATCTGGACTGGTGGGGGGTGGGGGGGGGGGGGGGGGGTCATTATGGGAAATCAGGAAAAATCAATTTTCGCAAAGTCACAGAGCTCTTTAGGACAACACATAATCACTACAAAATAAATGTAAAGTAGTCCTCAGAATAACTGATGGCGCGGGTTTGGCGCGTAGTAAAACACGTATTTACAAGTCACAGAGCACGCTCTGCTCAGCACGGGAAAGTGAAGGGCGGCTTGTGGCCCCCTGTAACCCCGGGAGACGGCTGAAGCAGCTGCAGAAATGCGTTTGGATAACCTTGACGGCACAGACAACAGGGCGTTCTGAACCAAAAGCCTTCCGGTGGCGGTGGTGGTGTGACTCCACACTGCTACTGCCTGCTCATGTTATACTTGACATTTCCCCTTATTACACAAACTTTTTTGGAAGAAAAAAGCAAATACGGCTCTATTCCATTATACTCTGTTCTCAAAAAAGAGAAGACTTTTAAAATGTTAATATGTTTTGAAAGATTTTTGTACATTAAACATTTCTATCAATGAAAAGGGAAACCTTTCTTTTTGATGGATTTAGTTGTGCAAATGTCAGGCTCCGCGCTTGCATTTGGAGGAATGAAATGCAATTGTGTGCACAATTAAATGACAGCCTAATGGTTTAATCACAACCGGCCATTACTGAGACGGAGCAGGCCCAGGATTCGTTTTCCGTTTCTCATCCCTGACAGGACGAGATGACAGCGGACGACAGCAACCATCTCAGTATGAAAGCCGCCATCTTCACTGCTGGTGGAAGTGTTCGTGAATAGAACACCGCCCGTCCCAGCACCCCTAAACCCCCCCCACCCACCCCCCCCATATACGTGCCTTCTTGCCTTATTTTCACAGCGTACTTTCTTATCTAACTATCTCTCATTTCCCCCGTCGTCAAGGTTACTGTGTTTAAGGCACCAGACCACAATGAAATGGCAGATGGCCTTAAAGAGAGGACGGGAGAAAAAAAAAGAGGGGTGCAGTTCACTCCTTGTCTTTCTTTTTTTTTTTTACTTAAATACTTCTGTCAGAAACACTGACTGATGCCAGAGAGAGGAACCAAACACTAAGCCTCTCTGAACCCCGTTCGGTTCTGTTTCCACAGCGTTCCACATCCCATCTGTCATCCTTTCTCCATTCATACTTTAACAACAAATCACTGCTGGGATGGGGGGGAGGGGGGGGGGGTCATGTTGAAGGCCTTGGAGCCAGAGGTGCTTGAAAAAACCCATAGAGCCAGAAGTGCTTGAAAAAATAAGAGACACCCGCTGACTAATCATGACAGTGATGGCAACCAGGTCACCCTGACACATGTGCCCTTCATGGCTGCAAAGTTGTCATTTTGCCTCTTTATCAATATCCATCTATCTGTCTATCTATCTATCTATCTGTGTGTGTGTGTTTGTGTGTGTATGCTGGTGTGTGCTGGTATCACTGAATACACACTGCATTGAACCTACATCTTAGCACAATAAACCTAGCTCTGCTAGGAGACACCTTCCCTTTATTTTCTGCAAGTGCAGGCTCTCCTTTCAACCTCACATTCAGAAAAGCTTTCTTTACTCAAATTAGTGTTAGTACTTTGTGTGTTAGCAGGACAATTGTTTAGTGATTTCAGATATATATATATATATACATATATATACTGCATATCTGAAATCACATTTTCCTGGAATCAATCACTGAAGAAGTGGCCAGGAGATAAACGGGAGAAATGCAAATATGTTCACTTTTAAGAGGGGCAAACTGAATTCACCAGCTCTCTGTTTCAGACAGCATACCCCCCCCCCTTTCCCCCGCCCAAATCACAAAATCGGGCGCTCTGCAGAAAAGATGCCGCACACGTGGTGGAGTCGAGAGCCCCGACCGTCAACGCGGTTCAAAGGAGAGCTCTGGCCTTTTAATTCCAGGCACGGGGTTCTGATCGAGTCTTCAGCGTGACTGCGAGATCAGGAATTCATCTCGCTTAAGATAATGAGGATGCCAAACACTGTCAAGCCTTTTATTTTGATGCCTCAAATGTTACCCCATTTAGCGGCGATGCTTTCTGATGAGAAGACAGGCCGTACAAACGGCAACAAAAGCGGCTTTTCACAAAGACAGAATCTGAGGTGCATCTAGGTTCGCCCGTTTTTTTTTTTCTACCAAAAACAACTATTTAACAGCGCGCCACTGTTGCTTTCCCGACTGCAACGGGAGAGGCTTGCGACACGCCGAGCCGTTTTGCAAATTTGGCTAATGTCTGATCAAGCGCTCCCGAAATCACGGGTGACACTTTTCACGGCTTTCAGATGACAAACTCATTCTCAGCGGAGCCCTGAAAGTCAAAGTGAATGGAGAAGAAAATCATGACGCACCAAAAAAAAGAAATGACAAGACAGAGCTGGCTGGAAACGTCTCCGCCAGATAATGTTGCATTTTCGTCAAAAGAGAGAATAAATGAATCTCTCAGCATACCGAGCCCGAGAGAGCAGTCATTACGCATTCTTTGCCAGAACTGCCATTCGGTTAGAAGTTCAATTGGCTGCTAATTATAAAAGAAATAAAACATTTCCCTATTAGGGGAAACTAATCTATCATTTAGCTTTTCAGATTTTTTGAAATGCCCGGCCGAGTTAACTGAAGTATCACGAAAACCCATTAAAAATGCACAAGGATCCAAAGTCGATGATGGGTATGCTCTGAAAAACTAACTGTCGGCTAACTGAGAGCTCTAAACTTCATATTCCCACCCCCTTCTGCGTCGAACATCCCGCATATCCACTTACACTGGGGGGAAAAAGCGCAGACTGCAGAGTAATGACACGCAGGTTATGAATTATATGAGTAAAATAAATTTGTCAATGGTCTCGCAGTGTTCAGGCGCGAGGCTAAATGAGCTGGTCTGGAGTGTGGTGATTTTTACGACTATAGCAGGCCCCATGCATCATTTAGGAGCCTTGTGGCAGAAGAGAGGTTTTGATTTCAATGCCTTGCGGACTCTCATACATCAACAACCTGCATACGCACCGCATTTAGATCCGCACATTATCCCGTATGCGTTTTTTTTTTTTAACACGGCAATTCAGAGCGCACTGTACCGCACTGTAGCTATAATACCAGTTTTCAGTGTGGGGAAAATGCCAAGGTTTAGCAGAGAGAGGCTGCGAGGAAAAAAGGGTAAACACGGAGACATTCTGATTCTGAGTGATAGCAAACAGTACGGTTTGTAGACAGCCGAGGGGACTGCATTACCTTGAGGATTAGAGCTAAAGCCTGTGAGCCAAAACCAAGGTGTAATCACACCAGCGCATTTAACAAACGCCTGGTTGACACAGTTTGCAGAATGAGAAACAGCAAATCCTCCAGCTTCCCCACCCCCCCCCCCCCAACCCCTGCAAAAAATATTAGAATATGAATCAGCACATGACAGAATACTGAGGGATTCTGCAAGGTCGCAAGGTTGCTCCCCAAAGGCCGTTATAAAAGGCCGCCCCTTTAAGGCGCTAACCACTTCCCTCATTTACCCACTATTATAATGTAAAACACAAACGCATTCCCTCATCAGACCAAAGCGCCCTACAAATCAAAGTTAAGGCAATTACATTCTTATTCTATCCTTTCAAATGGCAACAGATGTTTCCCTTGGTCAAAATTGCACTGTAATTGCATACGGTAGCATATGGTTATAGTTGATTAATCTGAGCAGGGAGAGTGTTCCATTATTTTCTGTGACGGGTTGGTAAATAGGCACTGGAAGAGGAACTGAGGTGGGGGGGGGGGGGGGGGGGGGGGGGGGTTGGAATAATGAGACGCGTGTTGTGGGAGAGATGACCAACTGAATCGATTGGGGTGGGGTCTCTGGAGACAGTCGCTGAAGATCATAGCTATGGAGAACATCAGCACACACATACACACACATGTGCACACATGCGCGTGTACACACACACACACACACACACACACGCAAATGCACACACACACACACACACACACACACACACACACACACAGTCTCATTGACAGCCTTTGTCTGCAAGTTGTAGAAAATGTGTCACGAGAGTTTATGGCTGTTCATACCATGACTTTTCCATTGGACTCCCAGCTGGGGGGAAACAAAAGGCTTAATTAATAAGTCCTTCTTAATTAATCAGGCTGGCAAGGAATACATAACTAAAAAATTGCAAAAGCAGAGAGGAACAAGGGGTAAGGATCACAGGATTACATATTCTTGACATCCCTACATGCACACATACCCACACAGACAAACACACGCACACACATGCACACGCACGCACAAATGCACACACTGTCTCATTGGCAGCCTTTGAAGTCTAACATGTGTCCTCAGGAAGCTGCCTGTTAGTGACACAGTGCCCTATATGACACCGTATATTCCCCTGTGCACTGTGATTACTCCCCCTTGCTCCCCTACACCACACTCATGCACACACACACACACACACACACACACACATTCCCTCCCTGGGGGAATGACAATTACAGGGTTCAGGGGTGCCCAGAGCCTGAGTCATTTGAAAGCTGCAGTCATTTACATAACTGTCGAGACCAAGTCATCACTGCGGCCACCTTCCCAGCATGCAGTAGCTGTCGTTTAAGAAGGCCTACTGCAGCTGGACTCTCGGGCTCGCATCACACTCGCTGACAAACGTGGGGCGTTTTTTTTCCTCACAGACCGCAGAGGCAGGCCTACCGCTATTCTGGAACCCGGAACAAGCAATTCTCCTCCCTCCGGGCCCCACGCAAATACACCACCCACCCCCCCCACCCCCCCCCCCACCCGATATTCCGAGATCTTTCACCACAGTTCTGCGAGGTGATTTGGGGAGGAGGAGGGCCCCCTTTTTTTAAGGCAGGAAGCACAGAGGTGCAGGGAGGAGCCGCAAACCCGTTGGGCACGGGGGGTTGGGGGGCTTGGGCCCTTTAAACCGCATCTGATGCACGGGTGTTCTGCCCCTTCCGCATGGGCCTGCGCGCTCCGCATATCAAACGCTCCCTAAATGCCATAACCTATAAGCAGCCCGCACTCTACCTGTGCCTGCACCACCTTGATCAGGCCACAGCGCCGCGCTGAGTTTGCCATCGGCTTGTCAACGGGAAAAGGCTGAACCCTCAAAGGCCGAGTGGGAAAGGCTGGCACGCATCAAATCAGCAGTAACGCATAAGACACAGACATAGAGCGGGTGCATGCATACATACATACATACATACATACACGCACATACACAGACACACGCTGCATAGTGCATATCCACACTCACACACACACTCATGCACACATAAACACTGCATGATACACATCCACACACACACACACACACACACACACACACTCCTCTGAAATGCGGAAACTCTCCGCGATACGATCTTACTCCTAGGCTTTTGTTCTCGGCTTTAGATTCGGTGATTCACAGCTGCTCCACGAAAACAATAGGTTGCAATGCATCAACCGGAAAGATTAGGAGTGCGGCGGCGAGCCTTCAGAACAGGCAGACTAAACAATGGAGCCCTGGGGTAGATTAGTTCATCATTACCGCGCGCGCCGTACGGAATGGGCAAAACATCGATGTACCGGAGCTGCAAGCTGCAGGATGCTGGTTAAAGGACCAGGCTGGCGCAAATCCCCAGGCATTGCCGCCTGTACCTGTAAGCAAGGTACTTAACCCGAGTGCCCTGAGTAAGTATCCAGCTCCCTGAACGCATATGTAAACTAAGTACAGGCAGCAGTGTGGCGTAGTGGTAAGGAGCAGGGCTCATAACCAGGGGGCTGCTGGTTCGATTCCCTTGCTGGGGCGCCGCTGCTGTACCCTTGGGCACGGTAATTAACCCACAATTGCCTCGGTAAACATCCGGCTGTATAAATGGATGACATGTACAAAATGTAACCTATGTAAGTCGCTCTGGATAACAGCATCGTCAAAATGACAATAATGTAATACAATGCAAGCTTAACAAGGCCATGTTCCAAGCAACTTCATAACAATGTGTCATAGGCATAGACGAGGCATTAGGGCAAAGGGGATTATGGGAAAAGCACTGTAGATGAAGTGGGCGTGGCCAGGCTGCCACACTGCTCTTGTTCTTCAGCTGGGCAGTGGGGGTGCCCTTGGCCGAGGTCCCCCGAACCAGCGGCCAGGAAGCCGATCAATAATGCACACAAACAAAAAGCCAGGCTCCAGATGGCCAAAACAAGAGCGCCTCACAGCCAGACTGTTCCCAGATCAGCTTGCTGCGGCAGTTCCAGCCGCGACCACTCCACTACACCATGCTGGAGCAGAGGCACATTTGGAGGGAGAGGAAAAAAAAACAAAAAACAAGTATTTCTGTCAAACACGAGAAGTCATCTGCTCCAGTTACATAACGCCGCTTCAAAGACCAGGACTGTCTCAAAAGTGAAGATTAAGTCTGTCACAACGCGCTCAATGAACTGAGGGGAACATAAAAACAGAGGAGGGAAAAAAAGGAGTACGTTTAAAACGAGAGGAGGGCTGAGGTGAAAATTGTGACATGTCAGGTGAGCCAACACACTCCAACATCAAAAAAAAATAAAACGGACACGGTGTGGTTATAAAGAGTATGATTTGTTTCCTACGTGTTTGCCAGTGAATAAATCTTTCCTGTGCACACTACAAAAATATTAAAGCCCGAACAGGGTTTAAGAGGAGGCCACAAATCCCAAAGCTTGCCTACAATATGCATGTGTGTGCAGGAGAGGGAGGAGAGAAAGGGGAGGGGGGGAGAGAAAGACAGAGAAAGTGAGAGAAGGAGACAGAGAGAGAGAGAGAGAGAGAAAGAGAGAGAGAGAGAGAGAGGGAGAGACAGAGAGAGAGAGAGAGAGAGAAGGAGACAGAGAGAGAGAGAGAGAGAGAGAGTCTGCAGTAGGTGCCTGAGACGTCTGAGTTGGTCACCTCATTGTCATGTTATTCTTGGGACAAGGTAGCCAGTGCACAGCGAGATGACTAATGTTTAAGGCACTGGTGACATCTCTCCTGGAGGGAGCTTTACAGGGCTGTGTGTGTGTGTGTGTCTGTGTGAGAGCGACTCTGTGTGTATCAGGCATTAATCTAGATAGTGACATTCTGCCAAATCAGGACCAATATGATTTCCCCACCTTATTTTATTATGCAGCTTGACAGCAGTCAGCCATTTCCCAATCTTAAAGTCTTATGATTATATTGGATAATCCCTCATACTTACCAAAAAAAGGCCCCTTGTTTAAAATATTCAGACAAATCCGTGTGTGATTAAAACTCCCTGATCTTATGCATGAGCAAGATTAAGTCAAAGCACACGAGTGCAGACACACACACACACACACACACACACACACACACACACACACGCATGCACATATGCACACACACATAAACACACGCTGCAGGGGCAATAGTGAGTGAAATCCAAAGGAGTATTTTATGCATAGAACTGCGGCGTACATACTGATAGCCTCATTTTTTTTTTTTTACACGCAGCACATCAACCGGGGCTTCAGTGGAGAAAATCACATGTATGCTCTTTCAATGAACTGTCAGCATGATCACAAAAATGCCCCTCTGTCAACAGCAGGGTTTGGAAAGCACTGCACTGCAGTCTGTGAGGCCTCCCCTTATGAATTAAGACACAGTGCACTAGTGGGCACGACGGCCGGGCCCTCTGTCTGCACTGCAAGGCGAAACGCTACGAGACGATTCTTTAATGAGCCCGCTCCTCTCTCCCCCCACCCCCACCCACCCTGATCTTCTGCATCTGGTGATTGTACAGCACCAAGAAAGCACAGAAGGGAAAACAAACTGGTAACAATTTTGTATGATGTGGGTGGAAGGGGGTGGTGATACTGTGTGTGTGTGTGTGTGTGTGTGCGTGTGTGATTATGTGTGCGTGTGTGATTATGTGTGTGTTCATGAGTCTGTGTGTGTGAGTCTGTGTGTTTGAGTGTGCATTGGGGGGGTGGGGATGATCTATTCTAGTGTGTGTGCATGTGTGTGTGTGTGTGTGTGTGTGTGTGTGTGTGTGTGTATGTGTGAATGTGTATCTGTGTGTGTGTGAGTGTGCATTGGGGGTAGGGGTGATCTGTTCTTGTGTGTGTGTATGTGTGTGTGTGTGTGTGTGTGTGTGTGTGTGTGTGTGTGTGTGGAGGTGGGGGGGGGGGGGGGGGGGGGGGGGGGTGGAGCGGTCTTTGTGACCGTAAATGGGATGGAAGGTTCAGGAACACCTGTGACTAAGTCATTCATATTCATCCAGAATGCCAGAGAGCCCGAGGCGGTGCTGTCGTCAAAGGAAAGTTCAAGAGCGGGGGTGGCCCTTAATCACCCCTCACCCGATTTTGGCGGGTGGAGGGTGGCTGATGGAGAAGGTGGTATTGCGGGCGGGGGGGGGCGACATACAAAGCGTCCCACAGTTATTCGGGGGATGTGAGAGGGAAAAGGAACAGTGGATTGGTCCGACTGGTGTGTGCAGTTTTGGTTACACCCTAGCGCTGGCTCCTTCAAAGGAGGCCACTGTGCCAGCCTGTTCCAGTACCGGGCGCTGATCCGTGACCGCAGGTCAGGGTCACCGTTCCGCCCTACATAACACAACAGGATCAACGCTTTTTAAAGACGTATGTTTTGGGGGGGGGGTGGGGGGGGCTTTTCATTCCAGAGCAAAGCTCTTAAGAAAAAATTAGGATTGTGCTAATTACTTGAGCGCTGTGGTGGCATCGAGGTCCGTAGCTGTTTAGAAGCCTATCCTGTCACCCCCGGAATGATATCGACCCCCAGACACAGCTGAACCAGAAATGCGGGCAAGGTTAGCCGGCACTTGAAGCCGTCCTTCTGTATCTCTCCAAACTCTGCATGTTGTGTCTTCCAGTGGGGGGAAGGGCCAATTTCGAACAGACAGGCTATACTTAGAGGAGTGACAAACCCCCGCTGTAGCAAACTTCAAATCATCGTAATCACCCACTGCACCACCCGAGTTCCCTTCTCCTGCACCGCCTGATCACTCTGTGATGGGCCCTGATCAAACCGGAGAAGTTTCGGAGGCACCCCCTGGCCCCCACAAAAGAAAATAACCTCCAGAACATGCAAGAAAAAAAAACACTGTGATGAAAATGATCTTTATCTGATTGCAACTTGTCAGATGCACCATTGGAGAGTGCTCATCAGAGGAGAGCGCCTACACCCAGCTCACCGATATACACTATTTGGACAAAAGTATTCGGACGCCTGACCATTACATCGTAATGACATTGCATTCAAATACATATACTTCAATATGGAATTGGTCCCCCCTTTTGCAGCTATAACAACTTCCACTCTTCTTGGAAGGCTTTCCACAAGATTTTGGAGTGTTTCTGTGGGGATTTGTGCCCATTCATTCTGTAGAGCATTTATGAGGTCAGGCACTGATGTTGGACGAGAAGGCCTGGCTCGCAATCTCCGTTCCGGTTCATCCCAAAGGTGCTCGATGGGGTTGAGGGCAGGGCTCTGTGCGGGCCAGTCAAGTTCTTCCACACCAAACTCATCAAACCATGTCTTTATAGTCCTTGCACAGTCATGTTGGAATAGAAAAGGGCCTTCCCCAAACTGTTGCCCCAAAGTGGGAAGCATAGCATTGTCCAAAATGTCTTGGTATGCTGAAGCATTAAGACTGCCCTTCACTGGAGATAAGGGGCCTAGCCCATACCCTGAAAAACAGGTGTGGCCAAATACTTTTGTCCATGTAGTGTACCTGTGACTGACAGCGCAAAAGAGCACGCCTTGCATCATCATGGACCGATTGCCTGCAGCTGTCATATTTAAAAAGGGTGGAGGGTTATTCAGGCCAACCTCTAAGCCTCCATGGTCCCCTCAGTCAAGCGCACGGGATAGCACAATGGTGAATGCTGCTGAGTGATGAAAGCAGGTGAGGCTATGATGTGCTGTGAATGACTCACTGATTTGGATCAATAGTAGGGCTTTGCTATGGAGTGAAAATTATTCTGATTGGTTCTTGTGGGTCAGCGATTGACGGCCCATGGTAGCTCCGTTCGTTTTCAGGTCCACGAATCCGCATGCTCGCGTTATTACCGTAGACGACCCTGAGAGACGGATCCTGAAGACATTCCCGGACAAAAAGAAAATCCTCTGAGAAAACCGACGCATCCAAAATGGAGAGCAATAAGCCTGCCCCCCCCCCCCCCCCCCCATCCCCTCATCCCTATCCTCCCGCTCCCCCTTCCCTCTGTCCTTCTTACTGCTGCTAATCTGAGAGGCACATCTTGGTTTAAATAGTCCTCACTCTTTGACGCACGCGAGGTTAAACCATAAATCACTGGAGTTAATCCGCCGCATTGAGTGTGATGAGGCTGATATACAAGGAGTCGCATTCCGTTCGAGTCCTCCCTGGCCTGAGACTCAGCTCAAACTCCAGTTATACAGGGGAAATGGCAGTGCTGGCAAACACAGGCCTGGATTCAATTAACACTTGTTCTTAAACGTTAAATCATTATTTAATGTAACAGTAAGACTGATTTTTTTTTTCCCTCTTCACAAAACAGCATTTGGCAAGTTCAGCAGTCGCTGACATTGATTTAAACAACTGTGTTCTGCACTTCAAAAAGAAAACTTTCATTTAAGGGCTAGCCAATGTTAAGCACAAACATTGAGTCTGGTCTACAGTATCTTGACAGTGCAAGAGTGTGCTGGAACCTGGAAGAAACTACGCAATTCATAAATACACTGCACAAAAAAAACAAAACAATCATCCTACAATGAAATAGTGTAAATGCTGGTGTCACTTCTCATTTTCCAGGCATTTCCAACAGCTAATAAAGCAGGAGAGTCACAGGTAATACAGAGACCTGTCTGCAGCGTTCCCCCGAATGCACTGAAGTGAACACAGCAGAGACTTCTGAGAATGAGCGAATCTGATAAACACGGGCCTTCAAATTAAGAGCGCATTATACATAATCGCTCAGATCGCGCCATGGCCCGGGACAACGCATCCACAGAGCCGATAGGCCGAAACAGCAGCAGTCTTATAATTCCTCTCAATCAGAGAGGGGGGTTCAGGGGTCGCTCGCGATCCACACGACGGGAAGGCCGCGGAAAAAGCGGCAGATTCATTTTTCTCTCTCGCTCAAGCCGAGAGTCTCCGACGAGCGAAGGGAAGCCGTGGCGAGAGAAAACTGATTGTCAGCTCTCTTCTCTAAGCAGGGGAAAAAAAGAATAAAAGCCCTTCTGAAGACTGCCACAGTCACACACCGACTGACTAGAATCATAATCCCCCCTGATGCCAAAGTTATCAGTCTACGGCGAATGTCTGAGGTGAGTGCTAGTCTTCAGGAACGATGGCTATCTGCCGCATAACTGACATATATATACACATATATTTTGTCAGCTGTATTATAGAGAGCGGGATAGCATTGAGTTTACTGTATCCTACAGGAAATGCTCATTCCCCACGGTTCCCTCCATACCCGAATCAAAATTACCCAGGATTCCCTGCTTCCTGCTGCTGAGACAAGCAGGGAAAAAAAGTAACCTACAGTGGACAGTGAGTCCTCAGAACCTGATTCATCTGTAAGGGGAAATCCAGGCCATGCTGTTGTAAATATTTTGGATGTCAGACGTGGCTGGCAGCACAAATCTCGATATCGGGCTGCTGAGACACCCAGTTGAAACACGTCACAGACCTGAGATGAACCCCCCCCCCCCAATCACACACACACACACACACACACACAAAACAACCCCACCCTTGATCCGCTCCAAAAATCTTCCAGAGGAAAACTAGGGGAGCCATTGGCAAAATGTGACAGGAGGCGAAAACCTTGTTTTCTTGGGATCAGGTGTCAGTGGTGTCTAAGCTGGCCTTAAACACCTGCTCCCGTAACGATGTAAAACATTTACTCTGAAACGTTTCCTCTGCTCGCCACCATTCACCCCAGTGGACGTAAATAACAGCTAGTGCTTGTAGACTCCCCGTGTAATTGGACTGCATAATTCACACCCCACAAGCTTTTTTCCCCTTCTTTTTTTGTTGATTTCGCATTCACTCACTGCTCGCCTCAGGTATGACTCTGTGTGCGCGTGTGTGTGTGCGTGTGCAGTTGCGTGTGTGTGTATGGGGAGTGGGATAATCACAGTGCACAGGGGGATTAATGGTGTCATATGTGTATGTGTGTGTGTGTTTGTGTGTGTTTATGGGTAACAGTCATTATTATATCAAAAATAAGCAATCCTACTGTCTGTACCTCTGGTATTTTTATGTTTTTGCACATTTTTACTCATGTGGTTATCGCAACGGGTGCCAGCCTAATTAATTAAGTAGGACTTATTAATTAAGCCTTGTGTTTCCCACAGCTGGGAGTTCAACAGCAAATTCATGGTGGGAACGACCATAAACTCACCTGACATATTTTCAACAACTCTCAGGAAAATACTTTTTTTTGGGGGGGGGGGGGGGGGGGGAGAGAGTGCGCAGGATCTACAAATACAAGATACACTGCTTTTCAACATTTTTTTCCACAGCACAATATGCAGCTTCTTTTGAAAACCGAGCCAAGGCCTTGGATTAGTGGGTTAATATCCGACAGACAGAATAGTTAGGTGTGACAGCATACTGCCAAAATAAGTGGATACCAAATATTTTTTCATTAGGTTGTTCCTGTTCAGTAACCGACCGTTTATTTTAATCAAAATAGGCAGTGTACCTAAAAGACCCCCTTAAGACCTTAAGATCATTATCTCCATAAAGTCAGAGGTTACTCAGCCAGATGCATTCTTTTGAACTTTACCCATTAGGAACAGCAGGCCTGATACCCAGAAAAAAACCGTTGTTACAGAATAAATAAGCGTTTTCTGTCTTGTGCTCCATAGCGAAGTTAAATTGGCACCAAATACGTGTTTTCCTCCCCGTTACGCGTAAAAACCTTAGAGAAAGGTGGATTTTGGGGGGAGAGATGGGTTTAAAAGGGAGAAAAGAGAAATGGAGGGGGGAAATATAGCATTAAACGGAGGAGAAAATGGGGGGAGAGAAAGATAGAGGGGAAAAAACTAAAGAAATACTGTCCTTTGCGAGCAGGACAGAAACACAAAACCCACTATCTGAGCCTAGCACCGAGAACATACTGCCGTGGTACAGGTGGGTCGTGTCCGTTACCAGGATTGTCACGCAAATACAGCACGGGACTTCTGTAGCTCGCCCGGCTTCTCGCAACCCGAGCAGTGTGGGTTGCTTACTACAAGGGAAAAAAAAACGACTCATTCATGTCGCTCCCGCAATTAAACTCTACCGCTCTAATGGCCAGTGCAACTAATCGAGTCCTTACCTTGAGCCCTTGTGTAGTGGACGAGCACGGAAAGCAATAGAATCCAAGCGGTCCGCCAGTTCAGTCCCGTCGAATCCCCAAACATTGCCCACAGCCGGGCTAAACCAACAGCGCGTGTCCGGCACGCCGGATACATGTTGCTCGGTCCTCCCGGAGTTGTGTGCGGGAGCGTGTGCGCGGATGGTGTTATCTGTTCGGTGAGCGCTGTCCTCGCCCGGCCAGTCTACGAGCGCCGGGGGCGAGAATGCGGATCCCGGCGACTCTGGACTCCGGGATAGCGAGTCCGGCACCGCTACGCAAATACACACACCGTTAACGTAGGATCTTCACGTGTAAAGGTTACACCAGATTGCGTTTTTTTAAACTTCCACGTTGTATACAGATAAATTCTAAATATATTTACATATATATTAAGAAAACAATCGCCTGACAAGCCGCTGTAAAGAAATAAACACAAGAGCTTCGTTCTTTTACTTTCTCTCTGTGAGAACAGGGCTAGTTAATTCCAGTCCTATTTACGATCCAGGTTTTTACATGTAGAACATTTGTGTCAGCGGAACCTGGGACGCGAGAGTAATATTTTTCTTCAGTAGCCATCACATCCAACGCATGTCCTTCATTTTCATCGTTTCACAAAACGTTGAGCAATTTCTTTTCAAATTAGCATTACATCGCAGGTTCATATGATTTCTCGAATACCCGCCGTTTGAAAGTCAACGCGATTGCATGGGAAAAAAATGCACCCAGCACTAAATTTCAGGTCCGTAGCATAGTCCTATTCGGTTTTGCAGTTATTCTTCAAAACCAAATATGTCTTTTGGCAAGTTTCTTTCATATAGATATAGATATTAACACTGCACCTTTACGTTTTCGGTAACTCCACAAAGTTTCAGCATTGGATGCGACTTCTGTTTGTGAATGCGGTATGTTTGCCTGCTCTGGGGATATCCTCTTCTTGTGGTCCTTTTGATCGGCTCGGTGAAAAGACCCGGTCCCTTGCCGTTCGGTTCCGATGACGAGCGAGTGGGAACCTTGAAGCTCTCCGGGTCGGTTACTGGAGGATCCTAAGCAGATGCTTTCAACATCGGCAAGTTTGAAAGGCGCTGTCTGTTATCCCGTGCATTCTCTTGATTTTTTTTTTTTCTTCAAATAAATATCAAAAACGCGGAATAAAAAAAAATACTCAAGGAAGAAGGGAAAAGGGGAGCGGGAGAGAAAACTAAGAATAATCAAGCTGTCATGGTTGCGGGCCGCGGAGGAGCCGGTCCGTGAGCGTGCTTTGAAAGCGGTGTCCTCAGTCACATCTGAGCGAGGAGCGAGCGTCCGAGCCTCCTAGAGGCTGCGCCTGAGTGTGGGAGGTTGCCATCGCGCGGCGAAGCACAATAAAACACTGAAATGTATCGTTTAACAAAATAGCGTTGCGTTCATTAATAACGCGCGTAAACACAGCAGGCGAACGGCTTGCCAAACCTCTTACGGGATTTGCAAAGTTTTGGTACGTGACGCAAACACACGGGCCCTGTAAACCTTGTGAGCAGATTGTCTTGGCATATGAGCACTGGTATCATTTCTCACCTACGGTTTAAGCGAAATATTCAGTACATTCTGTGACCACCCGTGTGTACGGAGGTATATTCGATTTGCACATCTCGCATCGTTTGTAGGTTATTGAACGCACCCGGGGCGTACGGATATCTGGTTGCAATATTGGCACCAAAATGTATAATAGTATGAGAAACAGCTGCGCGCACATTTTATGAATGCGAACCGAAGAGGAGTCAATTCAGCGAGGGGTTGTATGTCGTGAGAATTCCTATCACTCATCAAGTAATCCAATCCCCAAATCCAGAGAACTCCGGTCCTCTCCTCTCAGGGTTCTGGACATTGCCCAACAACAGAACACGCTCTGCTATTAATACTAACAACCGGTTTAGCGACTCTCTTTAGAATCGGAAATAAAGGGTCGTTATAGAATGCTACAATGCTCAGGGCATTCCGAATGGATTCAGAGTCAATCAGTCAATCAAAGTGCAATAGCGGCTTTGCAGTGAAAATGACACAGAGCGCATGTGCAGTGGCACTTGAACAGAAGTTAGGATAATTGTGGCAGAGGAAAATAGTGGCAGAGATCAATCAATAGCAATAATCAATAAAATCGTCTATTACATAATGATTCCGAATTGGAAAATTCAGACAGTCCACTGGCCTTAAGTGCTTATTTAGCTTCTATGCTGTCTGGTTATGAATAGTGCTGGACGGAGGTAACACGGTGCATTTTAAGGCTCTATTCATGCAAAACATAGCATACAGAAGATTTGTATTAAATTCAATACGCAAAGAAGAAAAACAAAACTACTTTTCATTTACGACCAGGCACAATTTTGCTGCGGAAGAAAAATGGTAATCACAGCGCATTACCACCCGGAGCATATAAATGTAGCGATTTATTAATAATGACAATTACATAGGTTGCTTTAAATATTCAAACAGCTTAAAGCCGACACACTGCGAGGGAATTTAAATCTGGCTCCTGGCAAGCCCTGGTAATGGGACCCAAGGAAAAGTTTGAGCTTTGATCCCAGGAATACGTGCGTCTTTGAATCGAAAAGAGCTGCTTCTGTCAGCCCCCGGAATGCGCCAGAAGACAGGGAGAGAGAGAGAGAGAGAGAGAGAGAGAGAGGGAGAGAGAGAGGGTGACGGTGCAAACACAACGTCTTTCTCTGGAGGATTCTGAGTTGTTTTGGCCTTCACCACTACACCCCCTCGGCTCCCCCACCCCGCCTCTCCACCCTCCCACTCCTGAGGGGAATCCACAATGTGCTGCACCCTTTTTGGGTGACATCCTTTCTTCTGTGGAATACAGAGCGACGAAGAGAGAAGTACTGCAATGAAGTCCGTCTCTCCCCAAACCCCCCCCCCCCACCCCCCCAATTTGGGGTACATTTTGGCTTACTTCCCCACATCCAGAAGAGACAATACCTTGCACAGAAGTTGTTAAGAGAGTTAGTGTCATGAAACAAAGATGGACTGCTCTCAGCTTTACCCTGGAGGAACTCTGAGGGCCCCTACTCAGTATTTTTTAACCCGTTTACACTGCCTACACTCGGCAGAGGAGGAGGCTTTTCA
Source organism: Megalops cyprinoides (assembly GCF_013368585.1). Classification (NCBI taxonomy): domain Eukaryota; kingdom Metazoa; phylum Chordata; class Actinopteri; order Elopiformes; family Megalopidae; genus Megalops; species Megalops cyprinoides. Next base: position 9,518,775 of record NC_050583.1, on the reverse strand, counting down.
GAAAAAAAAAAAAAAAAAAACGAGTGAGCAGATTTGGGGGAAATGCATTTTCCGAGCTCGCGGGATTCCGACCCCGCATTTGAGGCCCGGTCTCCTAGTGCCGTCAAGCAACCGTGAGTGAGATCGGTCGAGTCCGTGCTCCAATACGCCTGTGATGCTGATCACACACACACACAAGAATAATAATATAAAAAACATTTGCAGACACGTTATTGTCGGCACAACATGGTGACGTGTGCGCATTGTTCATTGTTCATTAAACCTGTTGAGTATAACGGGAATACACCGTTTGTAACTGCCCTCAGTTATTGCATGTTCTTTTGCCACTCTTCCATGTTTAACAGATACTGCATTCTAATCTTTATATGATTAATTAGAGTCATTTAACTCGACATAGCTGTAGTGATACCCAATGTGAGGTTACAGTGTGTAAATTGCTTCCTAATGTATTGTATTATTGTATTGTATAGTTTTATTATTTTATTTTAACGAAAGAGGACAGCGGTCGCAGTCGCATAAGCTTCACATCCTCTACCCTTTTATCTGCAGGGAGATTTGTGTAATAGATCCTCATCATTGAAAACGCTACCCAATACAGAGGAATTTACACTCTGGTCAGATTCAGCCAGGTGCGTGGCCCGGCCTGGCGTCTGGGCACCAGTGCACCTCTCCAATTCCAGACACGGCAACTGGAACCGGTCCGGTCATTCGGGCCAGCAGCAAGCACACAGTACACTTTAGCACAAAGCACACTTTAGCAAGTCAAGGAACGCTCATGCAGCGGTGATATTTACGCACCGGCGTCACCAGCCCTGGGTATGGACGCTACACAAAGGAATGACAGTTATGGAAACACCAATCAAGAGCAGCTATTATTGCAACTGTGATCACAGTACTATTATCAAACTATTATTGCAACTTTGATCATCACTGATTAATGTTCCAGCCCATGTCAGTTGGGGTCTGTGTGGTGTGGGGTTGGGCAATATGGCATTGTAGGTAATAGGCACATCTTTGAGCATGATACAGAGCCCAAATTGTGAACATAAGGACAGCCAGTTGTACATCCAGTGGTACAATCATTTTCCAGCATGTAAAATATAAGAATATCTGCTGAGTATTACCACTAAATAACAGTGGTACCGAGCAGAGACTCCAGTTTGGCATGGGGTCAGTGCCCAACAGCCGCATCTGGGTGGTGCCCAGCCAGACCTCTCTCCAACCCCGCCAAGAGGAACAGAGGCCTCCCCCAGAGGGCCCTAAACCCTGCTCTCACACTCTGCCGCATACACAAAGCCTGCCCACCCGCCTAACCCCCCCCACCCCCCACGCCAGTCCGATGCTGTCTGCAAAAACTCCTACCATTCCCCCTTCTCCCCAACACGAACAAAGCCAGGGCAGTTCTCTGAGGCGTGGTGCTCACTGAAAAAGCTCTCCAAGCCACAGGAGAGGGAGAGAGAGGCAGAAAGAGAGGGAGAGAGGGAGAGAGAGACAGAAAAAAAGAAAGAATAAAAAACTGCTTTGTACAACAAAGGGCATCAGTCTATGAAATCAGTTGAGACATGCTCTGACAGCTGGCTGATCAATAGATGGGAGCTTCACTCATGCTGGGCTCAAAAGAATTTGTGTACTGGGAAGAGGTGTGGAAATGCAGTCAGGCACATACACATACACTCTCCCTCCCATACACACAAAGACACACACACACACACACACTCACAGACACACGCATACACACACAAGTGCACAAATGCACACTCATGCTCCCTGCACACACAATACACCTACATACAAATTCATTTACCGTGGAGATCATCAGTCACTTTAGCAACAAAGACATGAGAGAGGAGGTCACATGGCAGGCAGACAGCCTCAAACTAGGCGGTTTCACGATGTGACTGTCAATGTGAGACGCGACGACAGACCTTGGATCAGTGCTTCACGATGCCCAGGGCTCAGATGCACTGAGATGCAGGCTGCCCTGCCCACCTGAGCGATGGCTGACTAACCCGGGACCTGTGAGGCTAATCTAACACTCAACGCACGTTCATGGCAGAGACAGCGCAAGGGTGTCCAGTTTTATTTCAGTCACGTCACATCTACTTTGACCTACGGAGTCAGGTGACCAGAAACGAATGTGGTTTATTTGCGGTGGAGGTTTTGATAGCTTGGCTACAGAAGACTACTTCCATACACATCGATCGCGGTCGGACCGCATTCGTTATTCTACAGCCCGTGACCTCGGAAGGTCAACGATACAGCTTTCACGTTCCCGCCTCAGTATACTAAACCGTAACACTCAGCTCTCAGCATGACCATCAGCTTGCCACACGGTATTTCCCAGTGTGGGGGTGAAGAGGCAGTGACCTTCGTTCAGTTTTGACCATGCCACACAGCGACCAGAGAGCACGCTGACCTCCGGGTCTGCGTGGGGACGGGCGGGGCCTCACCCGGAGCCAGCCTCGCGGATCCGGTTTCCAACACCGCGCCCCGCGGCGCTCGATAGCAGAGCAGAAAAGAGCGGCAGGGGCCCTGCTTTAATTAGGTGAAACCCCCTGCTATTTATTAAACATCTTTCACACCATTAACATTTCTCTATCAATTAGGCCCATTAAAAAAAAAAAGAAAAAGAAAAAAAAAGGGAAAAGAGCGGAGCTGCTTGAAAAACCCCGGGAAGGAGGCTCGCTCTCTCTGTTTCTCTCTCTCTCTCTCCCTCTCTCTGCGACGGCCTAATGAAACGGAACGGGTGAGAGATGATCTGAGGGAAGGAGGCTGGAAATGAGGGGAAGATGAGAGCCGTTTATATACGCAAGACCCAATTACAGCACGGGGGGGGTGTTGCTGTCATTGAGGCTGTCATAGATGGAGACAACCTGTGACCCTGAGGAGCTGCAGCGGAGGGGAATCAATAAAGCAACGGTGACAAAGTGCCACCCTCCCACATACAGACATACAAACACAGCACAAGCAGCCAAACACACAAACACATACATACATGTACTCGGGCATGCATGCACACATGCACACACTCACACGGGCACATGATCACACACACATGCACACACGCATGTTTTTATATGTATACATGTATATACATTACGTTACAGTGTTGTCTTATCCAGAGTGACTTACATAGGTTGAAATTTTTTTCATGTTGACCATTCAGACAGTTGGATATCGACTGAGGCACTTCTGGGTTAGGCACCAACTCCTCACCAGTTGCTTACTCCCTACCACTATGCCACACTGCTGCCTGTATGAATATATATATATATATATATATATATATATATATATATATATATACATATATATGCATGCATTCACACAAACACACATATATGTCTATACATGTACAGATTACATTTTGTCATTTAGCAGACGCTTTTATCGAGAGCAATTTATAATGCACAAATACAAAGTGCATTTAACATAACAGCAAGAAAAGAATGTGTACGTGATTCGACATGTCACGTGAAATTTCCATTATTGTGCAAACGAAAAAAATCATGCATATACATCAGAACAGATGAGAGAGCGAGAGTAAGACAGAACAATTTATCCAGATTATCATTTTTCCAACAAATTACAGCTAAGAGCTTCATTTTTATACTCCCACTCATCGCCTCTCAATACAAGATCCAACCAATAATACCATTACATTTCTAGCCAAGAGGTAGACAAATCCAACCATCATTTTTTCAAACAAGATGATCAGATTTCCAACCAAGATCATCACCTTTGCCATCTTTTTGATGTGCAGGTTTGTTTCTATCAGCCTCTGCAAGAATAAGATATTCTGTGTTTCAGACTTCACCAGAACTGAATCCAAATTTACCTTGCCTCTCAATTTTCTGAATTTCCAGGGGGTAAAGACTGAAAAGACCAGGCAGTTTCTGAGAAAAATCATTTATAGATCGTATCCGTTTTTAACCACAGCATTGAATAAAAAAAAATACAGTTTTACGCAAATCCTCTCCACCACCACCAATGAAATATACATGTTTATAGATGTTTAGACATGGCCTTGTCTTTCTGGCATATAAACATTATCTCTGCTACATCATTCACACATGAATTACTTTTGTTTCTAAGACCGTGCCAGTGTATTGCTATTTTATTTATGATTAGGAAAACTTTAATCGATTACTGCATAAACAGACTGCAAGCTCAAATCGCTGGCTTCTCTCATAATGTATGCGTCTCTGTTCTCGTATGATGGTATCGCCTCATCACCGCGCCACAGTGGAATCAGAATGATATTGATATTCAGCTTGTGAGTGCGGCGGAGCACTTTACAGTGATTTTTTTAAACTTTCACGAGTTATGTCTCCGAATGCAGGTTCATCAGACTTCAGACGTGTCGTTGTAACTAAGAGCTTCAAGCGCGAGAGACTGCACAGGTAAAAGATGGCCTTCCAGCCGGCCGTCCTGTGATGCGGAACCCGGGATGTGAACCACCGGTCCCGTCACTCCGGACTCCTGCGCCCTGATTACAGTCCGGCCGTTCTACCCTACCTGAAGGACACACAAGCGTTTCACAAAGGTCCGGGCCTCGAAGGAGAGCCGGATTTGCCTAGAACTCAGAAAGCCTGAATGTGGTGCTTTTTCAACACATTAAAGAGCATAGCACTCATTTGCTTTGCTGCTTGCAGAGATTTTTGAGGAGCGCTGGCCATCTGGAGAGGTCTAATGGTGCAGCTTTGTGTGGTCGTTCAAGGTCCGAGGCCTTGCTCACAGGGAAGGCTGAGTCTGAGAGCAGGGTGGAGGAGCTGCCGTGCTCGAATGCGCACCTGAGGGATCAGGTGAAGAGAAGGGAGAGAGAGAGAGAGAGAGAGAGAAAGGGAGGGAGGGAGGCAGGGAGAGGAGGACAGAGAAGCGTAAGGAAGGCAAGTTGACTGGGAGAAGAAGGAAGTGAGAGGGGGAAGTGAATTTTGAACTGGAGAAAAAAGGAGGGGCGGCAGAGAGAGAGGATGAGAGGAAGAATAAGAGGACGGAGAAAAAGGGAGAGAAGGGAGGTTGAGAGGGAGAGTGTGAGAAATAGATAAGTGTCTGGGCAAGTTTTGACAGCAGAGCCACCCAAGGCCATGCCACCGTGCTGCCATCCTCCCATATCCCAGCAGCACGCCGCAAAGTGATGTTAAAAGGCTGATAGACAGTTTAATTTATGTAAGGCGCTTTAATCGTAGGCGTTTTGGCAGATGGAAAGACGAAAAATACAACATTTTTTCATCTGGAAAAAAAGCAAAAAGGGGGAAGGGTGTTGTTAGAGAGAAGAGGAGAAATGGAGAGCGGAGTGTGTGTGTGGGTGTGTGGGTGTGTATGTGTGTGTGAATGTGTACATGTGCTTTTGTACATGTGTATGTGTGCGTGTGTGTGTGTGTGTTTGTGCATGTGTGTGCGTGCATGTATGCATGCGTGCGTGTGTGTGTGTGTGTGTGTGTGTGTGTGCACGGATACGTGTGTGCGTGTGTGCGCACATGTGTGTGTGTGTGTGTGTGTGTGTATGTGTGTGCGTGCGTGTGCGTGTATGCGTGTGTATGTGTGTGCGCGTGTGTGTGTGTGAGCATGTGTGTGTGTGCATGTATGCATGCGTGTGTGTGTGTGTGTGTGTGCATGTGTGTGTGCATGCGTGTGTGCGCACATGTGTGTGTGCGTGTATGCGTGTGTATGTGGATCCGAATCTGTAACTGCAGTAGTAGCATTTTCCATTTTTAGAATCCAGGAGGTTCTGTCTGTGAGCTGGACCATATGCCTCCATACACGCTGTCTGCATACACCCGTCACTCCAGCACTCTTCTGTCTTCTGTCTTTCTTTCACTTGCTTTGAAATCTCTGCCTGAGCGTGGGCAAGGGCCCCGCATTTCGGCTGCCCTGCAACTCCCTTCCCTCGGTGAAGAGAGAGGACGGCCTCTCCCTTCTGTTTCTACGGAGAGCTTGAGTCTCCTGTGGAGGGAACAGGGGCTGAGGGGAACATCGAGCTGCTTAAACGCGGGGCGACAGCTATCAGGCTGTGCGATCACATTAGCGCAAGGATCACTGGCGATCGCTTGGTGACCGAGATCCCCCAACAGCCGCACTGTCTTCTGGAGGGAGAGATAGCATCGCATTGCCATAGAGACTTGGGTCTTTTAGTGTAGCCTGTGAGGCAGTGTTTACATTTACATTTATTCATTTAGCAGACGCTTTTATCCAAAGCGACTTACATAGGTTACATAGGTTCTTTACAATGTTATCCATTTATACAGCTGGATATTTACTGAGGCAATTGTGGGTTAAGTACCTTGCCCAAGGGTACAGCAGCAGTGTCCCAGCGGGGATCGAACCAGCAACCTTTCGGTTACGAGTCCTGCTCCTTAACCACTATGCTACACTGCCGCCCAGTGTTACTGCAGATGAGATGCTGCCATGTGATTGGCCGCCTTGATCCGGCCCCTGGCCACGCCTCCCAGTTGAGGCACACTCCCACTGTCTGGCTAATGAAGGGAAAATATGATTGACAGGACTGGCAGGACTGACTCTTCTCAGTTATACGCGCGTGCTACCTGCAGAAAGGTGGCGTCGCTTGGTGGAGTCATCGGTGGACGTCTGTGTGCCAGGCGTTGCCAGGGCAGTGAGCACAGAGCAGCGCTGTCCTCATTAAAGCCGATTAGTGAGGCTTTTTTTGGCTTTTGTCCTCTCTGTCCCTCTCTCTGAACCATTCTCTCTCTCCTCTTCCTTCTGCTCTTTCATTCTCTCTCTGACCCTGTCTCTTTCTCCTCCCTGTGGTGCGATAAGCCCTCCTGCTCTCTCTCTCTCTATCTATCTATCTCTCTATTCCAGTCTTTCTCCTGCTCTTTCTCTCTCTCTCTCTTTCTTCCAGTCTTTCTCCTGCTCTCTCTCTTTATCTATCTACCCCAGTCTTCCTCCTGTTCTCTCTTGCTGACTCTACCCAGTCTTTCTCCTGCTCTCTCTCTCCCTCTCCCTCTCCCTCTCTTTCTATCCCCAGTCTTTCTCCTGCTCTCTCTCTCCCTCTCTCTCTCTTCCTCTCTCTCTCTCTCCCCAGTCTTTCTCCTGCTCTCCCTCTTCCTCTCTTTCTATCCCCAGTCTTTCTCCTGCTCTCTCTCTCTCTCTCTCTCTCTTTCTCTCTCCCCAGTTTTTCTTCTGCTCTCTCTTTCTCTCTCCCCAGTCTTTCTCCTGCTCTCTCTCTCTCTCTCTCTCTCTCTCTCTCTCTTTTCCTCTCTTTCTATCCCCAGTCTTTCTCCTGCTCTCTCTCTCTCTCTCTCTCTCCCCAGTCTTTCTCCTGCTCTCTCTCTCTCTCTCTCTCCCCAGTCTTTCTCCTGCTCTCTCTCTGCCTCTCTCTCTCTTCCTCTCTTTCTATCCCCAGTCTTTCTCCTGCTCTCTCTCTCTCTCCCTCTCCCTCTCTTTCTATCTCCAGTCTTTCTCCTGCTCTCTCTCTCTCTCTCTCTCTCTCTCTCTTTTCCTCTCTTTCTATCCCCAGTCTTTCTCCTGCTCTCTCTCTCTCTCTCTCTCTCCCCAGTCTTTCTCCTGCTCTCTCTCTCTCTCTCTCTCCCCAGTCTTTCTCCTGCTCTCTCTCTGCCTCTCTCTCTCTTCCTCTCTTTCTATCCCCAGTCTTTCTCCTGCTCTCTCTCTCTCTCCCTCTCCCTCTCTTTCTATCTCCAGTCTTTCTCCTGCTCTCTCTCTCTCTCTCTTCCTCTCTCTCTCTCCCCAGTCTTTCTCCTGCTGTCTCTCTGCCTCTCTCTCTCTCTTCCTCTCTTTCTATCCCCGGCCTTTCTCCTGCTCTCTCTCTCTCTAACTCTCTCTCTCTCTCTTCCTCTCTTTCTATCCCCAGTCTTTCTCCTGCTCTCTCTCTCTCTCTCTCTCTCTGCCCCTTTCACAGATTCCTTGCCCATAATGGTGTGCTGATTGTGTGGCACTCAGCTTGGCAGTGAGATTTCTTCTCCAGTCTGCTCTGCATGCTCCACCCCTTGCAGCGGAGTGGGGCGCTGCGCCACGGGGCCTCCTCTGGGCACCCCTGCCAGGTTTACAGCTGCAGGGGCGCGATGCTTTTAAGGTCTGGGGTCACAGCAGGGCCGGCCAGCTCTCTCTCCTGGACTCAATCAGCATTCAACTCCCGCTCACAACTGGATGCAAGTTTGGAGAGTTCAGTGTCAGTGTTCAGTGTTCAGAGTTCAGTGTTCAGTGTCAGAGTTCAGTGTTCAGTGTCAGAGTTCAGTGTTCACCAAAGGTTTTGCGGCACGAAGTGCATTTTACCACAGTGGTCTCGACATGATTCGTTTTTCTCATTTTTACAGGGCTTTTGTTGGATTTCAATGTGGGAGGGCTTTCCTCATCCACTCCCAGCACACAGAATGTGGCAGGATAGATAGAGCAGGAGGAAATTATGTAGCCAGTTAAACAAGGCAATGATAAAATGGCCAGACTGCGAATTTGGCCATGACACCAGGAACCCTCCAACTTTTTTGTTGGGATTGAGTGCCTCTGGATCTGTAGTGACTACAGGAGTCAAAAGATGGCATCTCCTGCATCGATGGGACGTCAAATCGGTTCACTCCTTGGTCGAGAGTGAAGACCTCCTCCTGCTGGTCCATCAACACCTCTTCCAGTAGCAACCTGACTTTCTGGGGAGCCCCTTTCAAGGGCTTGCCCAGCCCACCTGTGCTAAGAGTAGGTTATCAAGTGGGACAGAGGGTGGTCTGACTGCTGACAGCAGCGCTGATTGGTTTTAGAATGCTTCAGCCGTGGTTGTCGCTCTCAAACACAGTCCCTGTCATGAGAAGTATACAATGCTAAAGGGGTCTGACAGAGCTGTAGCACTGTTACAGGCTAAGGACTCAGAGGGATTCCAAAAGCGGTAGATACTGAACCTATCTAAAGGACTGTACTGGGGTGCAGTGGATCCTCTCAGACACCATCCCTGTCTGTGCTGCTCCCCCAGTGGTGGAATGAACTTCCCACGTGGCTCAGCCCATCTCTGGCCATCCTCTGACGCAAACAGAAGACCCACCTCTTTGGGCTGCATCTCGGTTCCGCCTCGGTCCCCACCCCCCAACACCCGCTACTTGTATTACTTGCTTTAATTGCTGTGTATTT
>NC_050583.1:9487182-9504682 GCF_013368585.1 Megalops cyprinoides | reverse complement strand
GGAAGCTGCCAACACTATAGGAGTCACAGGGTGCCTGAGAGCAGAGATATGAGTGACACCTGCTGACCTACCTACCACTACGAAGCTGGTTTGTTCTGCCTCTGTAGGCTGCCGGGCTGAGTTTGAACCCGGGCTGGGGATCTCAGCTTATGCTGACAGTGAGTGCCGTAACCATCCAAGACCCCGATTGCTCGGCATGCGTCGGTTGAGGATGAACAGGTACACGAAAGCAGGGGAAGACCTACATGCTGACCTGCTCTTCCTGCTCTTGATACTTCCTGAAAGGATCCGAGGCCTACAGCTGAATACCACCATCAAATACACAAAGAAATACCGGATCATCCCATTGCCTGTGAATCGATAACCCAGACATAGCTTTCAGTGCACTCTAGCTTCGGGTTATTTCTGCATTATCACATGGTGAAGCAAAAGTGATTTTTTTAGAGACCTAAATAGAGACTATATAAGGCAGAGACAGGACTGTGGGGCTGTGAGACCAGACTGTGAGGCTGTAAGGAAGAGTGTGAGGTTGTAAGGAAGAGTGTGAGGCTGTGAGGAAGAGTGTGAGGCTGTGAGACCAGAGTGTGAGGCTGTAAGGAAGAGTGTGAGGCTGTGAGGAAGAGTGTGAGGCTGTGAGACCAGAGTGTGAGGCTGTAAGGAAGAGTGTGAGGCTGTGAGGAAAAATGTAATGTTGTGAGGCAGAGTGTGAGGCTGTGAGACCAGAGTGTGAGGCTGTAAGGAAGAGTGTGAGGCTGTGAGGAAGAGTGTGAGGCTGTGAGACCAGAGTGTGAGGCTGTGAGGAAGAGTGTGAGGCTGTGAAGCAGAGATGGAAGTGTGAGGCTGTGAGGAAGACTAGAAGGTTGCGAGGCAGAGACAGGACTGTCGGGCTGTGAGGAAGAGTGTGAGGCTGTGAGGAAGAGTATGAGGCTGTGAGGTTTTATGACAGAAACAGGAGTGTGAGGCTTCGCAAATTCTGGGTGGAGCTTGCTTGTGGACCATGCTCCCCAGAGCAAAGCAGTTTGGCTAAAATCACCGATTCTCTGATGGTGTGCGGCAGCTCCACCCATTTCAGGGGTCAGGAAGCCTCTGTCTCCCATTAAAAAGGAGACGTAGCAGAGCAGCCTTATCAGTTAATACTGCATTCCACTGGATGTGTAACGAGCAGGACGGGGAACAGCAGCACAACGAGCAATAATGATTCTAATGACAACAATGAAAAAAAAAAAACAGATAAAGCCTGTTTAATATCAGCGTCCCCTTGTGTGATGTTCCTTTTCGTAGCTACAGTACGTCACGTCTTACAATTCTTAAGACAATCATCCCCATGCTGAATTTAGTCCATTAGATAGATAGATAGGTAGATAGACAGACAGACAGGCAGACAGATAGATAGATAGATAGATAGATAGATAGATAGATAGATAGATAGTACTTTATTGATCTATCTAGCTGCCTATCTACCAATCGCTCTGCATAAGGGCATCTGCTGAATGCAAATAATGTAAAGTACAGTAAGAAGGAGGACAGAAAAAGAATTAATTGATTGGTTAATTGGTGAAATTTCTAGTTTTGTAACGGTGACGCACAGGCGCAACGTTGTGCGGCTACGTCAGCGCCAGAGAATCGGGAGCAATACCGGGGCAAATCTGGATGATTTAGCCGTCGCAATCTCCTCCTGGAGTTACGGCAGGAAGGAGAAATGAGCGCTGAGCCGAAAGGCTTCTCCGAGAGACACGATCCTTCAAGGTATTTTCACCGTGAAAACTCACAGAGGCCAGGCCACCGGCTGCAGAATGAGAACTAGCAATATTCTGTAATGGCCCGCGCAACGCCAGGTTTCGGCAATAAATACATGGCAGGGCATCAGCCAGTGGCTGGGGGGGGGGGGGGGGGGGGGGGGTCTTGCTGGTCCTTCTCTTGTTAGCAGCGAGAAACGTGTAGTGCATTAGGTTACATTATTAAACATTACATTAAGGGCAGTATGATATATTATGCTTACTTCGTAAGGAGCTACACTTAAATAAAAGAGATGTCTGTCTTCTTCGCGGTCCTTAAAAAAATCCCATGTCCTATTTTTAGGAAAGAGAGAGAGAGAGAGAGAGAGAGAGAGAGAGAGAGAGAGAGAGAGAGGGAGCAGCCCGACTTGACGCCTGCGAGCGCGCAATGCCTCTCTTGGCGCACGGGCAGAAATCGGCCGAGCTCGGGAAAATAGAACGAGCAGACCGAGACGCCGAGTGTGAAAAAGGGACGTGATAGCCAGCAGGCACACTTCGGGCACACAGCAGAGAGAGAGAGAGAGAGAGAGAGAGAGGAGAAAGGACCAGAAAGAGACCCGTGCTGCCTAATTGCGGCGGGAGAGGCGCGGAGGTGTCCGCCTGCATACCCCCCCCCCCCCTCCCCCCTTCATCTTACGCGCAGCGCTCCTAATTAAAGACGGGGCGAGCGGGGGGAGAGCTGCCGCAGTCAGGTGCGGCGTCGCCCGTGGTAATTGACATCTGAGGGGTGAAAAGCCTGCGCGCTGACTCCTTTCCGCGCTCCCTGCGCCCAGCGCCGCGCCGCTGACAGCTGCTGCAGCGCCGGTCCCCTCTGCTCTTTCACTTCCTCCTTTGTTTTTCGTAGCAGTAGCTGTTTCATTAGAAGATGAGCCAATTTGCGTAATGCGACTCACTATTTTAATGTGTGCTCTGACTATGGATCAACGCATGGTTGTTGTTGTTGTTATTATTACTATTACTATTATTATTAATGTAATGTTATTGATAGTAGTGGTAATATCAGTATCATCATCGTCAGTATTATTGTTATTGATATTGGTAGTAGGCTAGTATCAGTAGTTGTAGTAATAGTAATAGCATCATTAATAGCATCATTATCATCTTTATTATTATTATTGATAGTGATAATGGTATCAGTCGTTATAGTAATAGTAATAACATTATTATCATCACCCTCATCAATGTGATAACAATACGCTGGCTGGTTCTGTCTTTCCCCTGCAGTGTAAAGGGAGCGCTCTTTAACTTGACGGGCAGCAGTAACCTAGGCGACCCAAAGCTGCCGTTACGCGGCAGAACACTCGGCACACATCCGCCGGGGGTTGACAGGCAAGGATTCATTTCAGCCAATTACGGCGCAGTGCAACAACAACCGCATCTCTCCCTCTGTGCGCGCCATCTGCAAAGCGCTCCTCCGGCCGTGCGCTCGCCCGCGATGGCTGCGGCCGCATGATCGCGGCGTGTGGGAGAACGGTCGCGCATTAATTCCGCCGCGTTTATTGAAGAAGGCGACAAAAAAAAAAAAAAAAATCGGAAATGGAGACTACGGCATCTACCCGTTCCTCATTTGCATGCCATTAAAGTGATACACAAAAAAGGACATTGTCCAACATCACCATTGCGCGACTGTTGAAATTTAAACACCTGGCAGTGTCTGGCCTTAAGCAGGTGGAGAGAGGTTTGCACTGAGAGAGCAATTAATTATCTAGCACATCCATAATAATAATAATATGTTTTATTTATAAAGCACTTTCCATTTACTACTTCAAAGCACTCTAAAGGGGGTGCATTAAAAAAAAAAACATGAAACAAAGAGAACAAAAATATACATATATTCTAAAGAGGAAGACATGTGTGACTGATTTGTAGATTGTATGATGAGTGTAAAATGATTGCTAATTTTGGCATAAAATGAACCGAAAATTATTTTAAATAAAGCAATCAGTGGTACTATCCCTGGGTATTCTCATGATAATTTAACTGATATGATACAGAAACTCAGAGCATCCATTCCTCAAAGAGCATCCATGACTTTTTGTATTCGAAGTTAGCAGGCAGCGGTGTTGTGCAGTGGTAAGGGTCAGGGTTTGCAAGCCTGGCTTCCCACAATTCCTCTGCTGTTCTGCTGTTAAGGAAGACACCTGAAAACAGCCTCAGTAAATATCCAGCTGTGATAACCTGTTAAAAATAGACAATAACATGTTAAAAAAGGGTAAGATATTGCGGTCACTTTGGATAAGACGACCGGCAGTGTTAAGGAGCAGGACTCGTAGCCGAAAGGTTGCCGGTTCAATCCCCGCTGGGACACTGCTGCTGTACCCTTGGGCAAGGTACTTAACCCACAATTGCCTCAGTAAATATCCAACTGTATAAATGGATAACATTGTACAGAACTGTAACCTATGTAAGTCGCTTTGGATAAAAACGTCTGCCAAATGAATAAATGTAAATAAGAGTGCCTGCTAAGCCAATGTTACGCGATTTAAACTTGACTTGACTGTTCTCCACTCCCATGTCATTAGCTGGGCATTATTACAGCTGTTACATCATTTGTAGTTGACCATGTAATTTGCATACTCTCTTCCACAGGACAGAGTCCCCATATCAGTGTTGGTTTTACAGGGACATTCCCCTTACTGTCTGTGGCAAGGGTAGGGGTACGTTTTTATAAATCATTGTGACAGAATGCGGTCACTATGGCTGAGCATGTGCTCTGAGTCTGGCTCTTTGGCGTTGCGGTCACGCTGCAGGTTTGGTACCCTGTGGACCCGGGTTCGAGGCCAGGTGGGGTGACTGCTCTCGCCCTTTGCAACATAATTATTCATAATTATTAATCTGACAGATTAAGTAACAATTCACAGATTGAATAAGAATTTAGATGACTTGTATTAACTACTGTTTATTTTACATGTAGTATCACAATGTGTTTTGGATCCAGTGATCTAGAAACTGTGATGTACCGTAGTATATTTGACTTGCCATGTGTAGTCAAGTTGCACATTAACTTGTGGTAAGGCTTGAATGGTGTTATGCACACACTCACTGGTCTGTAAGCGTTGTTAGCCTGGTCCAACACTCATTCATCTTGAATGGGTGCACTTATGTTCTGTTGTGCTGGAAACCGTTCTGGATAAGAGTGTCCTTTAAATGAATGCAATGTAATGTAATGTAATGTAATGACCAGTTGGATTTTGTGCAAATGCCCCTGTAAGGTTTGATGGTAACAGACATAAAAAGTGTTATGTGTGTTCAACTTTAAAAAACAACACTTGCTGAAGTCGCTGAAGTCAAATGTAAGGAAAAACTGTGATTTTTTCAGCAAGTTTGACAATTGTAATTAAAATGTAAATATGTTACTACGCTGCCATTATTCACTGTTTACCAGCAGGTGAGAAATGTGTTGCTCCAAGCGCTTTTTATTTGCCACCTCTGTTTTTGCTTGTCAGCTGTTGACCACAAAAAAGCAGGTGTATAATCCAGGCGATTGTGTGTGTATGTGTGTGTGTGTGTGTGTGTGTGTAAGTGTGCGCATTACGACTGTGTGTTTAACTGTCAAAAACAGAGCCTTGCTGCAGCTCAGCGGACAGGTGATGGTACATAGTGTTACCACTGAGGCACACTTTACTGGCATTTATATCACAGTTTATGGAACATGTTGGTTATGTTACTGATGTTGTGATTATTGTTGCATTTTGTCTATTTTCAGACAAAAATGTACAAAGTCATGACTGGATCGAATGAGTTTGTAGGGAAAGACACCTGTTTGTGATGCACCTCTTTGTGAATGGAATTGGTAGGTGAAACCGTAAAGCTAGCTAGCTATTTTGTTAAACAGCTCTTGCATAGTTTACATCATCCAACTAATTAGTTGGCAAGTTATTAAACAGGCAGAGATGGAATAGTGTTATAGTTAAGCGATGGTAAGTAATTACACTGATTGGTTCATTTGTTAGCCAGTAAATTCGCTTGAACTGAAGGTCACACCCCCACCCCCCCACCCCCCACACACACACCCCCCGAGTTTTGCCTACACTCCACCAACCTTTTTCTTTCTTTGGTTGGTTGTTAAACACATAAAATACAGAAAATCCTGCCTTCAGCTCAGCATCTTTTGTCTCACTGCGGTGGAGAAAGAGTAAGAGCGATTTGCTTTCTTTTCAATTTTCCACGATACATTAACGCCGAACACAGCAGGGTACAGAGCGTACTCTTAAAACTGAGAGGACCAAGCAGCCTCCTCCATTCTGCCACATAATAAATGCACTTTTACTGTGTCTCCCGTTCCAGGGAAACAACAGACATATGGGCAAAGAGTGAAGCCAGCGAAAAGGGTAATGATTGACGTGATGCAGCACGGCTGTTTTTTTTTTGGCCCGGAAACAGCAGTTGGACGAATTTGTTTAGCAGCCAGGTCCTGGTGTACTTTTCACTGCATCCCTTACCAGAGTGTGAGAACTGGGAGAGGACTTTGTTCAGAGCAAAACGGACCTTATCTCTCTCTCTCTCTCGCTCTCTCTCTCTCTGTGTCTCTCACTTGCTCTCGCTCTCTTTCTCTCTCTCTCTCTCTCTCCCCCAACTCATTCTCTCTTGTTCAATTATTCTCTTTCTCCATCTCTTCTCTGCGGATGACAGAAGAAAAGATACCAAATAATCACTGACAGCAACATCGAAGATCATAATGTAGCTTCTGTAGCTACTTACTAAATGATTTCATTTTTTTGCCTCCAATCAGTGCCACGAAAAAAATGATGGTTTCCACTAAAATAAATTTCTTTTTTATCGATTAGAATTACATATATGGCTGGCTAGCCACAAGATATGGAAACATTTGGAAATGAGATGCATAATTCATTTGGATTTAAAAAAAAAAAAAAAACATTTCAGTGAGCGAATATGAAGGAAAGCACAGAGGTGGGCCGGGGTAAATTGATTTTCCTTTCCGGTTTATCCGATAGCTGTATCAAAGATCAGACGTATCGGCTGTCCATACGCACACTTCCTCATTCATTTCAATAATGTATGTGTTCCGTTCAAACCGTTTCAGGGGAAAGAGCTCTTTTCAATTAGGGTTTGCACAGCTGTGAAATAATGGTCTTCCATGCTCATATTGAAATGTAAAATAATGCAATGCACCTGTGTGGGAACTTAACAGTCTCTGCCAATGGTGTATCATCTCGCCCCTCTCTGAACATATACCGACACACACACGGAAATAAAGTGATTTTTATACCTGACCAGGGATGGATAGGTATAATCATGTACATTATTTTTGGCGAAACCTTTGGAGACGGACTACATGCCCCTAAATTAATTTAATGCAACATTAATGTACCTACAAGTACTGTTAGAGTTACTTATCATCCTTTTGTATGCAGTTACGCAGATGTGCAGTGTCATTGCTATTGCTGCCGTTGTTGTAATTATTTTTATCGTTTGCATTAATGAATTATCATTGCATTCTATGCGTGTTATTACTGCCGCACTGTTATCTTTTTTGTCGCCATCTTTTTGTTCCAACTTCTCGATTGCTTTCGGCAATACTCCGCAACGTACAGTCATGCCAATAAGGCATGTCTGGTTCTGAACTGCGCCGAAGTTAAATGAGTCACAGTGAGGGAGAGAGACAGTGTAAAGAGAGAGAAAGAGGGAGGGAGGGAGGGAGGGTGAGAGGGAGAGACAGAGCATGCCTGTCTCCCAGATGAAAAATGGCGGAGGGTTGGTGTTGAGGTCCGTGTGTGTAGCAGGGATTGTGCTGACTACCGTTCTGGCCCCTCTCCCAGGGGCCCTCTCATCCCCCATGCAGTGTGAACCTCCAGAGGATGAAGCTACACCTTCAATCGGCGCTGCCTTCCAGCCTGCTAATTATGCCTTAACTGCACAGGAACTGAATCATTATCCGAATCAGAAGTATTTTAATTAGCTTTTCTTTTTTTTTTTTGGGTTGTTTTGATCATGCTTTTTCTCTCGCTTTCTTTGTCTCTCTCTCTCTGTCTCTCTCTCCCTCTTTCTCTCTCTGTGCGTAAGAGAGTAAGTGTGGGTAAGAGTGTGTGTGTGTGTGTGTGTGTGTGTGTGTGTGTGTGTGTGTGTGTGTGTGTGTCAGAGAATATGTGTGTCATTGTGTGTTTCTATGAGTGTGTGTGTTTGTGCATGTGTATGAGTATGTGTGTGTGTTGCCGTTGATGTGTGTTTGTGCATGAATGTGTGTGTGTGTGTATGCATGTGTGTTGCTGTTGGTGTGTGTATGTACATGTATGTCTAAGTGTATACCTGTGTATATGCATGCATGAGTGTGTGTGTGTGTGTGTGTGTGTGTGTGTATAAGTGTGTGTATGTGTGTGTGTCTGTCTGTGTGCATAGGTGTGTGTGTTGCTGTTGGAGATGGGGGTGGGTGGAGGTTGCTACAGTTCTGTTCAGCCCACCTCTGTGCATTAGTTAGTCTAGCTGGGAGTTACATAGCCTTTTCTGGTATTGCCTTTTCTCCTATTTTCATTTCATTATTCAAATGTAAGCCATGCTGCCCACACTTTCACAGAAGTAAAAACTGAATCACCCCATCCGTGAGAGGCTTTCTCTCACTTTTGGAAAAAAATCATTTTCTTCCAATTATTTTTTTTAATTAAAGCTCATACTTTGCTGAAAAAAAAAATCAGCAGATTGGGAGAGTACAATAATTAGTAAAATGACTTCTAAAATAAGCATTATCCTTCTTCATTACTGCGTTTGTTGGGTTGATCTTTTGATTACCCTGCTCATTCTCACAGAATTACCTTGGATGCTCTCACAGCTCAATGCACCCGCTGTGCTAAAACAGCTCTTTTGATTACGAAAAGAATGTCCCACCCAGAAAGTATTATTTTGCAATTTAACTTGGGAAGACCTTTTAGTAATTGCATTGAAAGGATTAAATCAAAACTCCCCATGTAGCAAGCATTATTCAGTAACAGCTGGGGTTTTTTTCTTCAGTCTTCGGTGAAGTCCCCCCCCCGCCACCCATGTTTGCCTAGTCACAAATAAATCTTCATGCAAAGGTTTACAACCACATCAGTTAGTGTATTATTTATTCATTTATTTTTGGGTTGTTGTTGTTGTTGGATATTAGGCAGCCATGTAAATGAATTCTGTTCACAGCATGGCGATGATATAATTGACTGCTATACTGATCGAGCGGAATGGCCATTTGCCTCCTGGTTCATACTGTTGTATTCGTCCTCTTTGGTTACTTTGGAATACTGTGTACAGTTCTGGGCACCGCACAACAAGAAAGATATTGAAGTTCTTGAAAAAGTTCAAAGAAGGGCAACTAAATTAGTTCCTGGCATGAAATATAAAAGCTATGAGGAAAGAATCAAGTTACTTAACCTATTTAGACTTAGCGAGAGGAGGCTTAGCGGTGATTTAATTGAGGTTTTTGAAATTTATAAAAGGACTCAATAAGGTTAACTATAATAGATTTTTTAGGGTGAGTTCAGTCTGTAGAACAAGAGGACATAAATGGAAACTAGTTAAGAGTAAGTTCTGCACTGACATAAGGAAATGTTATTTTACACAAAGAGTTATCAATACATGGAATAGGTTGCCAGGTCATGTAGTTGATGCAGAGACCCTTGCTGTGTTCAAGTCTAGACTTGATGCAGTTTTGGATACTCTTTAATTAAAAAATGGCGAGCTTAATTGGGCTGAATGGCCTGTTCTTGTCATAATATGTTTTTATGTTTTTATGGTTTTTGGTGACAGAAGCAACACAATGAGTGGTATAGTCTTGCACCAAAAGAACCTTTTAGTTTTTGCATCAAATTAGCTGTCTGTTTATTTTTCAACCTAGTTGTTTTTTTTCCTGGAAGAGTTCAGGTTGTTCTTTGGAAAACTAAGCACAGTCTGTCCTGACCTTACAATCGTACGCCTTCTTTTGCCTTAAATTCACTTTATTTCTCCTCCCGTTGACTTTTCACCGCCTAAACACAGCTTCGTTACACCACCAACAGCAGAATTTTTTTGGCCTGGATTCAATGAACGCTCGTTCTTAACTTTAGTGATTAATTGAATGTGAGTGTTGCTTTTTTCAGTGCGATCGCTCTTTAGAAACTTCACAGGCACTAAGATTATTGAAAGAAATTGTGTTTGTGTTAAATAAGGAATACTTGCATTAAAGTGTTAGTCACACAAATGGGGAAAGAGCTGGTTGACTCCAGGCCTTAGATGTGAAGCTGTCAGGCTGCTTGAACACATCTGTATCACAGATCATTTTTTTAAAAAAACATAGTCATCACAGAGAGAAGAGCTTCCCTGTTTTGTGTGATGTGTTGAATCTATTTTTGATTGGTTGGTCTGCAATGAAGCCAGCGTTGTGAGGAGAAATGCATACTTCTTTCTGAGGTCCTCTTTTGATGCGGTCAGCTCTCTCATGTTCTCTGAAATAGTGGTGAATATTTCTTCATTGGCGGCTCAAAAAAACCCATACAAAAAGAAAGAAAGAAAGAAAAACAGCAAATGGTTGTGCTGTTTTTTTTTACACCAGTGTACGCCAGGTGGGAGGGATTTGCGCTAGGTCACGCACGTGATTGGAACACATGGGCAAACCCCGCCCACTCTTGCTGGTGTCATTGATGCTGTTACAGACTGTAATCTGTCATGTGCGTTTGACTGACAGGCCTGATAATGCATTGAGGCAAAAGCCTCCGCCAATCACAGGGATGAGATCGGTAACAACCTCAGAGGGGTTTGCAAGTGGGGGGAAAAAGAAAAAAACTAAGAGGGGGGAAGAGGAGTTGAGGAACTTCAGCAGCAGAAAAACAGCCCTTTTTCATTTTTCCAAACACCCTAGCAAGAGGGTATAAATAAGTAATCAGCTGTGATATCTCCTCCTCTCTCTTCTCGTCTCTGCTGCCTCTCACCAGCCTCCCCCTCCCCCTCCACCCTCTCGTGGCAAAATCCAGCAACCAGCTACCCTCGTCTGAGATCCTACTCCGACAGCTCAGAGAACGCAGAAAGTTTGAAGTCCCACAGCTTTGAGTGGCTTCAGGCCCAATCAAAAATAAGGCTGCAGCTTTCCAAATAAATTGGTGTGTTGTGTTTGGTGAGTGCTTGTGCGCAGAGGACCATTTGAGACAGAAAGAGTCATCCCCCCCCAACTCCCCCCCCCCCCCCCCCCCCACCCCAAAAAAAGAGAAATGTATCCTTGACAGCGCAAAATAAAAAGAAGCCACACAATCCAACCTTGAAGAAGGACGGAAGGAGTAGAGAGAAGTCCATGATGAGGGGGAACTCAAAACAATGATGTGCGGGGGAAAGGGGGGAGGGATGGGGGGGGGGTGGGAGACGGCACTGTGAAAGCCAAGGACGTTAGCTGTGTTTGTTTTTGTGTTTATTTGTACTGAAAAAGGCGGCAGCAGGCTGCGTCTCTCGCGTTTGAGTGTGAAATGAAGTTCATGAAATTTTCCAATGAAAGCACCATGCAAGGGCAAGCGTTTGGGCATACCGGAATAAAAAGCTTTTTATTCTCTTTCTCTCCTCAGAAAATCGCAGAGATTGTTTTTTGCGAGATAATGATATGCGCTCTGCAGGGACGGCATAAAAATAGCTAATGGATATAATAATTTAATTAATTATGAATTCATTACGAGCGGAAAAAAGTGTGTGCGAATCAGTCTTAAACTACACCCTTAGAAGATAAATCCCATCGTTCCTTTGCTAAGCCTCGACATAACTTACAATGATGAAGAATGATTTGATTTGTCTCTCAAACTGGTGACAGCGCCACGGAGTTGGTTCACAAATTGCTCGAAAAGCCATTTCTCGTGGCGTCTTCGCAACTGCGCATTTGGAAGGGTGCACTTAAGGAAATCAGGAAAACAGAACTAATGATAATTACCTTGTTTTATCATAATGGATCTTTAATAATCTTTTAACAGCCTTTAAAAAGGATGCGATTCAAACAGGGGCATCGAATCACCATATTTTCTTTATATCAGATTATTTGGGAAAACAATATGCACGCTCAGGGAATAGCACAAACAGAGAAAGTGTAATTTATCTTCCTTTTTTGTGTAATGCGTTTTAGGGAAAATTATGCTGGAGGTCCCGAAACAGCCATCTCGCATTAGTCTCTTCCTGCAAAACCACAATTCGCAGAACAGCGGGCGATGGCAGAGGACTACCACCCGCACAGCGCCAAAGACAAACATTTTATCACCCGCTGCCGGCTCTTCAGGCAAAAACTTGCTTTCTTTAATCGACAGCCTCTTGGCAGACAGGCGTCCTGGGTGATTCCTGATTTTGTTTGATGTCTGCTTGATTGAGCTGTTCCGTTTTTATGGTTTTTGTGGCGTCGCCACGTTATCAATCGTGCCGCCGAGTTGATGGGTCGGAATGAAGTCTGATTATGATCTGTTATGATTATCATTGAGATGGTACGATCTCGGTGGGAGTGTGTGTGTGTGTATTTTGGAGGATGCTGAGGGTACAGATCCAAAATGGAAAAAATGAGATATGCATGAGCACATTGAGGGCAATTTTAAAGTGTTTTAAAGTGCTCATGGCCTGGCCCTTAAAATTTGTGACGAAAGGTGCTGTGATTTAATTTAGGGTTCCAGAAAAGATTGTATGTGTACATACCTAAGTATATCACAGTATCAGAAAGGGATTTTAATACAGAGAGTCCACTGTCACTGTCTAATATGACAATTATAATCACACTTTATAAGACCTTAATAAAGCTTACATAACACCTAAATAAGTATGGTATTACCACTTTATAAAGAAGTTATGGGCAAATGCATTTCTTTATGCTGGTTGACAGAGTGATACACCATGTTTTCATATGCATGGTGTCATTTGTGACATATCGCCTACGTCAGATGTTTTAGTCTAAAGCAGATAGTTATAAAAGCTTTATAAAGTGTTATCATGTTCATGAAGGTTTTATGTAAGCTTATGAACGCCTTGTGAAGTTATACCCAAGATAAAGTGTGACCACTGCATCTATGGCAGAGGAAATGTCCCAGGTGGGCTTAGACCTCACCCCTTTCACAAGACCCCCATCCATCAGAGCAACATTATCCATAATCCATTTCTTCAATGCTGAGTTTACATTTTTTTCAGTGTTTGTTATGACCCACAGCATCTGGTGCCAGTGCAAAAAAAACCTGACCACCAAGGAACCAGACCACACACTTCTATAGTGTACAGTGAAAATAAGATATTATGCAGCATGTCCCCTGGATGATATCTGTCAACCTTCATATCATCACCTGCCACAAAAACGCAAACCCTACATGAATAATAAGACTTGAGGGTCTGTCTGTGGTCCAGAGAAATGAAGAGAGAGAGAAAAAAAATCACAGCCATGCTGTGCATTTCAACAAGTCAGAAGATTAACATCATAATACGCCACGGTGTCAAATCAAAAGCGTGTGCTGGAACAGGGAGCAAGATGGAACACCAGCCGGACTGTCTTCTAACAGGTGCAGAAGCTCTGACTGGAACGCAATCTTTTTCCCAAGGATTGTGGCTCTCATTTTGGGAGGGCAGGCCTATTGCGGGGGGGGGGGGGGGGGGGATTGATGGCGGCTGAACGGCCTTTTCTGTCCCTGCAAGGCTACGGATCAGGGCGTGTGACGCATGGTGCCAAGCAACAGGCTGCGGGTTCCAGCCGTAACTCTCTGGGCATAACCTGCCAGCACCCACAATAAAACTGGCAAATCAAAGTTATTTGTTGAATGTGAGAAAGGTGGGGGGGGGGGGGTGTGTCAAAAAAAAGCATGAGAGAGAGAAAAGTTAAATACAAACCCCCTGAACTTGCGCTGAAGGCCACATCGCAGAACAGAGATAGCTCCCCCCCCCCCTTGCTTTCTCTCTCTATATTTATCTCTGTCTCTCATCCCCCTTTTTCTCTCTCTACTCTTTCTCTCTCTCTTACACTTTCCCTCACTCACTCTCACCCTCAATTCAGCTCAGTTCAATTTGTTTTATTGGAAAGATGAACATAATTTTAACCAAGGCGTGCGCACAGATAACAAATTGAACAAACGAAGCCAGAACACAGCATCGCTTTAAGTGTTAGCGGACCATTAAATAGAGGTTAAAAAAAAAAAGAGCTCGGTTTTATGTCCTCTGGTGAACCGCCACCTTGCCACTCACCGTTCCTGTAACAGCAGCGGGCAGAACCGAGCCTCACAGCCCGTTCTGTTCTCCCGCGAGGACCAAGAGGTGCCGGAAAGTTCCAGAAAGTCTGCATAGCCTCGAGAGAAAAAAAGCTGGAATTATCTTAGAAGGGGTCAATACACTGAGCCTCTGGACCATTTTGACGGAGGATGGCGGGGTAGGGGTTGGGGTGGGGGGCGGGGGGGTGCGCTCTTTTCTGGCCTCGTCTCTTGGCATTGCATTTTTAAGCAATTTAAAGACTGAATTAATTTGTCACTCCGCTGCCATATAGTGCAGCCGGGCTGGCTTGGCCAACTGAAATATTCAAGGCATATTTTAATTAAGAGTTTGATTCGAGTTTTTCGTATTTCTGGCCCAGATTGTCCTTTGGGCTATATCTAACCATTTATTCCCAGCCAAGTGGAATCTCCCCGTTGAGCTTTTTTAGTTCTAAATATGTGTGGCACATGGAGTTTCAGTCTGTCGTTTCCTCTCTCTTTCTTTCTCCCTCTCTGTCACTACGACCCCCCCCCCTCTCTTTTTCTCTCTTTCAACATCATTTAAATTCAAGTTTGCTTTATTTGGCACGAATTAAAGGTGCCACAATTCCTAAGCGTGCATGCAACCCTCATAACAGAAGAACAAAAGCAAAGTAAAAAAAACTACACACTGTTTTTATAAAGTCAGACATTAACAAAGTAGGCCAGCTGTTAAATAAAAATGCATTTTACCTAAACTGACGCGTTAGCCTCTCTCGTTCTCGTTCTTGCTCTCCCTCGTTACATGTTCTGACCCTCACCCATCCTCCCCCCACCCCCCCCACCCCCACCCCCACCCCCTGGTAAGCGCTCACACTTAGCAGCCAGTCAGTAAGTGGCTCTTCATCTCTGTCGAATAAGTGCGATAAGAAGCATGAATTATACATGAATTACAGTACCACGCTCCTGTTAATGTGCGTCGGGGGAGTCCCACGCTAATTCCAATAAAACATGCAGGGGGGGGGAAAAGGCAGCTCCTGATGAGATATTGCTGCTCGCGCTGGCGGTTGGGGGGGGTGAGATGGGGGTGGGCGGGGAGGGCGAGGCGGGGTGACATGGGCATGAGGAGGAACGGAGAGGAGAGGCAGGGTGAGAGCTGGGATAGCGGGATGTGTGGGAGAGCGGGGTGTGTGATCGGGGCCAGAGCGGGGTTCACCAGCCTCTGGTCATGCAGCAGCGCCTCAGCATGGATCTCTCTGCTCCCTGAAGAAGCATGGCGTCCTTGTGCCTTTTCGCAGCAGAGGATCATGGGATAAGGCTCCCTAGGCCGCAGGCTCCAGACACGGGTGAGAAGCTGCAGAGTGTGGCCCTCCTGCGAGCAAACGGATCACATGGTATAACATGCCAAACATCTCTCGGCCATCTCTGTGAGAGACGCTTTTCAGAGCTTGGCGTCACCCACCTGTTGCCATCTGATCGTATATACATATGCAGCGCCTGGCTGTTATTGCAGCAAAAGTCGGCTCTACCGAATATCAATGCGTGGGGGCATATTTCAGTTTTTTTTTTTTTTTTGTTAGGTTGAAATAATTCATGCTGAGTTTCGGTGAAACTCATTTTTAAATGAAATGTCACACATGGAAAATTTCCAATGTGTCATTTTTAATTCAGGAAAACGTGACAGTTCATCAAGAGTGTGAATACTTTTGCAAGGCACTGTATATATAGAATGTTTTGGGGTCTTTCTGCACTGCTGGGTGGATGCTGGTCACCTTTGGGCGGTGTTCGGGTGGGGCGCTATATACATGGAGCAGGGCACAGACCCACCCTGTCATTGATACTCCCCCCTAATGCCGGTCCTCTCACAGACTGATGCAGTGCTCTGTGAATTCCCAGAATCATTGATTTATTGCACAACCTAATAGCTGCTCCCTAGCCCTCCAATCAAAACAGCCCCATCCTCTTCAGACTGGGATGCCTTCACCCACTCACTCTTTCCACACACTCCAGTAGAGTATGTGAAAAGAGTGCTTCTTCCTAATAAAGGTGACTGACTTGTTTCTGTTGCCTGCAATAACAATCAACACTCGATAGAGTCATGGAGGACACAGCTGACCGGCAGTGTAGCATGGTGGTTAAGGAACAGGACTCGTAACCGAAAGGTTGCCGGTACCATGCCCCGCTGGGGCACTGCTGCTGTACCCTTGAGCAAGATACTTAACCCAGAATTGTCTCAGTAAATACCTAGCTTTGTAAATGGATGACATTGTAAAAAAACCTGAAACTGATGCAAGTCGCTCTGGATACGAGCGTTTGCTAAATGCTGCTAATGTAATGTAAAAAGCTGGGCCTAAACTTACAGGCATAACCAATCCAGTGTGTTATTTATATGGTAACATTAGGCTGAGTGAATGAGCTGTCCATCCCTAGATTCTGAGAGTGGCTTCAGAGAGAGGCTTCAGCCGAGCTCACTGTGGAAAGGAGTGAGTCACTCCGAGAGCCAGGGTCACAGGAAGCTTAGATGGGTATGGTTTGTACATAACTGGAATGATGCAGTAAAGTGTTTTACCGTCATAAATACACAGGGATAATCATCGCTATTAATAGCAGGCAAACAGGTGTGTATATTAGACATCACTGAGAGCTTTCAGGATTGTTACTGTGAAATACTAGTACTAACCTTTAAGGGACTTAATGGATCAGCCCCCCAATACATACAGGACATGATCAAGCCAGTAAGAGTTCTGCGCTCTGCTACCTCGGGTCGCCTCTGTGTCCTGAAATACAAGGGCAGCATCTCTTCAGCATCTCATCTCATCTACTCTGTACTGGCTCCACACCGGTGGAATGACCTTCCTGTTGAGATTTGTACAACGGACTCCCTGGGTACCTTCAAGAGAAAGCTGAAAACTCACCTTTTCAAGCTCTATCTCTATCTATCCTATCTATCCCTATTTTCAAAAAAAAAGCACTCCACAATACCTTAGCACTTAACTCAGTGTCTTACTGACCTCTTGTAATACTTCTTGATAACTACTCTTAGCATAGTGTTGCATTTATTTGGAAGTCGCTCTGGGTAAGAGTGTCTGCTAAACGATGTGTAATGTAATGTAAAATAACCAGTGCTGTTATATCCAGGAATATACAATATACTGGACTGTGCAAACCAGTCCAGTTTTTAAGATGGTCATCAGCCACGTTGTCACCAGCTTTCTTACTCTTGCAGACTTACTTGCCAGACTGATGCTGTGTTGTAACGGCGAGGAACGGGTCTCATAATCAAAAAGGTTGACTGTTCAATTCTCCAGTCGGGCGACACTTGTGTCCTTGAGCAAGGTGGTTAAACCGAATTGCTTCAGTAAATATCCTGCTCTTTAAAATGGATGATATGTAAAGCTGTATAAGTCGCTCTGGATAAAGCATAGGCAAATAAATAATGTCCATAAAGAGACACTGGCAAAGGACAGGGGTGATGGAAACTGGCTGAGAGGGGGGAGGGAGATGGTAATGGAAATAGTCGCCGGGATGGGAACAGGGGGTGTATGATGACAGAGAGGGAGAGATGGTGATTGGACGGCAGGAGAAATGCAAACTCAAAAGTTCCAGTGA
>NC_050583.1:9479682-9482182 GCF_013368585.1 Megalops cyprinoides | reverse complement strand
ACACAGACTGTAACATGCTGCTACACACATGCTCTAACATGCTGCCACACACAGACTGTAACATGCTGCTACACACATACTGTAACATGCTGCCACACACAGACTGTAACATGCTGCTACACACATACTGTAACATGCTGCTACACACATACTGTAACATGCTGCTACACACATACTGTAACATGCTGCTACACACAGACTGTAACATGCTGCTACACACATACTGTAACATGCTGCCACACACATACTGTAACATGCTGCCACACACATACTGTAACATGCTGCTACACACATACTGTAACATGCTGCCACACACATACTGTAACATGCTGCCACACACATACTGTAACATGCTGCTACACACAGACTGTAACATGCTGCCACACACATACTGTAACATGCTGCCACACACATACTGTAACATGCTGCCACACACATACTGTAACATGCTGCCACACACATACTGTAACATGCTGCTACACACATACTGTAACATGCTGCCACACACATACTGTAACATGCTGCTACACACAGACTGTAACATGCTGCCACACACATACTGTAACATGCTGCCACACACAGACTGTAACATGCTGCTACACACATGCTCTAACATGCTGCCACACACAGACTGTAACATGCTGCTACACACATACTGTAACATGCTGCCACACACAGACTGTAACATGCTGCTACACACATACTGTAACATGCTGCTACACACATACTGTAACATGCTCCTACACACATACTGTAACATGCTGCCACACACATACTGTAACATGCTGCCACACACATACTGTAACATGCTGCTACACACATACTGTAACATGCTGCCACACACATACTGTAACATGCTGCCACACACATACTGTAACATGCTGCTACACACATACTGTAACATGCTGCCACACACATACTGTAACATGCTGCCACACACATACTGTAACATGCTGCTACACACATACTGTAACATGCTGCCACACACATACTGTAACATGCTGCTACACACATACTGTAACATGCTGCCACACACATGCTCTAACATGCTGCTACACACATACTGTAACATGCTGCCACACACATACTGTAACATGCTGCCACACACAGACTGTAACATGCTGCTACACACATACTGTAACATGCTGCCACACACATGCTGTAACATGCTGCCACACACATACTGTAACATGCTGCCACACATACTGTAACATGCTGCCACACACATGCTGTAACATGCTGCCACACACATACTGTAACATGCTGCCACACACATACTGTAACATGCTGCCACACACATGCTGTAACATGCTGCTACACACATACTGTAACATGCTGCCACACACATGCTGTAACATGCTGCCACACACATGCTGTAACATGCTGCCACACACATACTGTAACATGCTGCTACACACATACTGTAACATGCTGCCACACACATGCTGTAACATGCTGCTACACACATACTGTAACATGCTGCCACACACATGCTGTAACATGCTGCCACACACATACTGTAACATGCTGCCACACACATACTGTAACATGCTGCCACACACAGACTGTAACATGCTGCTACACACATACTGTAACATGCTGCCACACACAGACTGTAACATGCTGCCACACACATGCTGTAACATGCTGCCACACACATACTGTAACATGCTGCCACACACATACTGTAACATGCTGCCACACACATACTGTAACATGCTGCCACACACAGACTGTAACATGCTGCCACACACATACTGTAACATGCTGCTACACACATACTGTAACATGCTGCCACACACAGACTGTAACATGCTGCTACACACATACTGTAACATGCTGCCACACACAGACTGTAACATGCTGCCACACACATACTGTAACATGCTGCCACACACATACTGTAACATGCTGCTACACACATGCTGTAACATGCTGCCACACACATGCTGTAACATGCTGCTACACACATACTGTAACATGCTGCCACACACAGACTGTAACATGCTGCTACACACATACTGTAACATGCTGCTACACACATACTGTAACATGCTGCCACACACATACTGTAACATGCTGCTACACACATACTGTAACATGCTG
Organism: Megalops cyprinoides; assembly: GCF_013368585.1. Lineage (NCBI taxonomy): Eukaryota > Metazoa > Chordata > Actinopteri > Elopiformes > Megalopidae > Megalops > Megalops cyprinoides. The sequence goes on along the minus strand of NC_050583.1, from coordinate 9,480,076 downwards.
CTACACACATACTGTAACATGCTGCTACACACAGACTGTAACATGCTGCCACACACATACTGTAACATGCTGCCACACACAGACTGTAACATGCTGCTACACACATGCTCTAACATGCTGCCACACACAGACTGTAACATGCTGCTACACACATACTGTAACATGCTGCCACACACAGACTGTAACATGCTGCTACACACATACTGTAACATGCTGCCACACACATACTGTAACATGCTGCCACACACATGCTGTAACATGCTGCCACACACATACTGTAACATGCTGCCACACACATACTGTAACATGCTGCCACACACATACTGTAACATGCTGCCACACACAGACTGTAACATGCTGCCACACACATACTGTAACATGCTGCTACACACAT
>NC_050583.1:9452182-9474682 GCF_013368585.1 Megalops cyprinoides | reverse complement strand
GGGACATGTATTCTCCCACTCTCCCTGAAGGCTGAAGTTTCTAGATCCATATAGCATTTTAACCTCCATGTTTTCTGTTTGGTCTTCCTCCAAAATGAGCAAACGCAGAATGCGAATGTTATTTTAGTTTAAGAGGAATTAATTTAACGTTGGTGGGTGGTAGCGTAGCATAGTGGTTAAGGAACAGGACTTGTAACCAAAAGGTTGCTGGTTTGATTCCGCGCTGGGGCACAGCTGCTGTACCCTTGGGCAGGGTTAACCCACAATTGCCTGAGTAAAATATCCAGCTGTATAAATGGATAACATTGTAAAATAAATAGACTGTAACTGATGTAAGTCACTCTGGATAAGATTGTCTGCTAAATGCTAATAATATAATGTAATCTAACTTAGTCATAACATGTGGGGAAATGATTCCTCCCAATGAAGAGAATAGTACAAAACGCATATCACAGTCCAGTCTTTCTGTACTGTTTCTGTTTGGGACCCAATACCATCTATGTTTGTTTGACTCAGTCTTACTAATTCCAGGACAGTACATCAATATTGTGATAGTCAGAGTAAAGTCTTAAATTGAGATTTCTGGATTACCTTTGAGTAATTGAGTAGTACCTTTGAGTACCAGAGCCCATTTCTGACAGTATTGCTCTAACAGAGCCAAATTTTCCTGGAATCAATGTCTTTTTTTGGGAACAGGCAAACCAGGTCATCGGCATGCAAACCTGGATTCATTTTTCTATCCTGTAAAGTGAGACTTGGAATTGCAAACTGTTCCAAAATTATTGCTAATTTGTTTATGTAAATATTGGACTCAAGTTGCAGCTCTACACCCATGTGGGAAGAAACGCTGTCCTTTCACTGCCAATTTTATTTGCACATTTGTTTTTTGGAGTATATTGATTTTATAGTGTCATAAACCTTACCCCCACACCACACTGAAGCAGTTTAAATAACAATCTATCATGCCAAATTAAATCAAATGCCTTTTTAAAATCTACAAAGCAGCCAATAGTTTTTTGCTTCACTGATGTGGATGTTTTTGTTAATTAGTTTGTAGAGCATAAATATGGTCTAAAGTCCAACGGTTTGGAAAAAAGCCAGTCTGACTGTTACTTGAGATATTGTATTCTGCCAGAGAAGGCCAGTATTTTCAGGAGTTGATAACGCTGCAAAAAAAAACCTTCCCCAGATTGCTGCTCACACAGACACCGTGGTAGTTTGTTCAAATTCATGTCCACTTTCGTAAATAACAGTAATTATACCTCAGCTCGAGATCTCGGAGAAACACCTGGCTCTGATATTAAGTTAAAACATTTGACCTGACTTACGCAGAGCTTCTTGCAGGTTAGGGCTGCTTGGATCCAACATCTTAATCTCTGATATCGTCCAGTTTTCATGCTTTTCAAGGTCTGAGGGCCTGTCTTAGTTATTTCACATATTATGCCAAACATCAAAAACCAATATGATACTGAAAAAATACATTAAACACAAATAATCAAATAATCAAAATATCACTAACAGAGTGCTGATGTGTAAAGTATGATACAGAAAGACTATCTTCACTACAACATCATTATTGACTTGTGTAGTAGATTTTGGTTTTCCAGTTCGTTTTTTTCCCCTCTTTGGGCTTGATTAGCATTAATTGTTGTGTGTTAATATTATGTGTTTTTAATTATAATTATTTAATTATAATTATTTTATAATTAAATTAAAGTCGAGTTTTTTTCCCAGTTTGGATTCTACAGTAATTGTTCTTTTTTGTGGTTTTGGTTGCTTGGTTTTTTTTATGTTTTTCCCTAAAGGGTTTTTATTCAATTGCTTCTTCTGTTTTATTTATCCAAAACAAAGGTTTTTGCATTCCCTAGGGGCCCGGGAATAGCTGAGGTGCCCTTCCTGATTAGTGGTTTTTGAAGGAGAACTGCCTATTCAAAAGATTCACATTCTTCTTCTTGACTTCAATGTCAATGTTTCAAATATGACATAGGAATTCTTAGTTGCCAGCTGGATTTCTCATAGTTGGTTTTGTAATATGCTGATTGATAAATAGCCTAGCATTGAAATCCGCTATATTGATAACAGTTTATCTGTGCTGTAATTTTCACACGGTCCAGATTGGCACTGGGATTCTGTGCCCCTTTTAGAGTGATTTGACCATGGTTGATGAGTCGGTTTTGTTGCCTGAACATAAATGCATTGATGGTCTTTTGCTGTAAGTCTGTCACTGTGTACTTTACAACACAACAGTCCAATGCATCGATGGTCTTTTGTTGTAAGTCTGTCACTGTGTACTTTACAACACAACAGTCCAATGCATCAATGGTCTTTTGCTGTAAGTCTGTCACTGTGTACTTTACAACACAACAGTCCAAAGCTGAGGTTTAGGGAGCTCCATGTTTTGAATGGTCACGGGGTCTGCTGCTCTTGTATATGAACCTATATTTTATTACATTATTGTCATTTGGCAGGGACTCTTATCCAACGTACATTGCATAGGTTATCATTTTTACATGTTATCCATTTATACAGCTAAATATTTACTGAAGCAATTCTGTGTTAGGCGCCTTGCCAAAGGGTACAGCAGCAGTGCCCCGGTGGGGAATCAAACCAGCAACCTTTTGGTTACGAGCCCTTACCACTATGCTACACTGCCACCCTACGTATATGCTATCATATATGTATGAACTTGTATCGGTATCTGGATGAAAAATGATGATGATTTCCTTGTGTAAACCACTTGCTGTGTTGGATGGACATTTTGTCAGCATTTGATTTACGGCTGGAACGACAGGAGTGGTGACTCTGTTCATAATTAATGATCTAAATCCTGGATTGAGGGACAATGAAAAAAGACTGAGCACAGCCATCAAGTAGCACGGATTCCCCGGCCCTGCTCAAACTGGTTAGTGGAACTGATAGGTGTCTCCAGACAGGTGGGTCTTTCCAAGTGTGGTGATGTTGTCCATCCACTGGCATTATCATCTCGGTGCATCGGCTTGGAAATAGTCTTTTTGAGCTTGGAGGTCAGGGAAACTTTCCTCGTCTCAGGAAGGGGAGTCTGAAAGTGGTACTCAAACCGCACACAGATAGATGTCTGATATTAGGAGACTGGCTGTAATTTTGAGGACAGCTCTATTCTCTCTCTCTCTTTGTCTATTTCTACCTCTCTCTCTCCACCATTTTTTCTTCAGCTGTCAATTCTTATTCTCCCTCACTCTCATAGCTGTCTGTCTATCCCCCTACCCTACCCTACCCTTCCCCCCACTCTCTCTCTCTCTCTCCCTCTTCTCTCTCTCTCTCTCTCTCTCTCTTATCCCTCTGTTTCTTTCTACCCTACACGCAGCTCAACAAAGCCTTGGAATAAGACTTTTGTTTGAATGGAGAGGCACGTTTTCTCCAGGGGACGACAGCAGTGGGGACACGCAACCCTCTGCAAGTCAATGTCCGTGATATGACAGGCTGGGGTGTGTTGGTGGTCAACACCTCCCTCGGGACCCCCCCCCCCCCCCCCCTGCCAGAACCAGGAAACAGAAAGACCGGTCCCAGGGCCCACCCCATCTGTTCTGACCCGGACTCGCACTACACTCGAGCCGACCGTACAGACAGACAGGCACCTGCTGGCAAACCGACAGCTCGGAGAAGCCTGCCAACCTGCCATTCCAATGATGGACAGATCAGTCCAAGAAAGGAATCCCTGAGGAGAAGAATAAGCAGTCCTAGAATGTGGTTTCAAGCACCAGAAGGGGCGCTGCTATATTGGTTTCAGCCTCTGCGAGAGATTAACTTGCATCTCACGACTACTTTTACCTGTGCGATCGCAACAAATAACGAACGACAAAATTGAAAAAGGCAAGGAAAACTGTGTAAATTAGAGTGAGATGCATATGGGAACAATATGATGAACCTTCAAATGTCCTGGAGGTGTTTATCTAATCGCACTGTCGTCCGTTGTAAACTCAAAGCCTCTCCTCTCCAGTAGGCATATCAGTAACGCTTAAGAGTACGGCGCAGTCATAAATGCTTAATGAAGCATTAATAGCTGCATTATACATCATTAAAAATGCATTGCTGATGTTGCGTCCTACAATAACACATGTTAGTAAATGTGGCATTGAGGAGCAGAGCCAAGGTTGCCAGATTGAGGAATTTCCACACGTGGTTAAGAGATGCACTGTTGAGCTGGAATATGTACGATATAGAAAAAATGTACACAATGAAAGCTTGTGTGGATTATTTTCACAGTTGGCATTCACAGCTTGCTCCAGCTGAACACATTTACAGACATTTATTAATGTTGGAGTAAACATCAATAATGTATTCATCTGATGTGTGATACAGTTTTTTAGTGCTTTATTGAACATTTATAATTGCACCGTATTGCAAATCTTATATTCCCCAAATCTCTCTCTCCCTCTCTGAGTCTCCCAGCCCTTTCTGAGAGAACCCCACCCCTCTCTCTCCTCCACTTTCTCTCGTGGTCTCTCTCTGTGCCTCTTCCAGAATGAAACCACAGTCAGTGTTTGTACAACGGGGCACTGGGACTGGTAATTGTGCTTACCGTGGGAGAAAACCGAACGTGGTTGCATCGAATGCTTTGAAGCTCCGGTTATTTGCTGCCGCGATGGATTTTTAATGATCTTCCGATAAACGACGAGGCAATCGCCTGCAATGGCGACAACAATAACAGCCGACACCCCTTCTAAAGTGGGCAATTAGAGGCGGTTTTTTATTCGCGATCACCCTGTAAAGGTTAAATTGAACCATTTTAATTAGACGGCCGGCAGGCCGCAAGCTTCGCTTTAACCGCCACAATACCAGCACCACTTTTCCCCCCTCAAAGAGCCATCACAGTCCGGCAGGACATCGCTCTGATCTCCCGCTCTGGAGAAAACGCTTGTGCACAGCTGCAGAAGTGTCCAAACCATTGTGATGAAAACAGTGGGCTTTCTTTTGTTTGTGCTTTTTATATTTTATTTTGTTTTGTTTTGTGTTTTTTTCGATAGAAATATCATCTAGAACTGATTTATGGTGAGTCAATGCATGGGAAAGTCCTAGCTGAGATAAAAGGCGTTTTTTTTATTTCATTCGTTCTTTTTGATTCAAATCTGTACAGTTGTGCATATTTGCAGGGACCATGTAAACATGCAGGCACCATATGTTCCTGGATAAAGCAGTTGTGTTCTTAATCCTTTATGGAGGATGACAATGAGTCAGAGGTTGCTATGCAGCATACCTCTGCTTAGAGGATAAAGCATGGGGGAAAAAATACAAAATTGGAAAATACATAAATGGATGTATAACAACATTTCTAAGCTTAAGAATCAATTTGTCTGCTTCTTTCTGTCTATCTGTATATATTTATACATATATATAAGAGGACTGTCAGGGCTCCGCCCCCCTTAAGCCGCGGTGTTTTTGTTTTTCCCTGTCCTTGTGCTTTTGTTTTCCTTGTGTTCCAGCCCCGCCCTGCTCCCCGCCTGGTCCCCGCCCACCTAATTTCCTCATTGCCTGCACCTGCCTGCCTGCTCACCTGCATCCCATCTCCTCGTCACCCCAGCCCTATATCTTCCCTGCGTGTCTCTGTCTTGTTGCTAGTTCGTTTCAGTGTTTTTCACCTGACTTGTTCCTGCGTTTTGTTTCTCCTGAGTATTTGCTACATTGCCGATCCTGCCTGTTTCCCAACCACGATTTCTGCCTGCCGTTTGGATCTGATTGCTACTACTCACCTGCCTGGTTCCTGACCCTGTTCTCCCTGACTCCTGATTTTAGATTTTCCCCCGGACTGCTTCTCTGTGTTTCGAACCCTGCCTGTCTCTGGATTTACGAATTGCCTGTCCCTTTCAATAAAGCGCCTGGAACCGGAACATCCTGTGGTCTGCGTTTGTGTCCCGATCACCGGCGCTAACAAGGACACACACACACACACACACACACACACACATAAGTGCCAAAAACAACAGCAACACCCAAAGGAACTGGCGTAATAGGCCATTGGACCACCATGAACTGTCAGACTAGCTTCCTCGGCATAGATTTTACAGGTGTGTGAATCTCTGTTGGAGGGATGCAACACCATTCTTCCACAAAAAATTCCACCATTTGGCGTTTTGTTCATGCCTCACCATAGGCTGAAGGTGAACACTCAGAATAGCTTTTAGTTTCACCTCTAAGGGGTTGAGTGGACCTAAACCACGCCGGGAGAATGCACCCTATAACAGAGGTTTCCGGAACCCTTTTTGGGTAACAAACACTCTGGCCCGTGGATTTCTTTTGGAATATGCCACACAGCACTCATCCGCTTCTTGAGAACAGAGTGAAGGATAACTCACCTGACCATGTGACTTTTTTCATTGCTCAGTGACCAATGCCTGTGTTCTTTGCACCGCTGTAATCACGTACGTGAAGGAGCTTATACGCTGCAACCTGACCATAATGTCCCTCTCTGTGAGGTTCTGAACGTACTGCTCTTGTCCTGGACTGACATTTTTAGTCGGATGATTCAGAGCTGCTTGTGTGTTTTGCCTTGCATCCTGACACAAAGCACGCCCATCATGGCTGAAGAGCGCGCTCTGTCAACTGCAGCTGCCCCTTGCTGACGACGTCATTCCCTCAGACTTCCATGCCGACACCACCTTAGCCACTTCTCCTTGTGAAACATCAACAGGTTGAGCAGTCATCAGAGCTCCTGTTAAATGTGTCCCGACGATCACTGTCCTCTTAAAGTCACTGAGATCTGTTCCTCTAGACATAGGAGCCAAATGGCAACTGGACCTGCCCAGCATTTTTATGCATGACCCAAAGCATGATGGGATGTTAATGGCTTACTCAACTCAGGAACAACGCCTTTGTGAAAGCACCGGCCTTTGTCCTTCATCTGCTCACGTCTCCTTCATTGCGGCAGTCACCTGGACACGTTTCCAAGGTTTTAAAAATGCAAATTGTGTGACACCTGACCATGCAATCTGGCAGGTTTGTTGCCATGGCACCATGATGCCCAGAGCTAACAGAACACACATCATCACTCACATAACCACACACACACACACACACACACACACACAAATATGCACACATAACACCCCCCCCACAAATGCACACATCCACACATACACACACACACACACACACACACACACACACACACACACACACACACACATCCACACATACACACACACCCACACACACACACACACACACACACAGACAAGCCCCCACACTCAATTGCAATGGCAAATGTGAAAACTTATTGTCCAGAGTTAATAGAACCATTTGTCTACATCGCATCCACTATGGGTTTTTTTTCATATAAAGTGGCCTTACTTGTCCTTTCAGCAAGGTCTGTAAAAGTTTCAAGCACCCAAACAGCACCATCCATTATAATAAAAAACTGCATTAGTTTTAATAAGCACTGGATTCATTTTCTTAAAAAAGAAGAGCGTTTGTGCACAAGGCAACTCAGATGCCATATGTTGACAGAACAAAAAAAAAACACTTAAGCAAATATTTGTGGAGTAAATAAATCATTAAAAGATGTAGATACAGACTGTAATCATTCATTTTCAAACTTCTCTGCTGACCTGATGTTTAAAGGTTACAGACGGAGAGAACGCACTTGTGCGAGAGATAGGGAGAGAGAGAGAGAGACAGAGAGAGAGAGAGAGAGAGAGAGAGAGAGAGAGAAAGAGAGAGAAAGAGGGAGAGAGAGAGACAGGGAGAGAGGGAGAGTGAGAGAGAGAAAGAGAGAGGGAGAGAGAGAGAGGGAGAGAGGGAGAGTGAGAGAGAGAGAGGGAGAGAGGGAGAGTGAGAGAGGGAGAGAGGGAGAGTGAGAGAGTGAGAGAGGGAGAGAGAGGGAGAGTGAGAGTTCAAAGAAACAGAGGAGTGCAGGAAGGCATGAAGAGAGAAAGCAGGGAGTGAGAAAAAAGTCATGAGATGGAGAAATGGAGGCAGGGAAAGATAAATAGAGAATGGAAAAAAAACAGATTATGAGGAAAGGAACAAGAGAATAGAGAAACAGAGAGAAAGGCAGGAAGAGAGAGGGAGTGTGAGGAAGAAGCAGAGGGAGGGAGGGATGGCTGTCAGCCCACTCACCGCGATCCGCGCGCCTCTGCGCAGCCATGCTTGTGTAAATAATCGGCTAATTACAGCGTGACTATCAAGATTATGGAAATGAAAGGAGAAGGCTCTTGTTGTGACCTTTTTGAAATGGTATGCAATCAGACTCTGGTAAATAGACTTTCTATTTCAAGTGTGTAGCCTGACACCCAGTACCCCCCCCCCCCCCCACCCCCTCTCCCCACCCACCCATCCGCCCCACTTCTCACTTCTCTCAATCACCCTTTCTCCTCCACTCATCCGAATGCTGCTCCCTCACTCTCGATGATCTCTCACCTCTCTCTCATTCATGTTGATCTCTGGGTTCTCTCCCCTGTCCCGCTTCAGGCGCTGACAGTAACGCACACCGCACCCGTGTGACCTCATTACCCTTCTGGGTTCACACATGGCCAGCACCTTCAACCAGGTGGGGGGGGGGGGGGGGCCCGGCATCGGCCCCCACTCAGACTCAACAGGACGTGGGGCCTCACTCCTATGATGTCACGGCTGGTCCCCGCCTATGGGGCCCCGACGATAACAGGTGCTGTCCACCTGACCAAGTTAAACTTTTAGTTCCACCACTGATTACACTGAAATCTGGCTCCCCTGTCTGATCCAAAAACACCAACTAACAAAATACGCTCGGCTGGGTTCACTGAGCCAACTTCAATTTTGTGCTCCTGGCACTGACAATAAGAACACAGCGGACATCGCTGTAGGTCAGGGCTTGGGGCCAATATCCACATGGCCGGACCTTGAAATCGTACCCCGGCCCAAGCATTGCGCTTGCATGACAACCTGAATCTCCAAAGCACAACACAGTGAAACCTGGGGGTAATGATGAATGCGTGTCAACCAAGTCAAGAAAGTGAGGTAAATTCCGTCGCATTGCATTACTGGCATTTAGCAGGCGCTCTTATCCAGAGCGACTTACACAGGTTAAAGTTCTTACATGTCATCCATTTATACAGCTGCATATTTTGCTGAGGCAATTGTGAGTTAAGTACCTTGCCCAAGGGTACAGCAGCAGTGTAGTGGAGAATTGAACCAGCAACCTTTTGGTTACAAGCTCCGCTCTTTACCGCTATGCTACAGTGCCACCCCGTATGGTGGGACATTTAGAGGCAAACAGCTCCTCAAACACTCCTCCTTCTCCTGTTATGAGTGTCATTCCAGCCCCGCCCCCCCACCTTCCCTTAACCACCCCCCCACCCAGTGGGGTGCTCTGATGGTGCACTCTCTCCTCAGGCAGGGGGTAGTATTCCACAGGGGGGTGGACATGAAGGAGGCTGTGTGTCTGCGCCCTGCACCATTAAAATGCAATGTGGGGATTAACCTTCTCCCAGAGCCTGCCCTTGACATGCAGTAACCCCTGGATGTCCACCCCCCCCCCCCCCCACACTACCCTCCAGCCTTCCAAATCGTCTGCTCTCTGCGAGGTGCGTGTTAATTAGCCATATTTTTCCGTGTCCTCTCTGAAGCGCCCCCCCCCTCCCCACTCCCCCTTCTCCACCCCCCACCAGGATAACGCACGCGATTGTTGTCTTTCATTTTCTGTCATCCTCTGCGCTAATTCGCGCCGGCGTCTGTGGCCCCTCTCGCTCATGAAAGGGCGGGAATGTGCTCTGTGACGGCCTCCCAGGAACAGGGCCCTGCCGCTAATTATGCTGTAATTGCCGTGATTACTCAGGAGAGGGAAGGTCAGTGGTGGTGGGGGGGGGGGGGTTGTGGGCTTCCAGGCCTGTGGGTCCGGATGCCGGCCGGGCAGGAGCAGGACTTTAAACCCCTCCACTTGAAGGAGGCGATGAAAGGGGCATCCGCGCGCATCCTCCGCGACCCCCCCACCCCTGCCACGAGGTCTCTCTTGCTCTTTTTAGTTTGTCTTAATTAAGCTCGGGAGAAAGCACTTTTCACACGCCGCAGAAGGTTCATTTATCTATGAATAAGTTCACCTTGAATGGGCCTTTTAATGGAACGCTTTTTTTTCTGTTGTATGAATAAATGAAGGTTTTCTTTTATTTACGTCTGAATGGAGGTACATTTGTTTAGGCTCCGGTTTCTCAGCGCCGAGGTGGAAGAGAATTGCTGATTAAAGTCCAGAAACCCGATGCCTTGGAATGATCCCCACCCAGCTCTAAGCATCTGCAGCTACAATCTCTTTATCCCTCTCATCCCCTCACCGGTCTCTTCTCGTTCCCGCCTCATCGTCAAACCATCCACAATATATAACACGGCTCTCTCACGCTGATTTTCTACCTTGGTCTGGAGGTATCCAGAACATCACCAGGACTGTTTATGTCACAAAGGACAGCTTCTTTCCCGAGATCTGGGAAAAAAAAACCTGGGAATCAAATCAGTGCTTTAAACAGGTTCATTGTGGTTGTGGAATATAAACAAATGGACAAAGACACAATCCAAGACAACAGTAGGTTTTGTTAAGCATTAAACTTCATATTTATTGACATTCCTTAGAGATCCCCCGCCTTCCTCAGCCATCTCATACCTCACCTTTTCTCCATTGTACAGCTGACCCTTGGATTCAATTGAAACTGTCACGTCGTCTTAAGATCTTGAGGGAAAGCGCTATCAAATCTTCAGTGCCATATTGAGACAAAGCAACCATTTCTCCTAAGGTAGCTCAGTAGTGGTAATAGAATCCAGAGCTCACTTTCACTTGGGGTCTTTTAGTTCAATGGCACTTTTGCTTAAATCCAGGGGCGAATGTGTACGGAGACACACACACTGGGTGGGTGCCTTGATCAATGGCATAATGGCCATGCTTCATCACTGACTTGATGTTGCAGTTTTCTGAAGGTACATTTCCCTAAACACTGTGCCCCAAATCCACTTCCAGGTGGTAAACAAACAAACAAAAAACAATTCATGCTCCTCATTTCTCCTTTATGATCTTCTCTAGCGCTGACTCTGAGCTTTAGGTTTAATGTTGCCTTGTGCCACAGGAAGTATTATTGAATCTGAAGGCTCCTGTCCCCAGTCCACTCTGTACAGAGTCTGATGTGACTACTGAATCTGTAACCTCCTGTTTGGACTCTGCTGGACCTACTGAATCCGTAGCCTCCTGTGCAAACTTCACTGTAGCTACTCAATCCGTAGCCTCCTGTGCAAACTCCACTGTAGCTACTGAATCTGTAACCTCCTGTTTAGACTCTGCTGGACCTACTGAATCCGTAGCCTCCTGTGCAAACTTCACTGTAGCTACTCAATCCGTAGCCTCCTGTGCAAACTCCACTGTAGCTACTGAATCCATAGCCCCCTGTGCAAACCCCACTGTAGCTACTGAATCCATAGCCCCCTGTGCAAACTCCACTGTAGCTACTGAATCCGTAGCCTCCTGTGCAAACTCCACTGTAGCTACTGAATCCATAGCCCCCTGTGCAAACTCCACTGTAGCTACTGAATCCATAGCCCCCTGTGCAAACTCCACTGTAGCTACTGAATCCATAGCCCCCTGTGCAGGCTCCAACGTGACTAATAAGTCTGCAGCTTTCTATATAGACACAACTGTGGCTACTTAATCAGTAGCTTTCTTTGCTACTGAACCTATTTCTCTATTCCTCAGTGGGAACCCAAATTAGAGAAATCCTTAAAAACCTAGAGCAACCAGCTCAGTTAGTCTTGGTTTTAATCTGCAACTGTAATATTAGGCTCCAGTTTTGTATTATTTTATATCTATATGCCTGATAGGAACTTTCCCCCTTTTCAGTCTCGTTTTTAAGTCCTGAAAAACAGGCTTTCACCCGCGACAGTAATGAAGCCATATGTGATTGAGACTGACAGCTACATCAACATGTTATGAGCAGCTCCTGTTTGTTTCCCTTCAGGGAGTATTTTGCCACTGTCTCTATCTCTCAGGGTTTATTTCACACTTCTAATATTTCAGTCAATCATACCTCTCCCACATACCTGTCACCCTAGATACCTACAGATGGGTGTGGTGCGTTTTTTTTACGCTGTAACACACTCTTTTGTACTTGAAGGCTCTATAAAATGCCAAAATGCCAATAATAAAGAGCCCCATCTGCAAAGACTCATTGCGCACACTGCCAAAATCTGGGCAGGGTGGGTCATTGCAAGCCTTTGACATAACTTTTTAAAAGTTTATTGAGCAGCATTGTTTCTACCAGTCCCTGCCCCTTGTGTAACACACAGCACGATTGGTTAGTGTCCATTTGGTTAAAGCTTTGGTCAGCTGACAGAGACCTGAGACTGTGAATCCGTGAAGTGGGGTCAGAGGTCACACTGTCGAGGCTGCACCCTTAGACAAAGCGTCTGTGCTTGGGCCTGAACGTCGGCGGCACTTGGGCTTTGGATGAACAAATCTGGGAGGGAGCTTAATGGTTCCCGTTAAACACAACATGGCCCTCCTTCTGCACGCGTCATCATTAAGTCAGAGAGAGAGAGCAGGGGCTGGCTGAATGACCTCAGAGCTCTCCCCTCTCTCTTAAACAATAGCACGACCGTTGGAGGGCTCTCGGAGCTCAATCCAATAAAGACAATGGGTAAAACGTTCCTCGTCTCATCTGAGTATTTTTTTTTTTGCACTGAGTAGTCGAACTCCCCCCCCACCCCACCCCCCCCTTTTCGCTTTTAGACATCAAAGCAACTGCATTGTTTTCGTCTCTTTTTTCCTCCTTTAAAAAATATTGAAAAAAAACCCTCCACTTTGATGTTTTTTCCCCCTCCTCTCTCTCCTTCCCTCCATTATCCAACCTAAAAGCCGGCTCCGCTCTCTTCCTCCCCGCATGCGTCTCCCAATGCGTGGTTAAAGTGCATTTGAGTGATGGGCTCTCTGATGTTCTCCTTGCCTACGTCGGCGTCGCCTTTCATCTGAGGGTTTCCGGTCCCGCAAACCAAAAAACGAGCGATAATTCACACCCGGAGACGGACCTGCAAAGCTCTCGACCTTCCCTGACCACCCCCCCCCCCCAGCCCACCCAATCCACCCAACCCCGCCCCTGTAAGATGCTGGTGCAATCTCTCCTCCCCTGCACCGGTGCCAAAAAAACCCACTTCTGAAATTCCCACCCCCTCTTCCCCACCCACCCAGCGCAGGATATACCTTCTCCATCCCAATGAGTGTCCTACAATGATATTTTGTAGAAGAAGCTTGTTTTTCTGCAGGATCGTTCTCATGAATTCTCCTCTCAGATCCATTAAACCCCACAGAATTTCCAATGCTCTTGTACTAAAGTGCTTGCGCAAAGTATAACACGCATGCTCCTGACACACGATTTCTCCCTTTCCCTATTCTTTAATAGCCTTTATCTCTCTGCCTTTGCTTTGCATTGCTGTGGTGTCCCAGGCACTCGACTCCATTCTCACAGAGGACGCTGTGGCTCGTTGAAAGAGGTCCCTGCTACCACAGAGCACGGAGTGGATGGGGCCGGAAACACACAAGAGCTCCAAGATAGGTCGCGCCCCGGGGAGTTGGCTCCGCGCTGAAAGGAGGCATGCATTACGAGTATCAGAAGCGAGAAGAACATGAGAGTTTGAGCTTTGAGCAAACAGCAGAAAGTTCCGTCATCCGAACCTCGAGCTGAAACTGAATTCTGAGAGATCGCATCCAACGCGGCCATGCTGCTTGGTGATGCGAATCTACATGCGATTTGTGACACGTGAAAAGAGGAGGCAATCATCCTGCACCTTGTTTTCCAGTTTTTCGCCTGATAAGATGCAGCCAGCGGGAAAGGGCGCTGAAATAACCCCGAGAGACCATGCTGACAAATGTAAGGCAGACTCTGGAAACTAACAGAAGAATGTGGGATCACAATGACTAGTCTCCATCGACGGGAAGGTGTTTCTCGGTCCCGAGCTCTTGATGACGCTTGTATGATATTTTCGGGATCGTTTTTTTTAAAAAGCAAGCAATAAAATAACACAAATAATAACTTAAGGCGCGACTGGAGCTGGGTTGTGGAGAGTGGAATAGCGGTACGCGGTTAGCGAGGCAATGCCGATTCCTCCTGTCGGCATGGCGATCACAAAGTTGTATTTTCAGGTGTCCTCGCAACTCCGTGCGCCTGTTCCTCTCTTGCACAAGCTGAGGCCACCCATTGACGTCTGAGAAGGCTTCCCTCTCCGCACTCCTCCCTTCCCACGTATGATCATGATCAACTCCTAGGAATCATGGGTGTATGCCGACAGGCCCCTGAGTGTGAGATCGACGCCCTGTTTGGAGTAACACAGCTTTCATTCAGAAGGGAGGGCCGCAGCTGATGGGACTCTAATCAACCTCGGGGTGTCAGTTAAAAGTCATGACGCAGTATTCTACTCGAGGGACTGACGGAAGTAAACGAGCACCCCATGAAATAGCCAAAGAGAGGAGGATGAGTAGGGGGAGGAGTCAGAGCAGGGGGGAGGAGTCAGGCAGGTAGAGAGCAAAATGGGATCAACACCGGAGAATAGGCCTGGAACCCCTCTGCTGACGCCCTTGTTACACTCTCTGCAGTATCACAGGAGGATAGGCCACCGTGCCCCTCTCTACGCCGGACGAAAGACGGAGACAGGAGCGCTCGTACAATATTCAGCGAATCCCATTATTCAACGGCTCAGCGGCCATCTCTCTCCCCCTCAGGGCTCCCTGCGGCGGCGACAACACTGCTGCCTGCTGTGCCCCTTTTTTTAGCAACACCGAAAAGGTGACCCTATCTGGATTGGAACATACAACCCCACTGCACAGCATACACTTTTGCCCCTGTGCTAATAACAGCCTGAGCTCTCCTTTTCGTAAGCATGAATCCTGGAATATCCCTCACGAAAAAAAAAATCCTTCTCCGAAAATTTGCAAGGAGACACTGATGGCTCCACACATGCGCCAGGTAAGGATGTATAGTCTGCGACAGGAGGGACAGTCCCTAAAAAAATATATAGAATAAGCTTTCAAATTATGCCCATCTGAGAAGCGTACACCTCACATCAGTATTCACATAATGGAGCAGTGCTCAGCCCTGAGCAATACAAGCTCTGATAGATAGATCTATGGGATGGATAGTGGATCCTGACAGCCAGCCATTAGAGTGAGGGGGCAGGAAACACATCCTGATAACGGCTTATTATATTACACAATGGAAGGAGTTTATTAAAGTTGCGGAGAGGTTCCTTCCGTCCCGTCATCCCTTTTTCTGCCGAAGGTTCCTTTTCTAATGTTTACAGACTTTTCTGCGGTCAGCACGCGGCCTGCCTCCAGACAAGTATCCGTGCAATTTATCACATTCTGTCCGCCACAAAACCCCCCCACCCCCCCCCCAACCCAAGACAAAAAAAAAAAACAGCTAACACAGTGATAATCCGTTGATTTAATAAGCAGAGCCTGAAGACTCAGCATTGTGCTGCATCCTCTGTGAGCCGGCATTCTGAGACTTCCCTGCAGACCAAGGCCGTTCTGGGCACCGTACCACGCCTTAAGGGAGGCAAACCAGGCGTCTCTGACACACAGGCGCCCTAAAGCGCACCTGGGAAGGCTCGGTTTGCTCGTTTTGGCTGTGATTTTGCCAATAAGGGGTGACAGCTGTGAGGTTGCTCTGTCTGTGGCTGGAGCGGTCCCGGTGGTTTTTGAACACAGGGGATTCTGTGGACCCACAGAATTGGTTGTTGGGGGCGTGACAGGGAGAGGAAATGCCAGAGAGATACGCACGAAAGGCCAGAGTCACCTCCAGACATTCGCGGAGGGGGCGGCGGAGCGGTGGAGAGGAATGATGGGATACAGGAGGATGATGAAACGCCTTTAATGGGATTACACAGGAAGACGCTAATCGAGAGAGAGCAGGTGGAGAATTAAACAGATCACAGTCTGCGGGAGAGACAAACAGGACCAAGAGGCAGGGACTCAGAGGACAGCAGCAGTCTCAGTGAAACCCTCCTCTCCTCTCCCCTTTCCTCTCTCGCTCCCTCTCTCTATCTCATTCTCCATCTTTATCTTTCTCTCTCTCCCTCTCTATCTGCCACCTTTCTCTCACTCTGTACATGCTCCCTCCCTGTTGATCCCTCTCAATTTCTCCTTCCTGCTTCTTTCTTTTTTTTCTCTTGCCCCTCTTCTCCCTTTCTCTGTCTTTCTCTCTATCTTATAGTGGGGGTTGAAGCTCTTACAAAAAGAAAAAAACAAGACTCTGGCAAACTGCTGAAGTTCTGGGAAAAGTTATCACAGGTTCACATTTTCACCTGCAAATCAGTTGGTAAACAGTTTTTTGTCACATCGTGGCAAACAGTTGCAGCAAACCACTGATAAGAAGTTTGCGGCAACATTCTCGTGAACTCTTTATGAATGTTGTGGCGAGCCGCATGGTTTCTTTTAATCAGTACAGAAACTTGTCAGTGTAAGGCATCATCAGAACACGGCAACTTCCACGGCACCGCATGCCTGCCGCTGCGCTCTCTCTTACCGGCTCACAGCACAGCAAGTACACCCTATTAACAGCTATTTTACATAGGGTGTACTCCCGTTCTCGTATTTGCCAAAACCAGCGCAGCCTCGCCTCACCCCCTGTAGGCTGGAAATGGAATGACAGCTCTGACTTGTTTTCCAAGCTACTTGGCCATGTCGCATTCGACTTGGATGGATACACTGCCGTTTCTTTGTGCTGGAAGTTTCTCTGGATAAAAGCATCTGCTAAGTGAATGTAATGTAATGTAATGTAATGCCATGTAATGTAATTAACAAAGTGTGTCCTCTATTAATTAGCATAGCTATGGTACAGGCTGCAGGCTTTGAATGTTGCCTGTTTTATTCCATTATAGTCACCTGTGTCGTGCCTATGTGTCTGCCTTCCTCCTTCCTGCCACGCTGTTTGGTGACACTACAATGTTAATGCCGTCAAAGCCAGGGGCCATTTTGTCGAAGGCGTTACGTTACATTACATTACTGCCATTTAGCAGACACTCTTTTCCAGAGAAACTTACACAGGCTCCAATTTCCACGTTATCCATTATGCAGCTGCATATTTACTGGAGCAATTGTGGGTTTAGTACCTTGCCCAAGGGTACAGCAGCAGTGCCCCAGCAGGGAATCAAACCAGCAACCTCTCGGGTACAAGCCCTGCTTAAAGGTCTGCGTCGTGCTTACGCTTCTGCCTCCCTGTGTTTTTGTCTGGCGACGCCACAGTGTTAAATGCCGGCAAAGCCAGAGCCACCCCAACAGCTGCCCGTTTCGTCAGAGGCTGGAGTCTTCTCCACCTCCGACTGCATTCTGCCACACGGCTGCCGCGCTCAGTCTCGCTGTCGAGATGTCACCCTGGCGCTTCCTGTGCCGCGGCGCCCCATTTGCCAGAGACTCCGTAGCAAACTCTCGGATTTGTAACCGCTGAGACACATAATCTCTTTAGCCTCCAGACCCGCTTTTGCCGGCCATCTCTGCCAAAGCGCTGCGGAAAGCCGCGATTAGTGTAAATTTTTAGACGATTTACCGACTGCTTCGGAAACCTTTGGCAACATTTACCTAGCAGGTTCGCTCCCACCTGCTCCGACATGGACTGTACTGCTGTCCAGAAACCCCTACCCTGTTATTGGCTCCCGTACAGAAGGCGAGCGGATTTGCAGGTGGATGGGAGAGGTGGTTTGTCAGGACATTCCACAGGAAACAAGAAATTGCCTTTCAGAGGAAGCGTGAAACCACAAGGACTTTTTTTTTTCCTGTCACTCTCATTCGGGGTCTTGCGGTTTTTTCGTTTCCTGCTTGAATGGCATTGCATATTTTTTGCCTTGCATTTGTCAGCTCTCACTGTATGGCGAATCAATTTGCTCCAGTGTGGCTGTTTACCCCCCCTCACCCCCCCCAACCCTGGCAGCTGTGAGTGTAACTGCATCACAGACCATGCAAGACTAGGCATATTGATGCAGTTTACAAGATAAGTTGATCAGACAAATCAGCTTCGTGAATTTTGTCACAGCTGGGAGTCTTATTGACCAATCAGCAGGCCAGAGCGGAACTATCTGTTTAAATAAAAAATGAATTTGTTCACCAGCGCCTCTGGCAAACACTCCCCCCGCTAGCAACAGCAGCAGCTCACAAAGAGCCCGACTGCCAGAGAATCAACTGCAGTATTGGCAAACACTCTTCCACAAGCACAGACAAAATGAAAATCCACCAGAGGTTTACCGCGAGCAGCAAACCTTTCTCTTTTTTTTTACCACCAGTGGTAAACACTCTGCCACTAGCACTTGAGAAATTATTTGGCCACTAGCTGCTGACAATAGCTTTGCCTTTGGTCTTGGTAAATAACATTTAACACTACAAATTGCAGGTACTTAACCAACAAAGTTACAAATACTTTTACGGTAGCAGTTAGCGCTTAGTTTCCTTTGGCGTCAGTTTTTGCCAAGTCTGAGTTTTTTTTTCCACATTTAAAGGGCGCTAATCTGTTGTGAGCAAGCTAAACATGGCGGAGAGTTTAGCAGAAGCCATTCACATCTGATTGCCATTCATACTCCAAACAAACAAACAAAAACTTGTTGGGTTTTCTCTGACACAGTTATCTACCGTTCACCGAGCAGCGAAGAGCGCGCTCATGTTTCAATGTGCCGCTAATAGCCTCGGGAGGCTTCACAGCTCGATGTCTTTTCAAATGAATCTCTCCCCTCCGTGATCTAAATGTTCGCCGCCGCCGCCACCCGCTAAAAATACGCCGTGGACGGGAAAATGTTGATCCGCGTGCGCTTTTGAGAGCAAAGATGAGATTACTCTCGAAAATTGGTCCTCTTCAGGAACGTGGGGAGTGCGTGCTTCGTTTAAATTGCTCATGATAAATTGGAGCGGTGTTTCTGCCGTCTCCGACGCTTACCGGGGTCGAGCGAAGAGACTCTGAATCTTAAACGGGCCCGCGTGGCGATTTTCAGTCCACGGTACAGTGCGCTCTGTATCCTGCCGTTTTTTTATGTGCAGCTCCTGATTCTGGCACCTTGCACAGGTATGGAAGCTCTACAATCCAACCCTGTGTCTATTAATGAGGAAGGCATTGCAGCCCTCATGAAGTCAGATCTGATCCCGATGCATTATACAAATGAAATGTGTAGCTAGAGAGCACAGCCTCGCTAATCAAACAAACGCAAGGTGGGTTAGAGCCGTCACCCCCAGCCCAGGTGGGAAGGCCTGGCAGGTCCCCTTTTTTGGTACCTGTCCCTGGGTGTTGATCACGTTCCCGTGAAACCCCCCCCCATCCCCCCCGGTTTCTAGCCAGCTCTGACCCGCGGCTGTAACTGAGAGCCCGGGCCGGCCACGTGGACATGCGGCCTCCCCACTGCGAGAGATTGAGGGTGAAACATCATTAGTCTGCCTTGTTTATTAAAGCGTGGGAAATTTCATTATGTCCTTTATTTCATGGGTCTGAGCGGAGATCTCATTCCGACTGTCAACAGAATTAATCTCCCTCTCCCCGAGCGTGCGCGTCCCCACCGGCCCGCGAGCTGGGCTCTCCCTGAATCCTAATCGCACCGGCAGCTGCTACTGCCGCGGTAACCACAGATGGACGTATCCGTGCAGGAGCTGGGCAGCGATTAAACAGGTATCCCCAAGAGCTTTGTAGCCTCTAGTGCCCCCAACCCCCAACGCCCCCTCCCCTACTCCCCCACCTCTCAGAGCTTGTTGTTGATTTTTGCGCCTAACCTCAACTGACACCTCGGTCACACGAGGCACTTGCCTGTCTTGATATTTCCCACGTTCCCATCCTAACCGATTAAAATTAAACAAACACGAACAAACTAATGACTTAACCTGCTATGGATTAAATTCAAGCAGAGCTGGAGATGTCCTTTCATGGGTCAGATGAAAGATGTGTTGTTTTAGTGCCACGCCGTGACCCCCCCGAGCCTGTCCCAGGTACTGGGGGCCCCCACGGGCTGGAGATTAATGGCCCTTAGACAGAGGAGGCAACTCCGGCAGGACAGAGCCTGATGAAAGGCAGGGTTCGATCAGCTCTCTCCAGAGGCCAGGCAATTTGGCACCAATGACTCTGTAATGGCGAGGACCAAAAGAGCGCCACGCCTTCAGACACGAGCCAATCACGGGCAACCCTGTGCAAATACCCCCTCTCACACACACGCTCGCACATACACACTCACATGCACACACACACGGGCGCTAACACACACACACATACACACGCACACACACACACACACACACACACACACACACACAGTCTCACACACCCAGACACACTTACACCCATGCACTCACATTCATACAGGCCCCTACACAAATACACACACATTTACACATCCATACACTCACATTCATACACACACCTACACTAACACACATACACACCCTTGCATACATTCAAACACCTACACGCATACACACACTCACACACTGCACTCACCCTCACACCCACACACAGACATGCACATCCTCTCACGCGTACCCTCCCACGCATACACGCAAGCACACACATCCGACATACTCAGTCAGATTGAGACTCTTAGGCTCCATTCATAGCCATCAACCAAGAATCACAAATTTCACTGGAGCTGTTACATTCAGAGATGTGTATTTTAGCTGCAGAGCCTAGGGCACTCATGCATAAGGAGGAGTCATGTGGTGATGGTGTGGAGGACATGATTGACTATAACTACACGCCGCTGTATTTTTTTTTTAAAACCCAGCTAAAATCGACTGCTGGCGAGGAGGGTAATATATTTGCTCTTAATACCTCATAATCCTGGAAATGGTGCATATCGGTTGTAACCTATTTTCCTAACATCCTTTAATATATCTGCTAAAATTGGTACAGTATCTTAGATACTTTTATTGCAGCTCTATTGTTGCCACTAGGATAAATTTCCTTACCAGAATTTTACGAGAACCTTCCTTACCAGAACTTTATTAATTAATTAATTAATTAATTAATTAATTTGTTTATCTATCATTTTGGCGGTGGGCGAGGTTGCAACATCCCATAATATGTAAGTTGTTCCGGAGGGACATTCCGTCAGTTGTGAGTGCTGTGCGTAATGCAGTCAGTTTTTTAGGTGTGCTATGTCTATCGTAATTCGATTTGATTGATCGACGGATCGGTACACACTGATCGGTCGACTGATCGACTGACAAATCGGTCAGTCAGACAAACCATTTGACCGGCCACCTGACACCTGACACTTGCCTGATGTGGCAAGCTGACAGCACAGCCTCAAAAAAGCCAGGCAGGCCTGCATTAGAGTGCTGTGTACAGTGCCTCTCATCCCGATTGCACCGCACGAAATGAAGCCGTTTGGTGCTCTCTGCTTGCCACATCAATACCTTTCACTGACAGCCCCAGACTGCCATAAACATTCATTTGGAGACGCAGCTGTTGCTTCACCAACACCCAATCTAAAGATGATAAATAAAGGTCATTAATAATTTTGACTAATTGGTGATTAACCATGCAACATGTCATCCGTTATATTGTTTTAATCTTGTCTACTTTGGGTGTGCGGTAATCAGAAATCCCCATTAAATGAGAATTTAATTAATTAAAAACATGACTCCTTTTTAAATGATACCCAGGGCTGTGCAGTGAGAAATTGTCTTCAGTATACCATACTACCATCATTTAACATGAATGTCTATTAACAGCTTGCAGTTCATTTCACAGTACGTTTCTTTAAGGAAAAAAACAACCGAAGTGTCTTTCAGAATGAACACTGGAGTAAGGTACTTAGTTTGACATACCGAGCGCTCTCAAGACGTAGTTACAAATGTTTTACATACATGTATGTCCACCCAAGCACTCTCCCTGGGTTTTTCTTCCTCATAGAACTACTCTCTGTGGCTGTTAACAGAAGTATTGTTGCATCATACCCCCATTTCTTTTCAGTTCGACTTCAGTTTCTTCTTCTTCTTCTTTTTGTTGTTGTTGTTGTTGTTGCTGTCCTATTATTATTATTATTAGTAGTAGTAGTAGCAGTAGTAGTAGTATTAATGATAACAAAGGTAATAATCATCGTTATTATGACTAATCATCATCACCGTCATCATCATCATAATCCACAACCTCGGATACAAGGCTTAATACAAGGCACCTCTGAGCACTGTACAGTGAAAGAGGGATGACTCACCTCAACTACCCCGCTAACTGTTTGAAGCAGTTGTGTTCATTTTGTCCACCAGACTGAGGCCTTGCTTACAGCAAATACCTACAGTGACGCTCACATACCAAAAAAGAAGCTGTTTCAGCCGCGCCTAACAGTAACACCGGTGAATGAATTCCGGTTTGCATTTAACCCCCCCCTTCCAGACACTTAAGCGCCTGCAGGACTTGGACTTAAGGCTTTGATCACTGGAGGTGGATTTAAAAAAAAAAAAAAAAAAAAGGGAAGAAAAAAAAACCCCACGCCCCTGTGAAAAAGCTAATACCTGCAGAGAGAATAAATTAGAGCTATCTGGCCGAACAAAGCCTCTTAGCGGTAAAGCCG
>NC_050583.1:9404682-9447182 GCF_013368585.1 Megalops cyprinoides | reverse complement strand
ACGTTGATTGGGTGGATGCATTGGGTGTGACTGATCCCTGTAGCAATGTGTTCCGGAGTAAGAGATAATCAGTGCCTTGTGAATGGAGGGCTGGTGCATTAGACTGAGATTAGGATGCCTTTAACACAGAGGGTGTGCCCATTCAGTGCAGTACGCGACACTGTGTAATAGCTCTGAGCCAGGGAGGAGGGCGGCTGTTCGCCAAAACTACGGGCGTTTCTCTAATATTGGCAGAGGCCTCGGTGCAGGTTTGATAAATGGATGTGTTGCAGGTTTCGCGACTCCGCCTCCCTCCCCTACACACGGGCGCTGTGGTGGAGCGGGCGTCCAAAGTCAGCGGTAATCTGCATGCTCGCTGTGGAGCTCCCGTGCACCCGGGCAAGGACTCGCCCTCGCCTGCCTCGGATGACGGGCGCACGGCGGGGAGGTCGCTGACGGGGGCTGGCATCGGCCGCCGCCTCCGAGCGCCCAGCGGGGGGGGGGGGGGGGGGGGAGGGGGGGTGGGGGGGGGGGAGGCCCGTGACCCCTGTCCCCTTCCCTGACCGCGGCGCTGGCACGTTAGCTGCCGCGGCATGCTAATGAGGGCCGCCTCCCCCTGCCACCCGGTGCTACCCCGGCATTTGGAGCTCGCTCGCTGACAAGGGCAGCACTCCCACTGACGCAGGCACCTGCACGCCACCCTGTCCTGGCTCCCTACCCCTCCCCCTGCCCCTCACCACCTCACCACCACCATCCTCCGCCCCTCCAGCTTTGATAGAGACGCAGAGCTCGACCCCAAACCCCACGACACCCCTGCTCCGCCTCTCCAAAAACAACCTGCCATCTTTGAGTCTCTCCGCCGGCATCGCTTCTGCCGAGGAACAGCTGAGGACCTCCACAGCTCTGTTACTGATCTTAAAAATCTCACCCCCCCGCCATCCCCCACCCTGTAAAAAAAAAAAACACTGCTTGGAATGCATGCCATGCATATTTAAAATGTTCACCAGCGTGAATTAAAGCACGTAAATGATGTGCATTTAATGAGAGCCTGCAGCCTGCAGCATGCAGAGATGCTTTATTCTGTGCATTTGTTCATCCTGTCGTTCTATCGGGCACCGCACCGTGACAAGCGCCCGGCATCTGGGCCTCTCTCTCTCTCTCTTTTCAAACAGCTCATTTATTCTCATTTATTCTCATGCTTAAAGCGGCAGATTTGCGCGTGCGACACGGACCCAGCGATGACGTTTCTCGCAATATTCCGGAACTTCGCAGGTAAAAGAAGCTCAGGTGAAACGCTGGTCACAAATGTCACAAGATTGCACGAGTTGTGTTCGTCCCAGGCCCCATGGCAGCAGTGTTGCATAGTGGGGAAGGGGCTTGAAACCAAAAGGTTGCTGGTTTGATTCTGTACTTGGGCAGTGCTGCTGTACTTTTGGGCAAGGTACTTACCTCACAATTGCCTCAATAAACATCCAACTGTGTAATCTTTTTACATTGTTAAAAAAAAACCTACAACAAGTGTAACCCATGTAAGCGTCGCTGGATAAGAGCATCTGCTAAATGCCAATAATGTAATGTAATGTCCCCTCCGTCTGCTCCTGGAGGCTGCTGTTCTGCCTGGAAGCTGCGGAATCCTATGGGTCAGGACTCAAGCCGTTTCATTTTCCCAACAACCGCTAATTTATGGAGGCTCGTCGCCTTTTTATTTAGATAGGCCTACCACATTGACCGGACTCCCCCTCCCTCTCTATCTCCCCTCTCTCTCTCTCTCTCTCTCTCTCTCTCTCTCTCTCTCTCTCTCTCGTCGAGTGTCTTTCAAGGTCACCGTGGGTGACAGGGTTTTTTTTTTTCTGTCAGGCTCTAACACAATCTCTCTGCAATCTTTCCCGGGCCATGTTGACTCCGCTCTCACATTCGAATTCCTCACAAACTGGTTAGAGATGCTAATCCCGTTTGAATCTGTCACCCGTCGCCACGGGAGGAGCAGGGGGCTCGGCAGCCGAGTGAGACCCGTGTCCGGGTAATGACTGCAATTAGCAAAAAACAGCGATAATTCACGTTAGAAACATCAGAGCCTGAGTTGTACAACATTAATACAAAAAAAAAACACCCAGGGAAAAAAAGACATATTTGTACTCCTAATGTATGCAAATATACATGTAATTACTCCAGTGAAAATACAGACCCCTGTGTACCATTATACTCCTGCATTACCTTTAAAGTGTGTTTAATTGCAATGTGGAGATAATTAAGTTGAAGCAAACCGACTGTTATGCATAATGCCTCCCGTGTCAAGACATATTGTGTGCCAGTTAACAGCGGTGCAGCAGTTCGGTACGAAATACATTTTGACAAAATTATCAGGCTATGAAACGTGGCACTCCAAAGTGGAGCAGGAAGGAAACAGCAATCATGCTGTGAAATCAATAGTTGAATTCATAGCCAGTTTTGAGACGCTGACATGAATGTAGAATGCCTACCGACGATCATTTGCAAAGGAAACTTCTGAATGCGGCTAATCTGCTTTTCCAGAACAGCGCCGGGCAGCTCAAGAGAAGATGGCCCTGCTTGCGGCTGACACACTGAGTTAACTCGCAACACTTGCACAGAGAGAATAAGAGACTTGGCCAAATTGCACCGGACTTGCAGTGAATTACAAAGAGCTCCTCCAAAATGAAAAGTTTTTTTTTTATTCAAAAGGTTACTTGATTGCAGTCAGAAGCTCTGAGCAAATGGAAAAGGCCATACATTAACTCAGTGCTAATGTCACATTACCGTGACAATGACTCTTGACAAAATGTCAATGAACTGTAACAAGTCACCTATGTATGATGTTATAGTATGTGCAATATCAATGTAAAGATACCGCACCTAATTTTTATATATGTTTGTGACTTTACCAATTAATGACTCCCTATTCACGTGAACATTATCTCAACAACTGTAAATGCACTTACCCTGTGACGTTAACATGTTAACAAGTCCTGTAATGCCAACGTGAGCTAGTTGTTAGGTTACAGGCTAATGTTACCAATCAGCAATTTATTAACTAGGTGGATAAATTATTTATGATAACAAGGGTCTGTATCCCCTTCTGTCATGTTGCTTAATACAAGGATGTTCTTTGTTGGCAACAATGTAGCTGTCTGACAATATGCATTCATCTTTAATGAATGCATATTGTGCTAAAAACATTCTTGTTTTATTAGATAGCCAGTAAGGCTAGTAATTCCCATGAATCTCTACAATATGTATTTAATATCTAGGTGTGTTACAACGAAATGGCTGCCACCTTTTATATCCTTTATGACAATGTACAGTACACATAACCATTGCAAAATGGCAGCTGTCTAATTCACCTTTTTGCTGCTCATAACTATTTCTATCCATTGACAGAAGCCTGCACTTATTCAAATTTCATGCCAAACAGAACACGCTAATCACACTGTGGCGATAACATCTGAAATTTGCCATGCGGCTGGCGGGAAAGTTTTACGCATTTGATAACATTGTCCTACCCCTGAAACTACTCAAAAGGCCATTGTGAGCAAGCAGCCGAAGGAAGCTGCCGGTGCAGATCCTTTAAACTCTGTCAATTATGTTAATGTAAGTATAATTCCTATGGCTTAGCATAAAATCCCTGTGAAATTTCTTTGTGCACATTACAAAAAAGCAAAGATGGTTCTTTTCAGCATTAACGGTAATCAATCAGTATTAATCAGTGTCCAATCGGTAT
Organism: Megalops cyprinoides; assembly: GCF_013368585.1. Classification (NCBI taxonomy): domain Eukaryota; kingdom Metazoa; phylum Chordata; class Actinopteri; order Elopiformes; family Megalopidae; genus Megalops; species Megalops cyprinoides. The sequence continues at coordinate 9,443,467 of NC_050583.1, read as the reverse complement.
TAATCTGTATTAACATCAATTAATCACCAATTAATTACCAATTAATCAGTGTTAATTGGTATCAGGCTGCCCTGACCTCTCTTTCTCTTTCATCTCCGGCTCTCCTGTGCGAGGACCATGTACCCTGCCGATGCATCTCCACACTGCTCAGAGACAGTGGCAAGCCTAGTGTTTCTGAAAGCAGCCTGGATTTTTGTTTGTTTGTTTGTTCACCCCGTGCCCCCCCCACCTCCCCATCCGCACGGCACCTTTAGCCCCTTCATCCTTTCTGGTGCAGGCGGCGGATCGCCAGAGAGCTGCGCTGGACGCCGCTTGCAACTGGCGGCCGTGTCAATCTCCTCCGCGCTCGGCTGCTCCGATCCCTACCTCGACCTCTGCCATGTTTACCTGTCAGCCGGGGCCACGGCTGCGCATCTGATCACGCTTGCCCCGCCTGCCCGTCTCCGCGGTCCCCACAGGGGAGCTCCGTGGCTCATACGACACTGACCTCCGCACCCCCCATTACCCCCTCTGCTCCCCCTCCGGCCTCGTTCAGCTAGGTCAGCACCACCCAGACAGTCCCCCTGGCGCCCGACCACGCCCCTACCAGCTCTGCTGTAACCTTGACGGCACCCAGTGCTGCTCTCCTCATGACCGCTCCACTGGTGCTGTCACCAGCAGCTGATCTCAGGTCAGCTACAGCTCACCTCGTGTCTCCCCTTGCCACAGTAAAAACCATGAATTAAGAAAAGAGCAAAAAGAAAATATGGAAACAACCCAAAGAAGCTGACCTGAGCTGTGATATGCCGTTTACATTACATTACATCACTGTCATTTAGCAGATGCTCTTATCCAGAGCGACTTACATAGGTTGAAATTTTTACACATTATCCAGCTGGATATTTACTGAGGCAATTAGCATTTAGCCTGTTTCTCAAAAACACTATTTATACCCTTTGTTGCTGTATTTTTTCTTCCTCCTGGTTCACCAGTTTACGCTGTCTGTTGGGTGACAGCACAGGAACAGGAAGAGGAACCCTGCCCCTGAGGATTATGGGTATAGCTGTGGAAAATTCCACCAGGCCCGGGGCGTTCAGCATAGAACTACCAGAACAGTCAAAGGTACAACCTCTGCATGCGTAAAGCTATCATGCTCTCTAAGCTGTTCTCAACCAACATAAAAAAGCAGGACCCAGCTACCTGACATTCTAATCACAGCGGCTTCTGCAACATATAAAATAATTCCTTTTGAATTTACCCCTGTGGCAAAGCATGGATCTTAAGAACAACTGTTTCTTTCCCTGTCTCTCTCTCTATCTCTCTCCCTGTCTCTCTCTCTCTCTCTCTCTGTTTTTTTTCTCAGGGCAATGCGCAAGCTTAATGAAGGAGATCTCGGTGCGGACGTCATCAGCGTTTCACCGACTGGAGTGCAGCGTGTGCAAGAGTAAGGGTGCATAAGGAGCTTGTTAAGCTTGACTACGCTGTTTTGTTTCATTAGTGGTTTTTGTTTTATTTGCCTTTTTCACGTATTCTCTTCCTCTTTTTTTGGTCTCGTCACGTTTATTAACGAAAATTTTGACAGCCATTCAATAACAGGGTTTTAAAAGTCCGAATTTCTCCGAATTGTCTCTTTTTTTTTTCCTTCTCCATTGTTCTCTCTCAGCGGGTCCTCCGCTCTCCTGAGGGAAACTCAGTGCAAGATGTCATTTCCCAGAATTGCCCCTCCATCTCCTAAATTACCCCGGTCCTGAGAGGTGGGTCTTGTCTCCAGTCAGCAGACTGCCTGTCAGGCCCAGATAACACTAGGAAGGGGGGGGCATCAATGGGTCCCGCTTCGCTCCTCTCCCTGACCTTGGGGACGCTGTGAAGCGGCATTATCAGCCACCCGCTTCCCCCCCCCTTCCTTGCATACCCTCATTTACAGATCTTTAGACGAGAAGTGTTGAACTTTTGGATTCTTTCTTATCTTGTCCTTACCTAGATATGAACACACACACAGTCACTCACACACGCACACACACGCACACACTCATATTGACACACACACACGCCTACACACACACACACTCATAGTGACACACACACACATGCCCCCCCAAACACACACACACACATACACACACACACACACACACACTTCACTCTCTCAGTGAAGTACTCCTACTACATTAGTGATAACTTCTCTATCTTTCCCTCTCTCTCCCGCTCTCTATTCCTCTGCCTTGACAGCACTGGGTGTCATTTTGATTGTCTCACCCACTGCGCTCCACAGTTGTACTGAGGTAGAGTGGTGTATCCACTTTTGACAAGTACAGAGCAGATGTCCTGCATGCACTCTCGGTGCTCGCATTCCCATAAAATGGACGCCCGAAAAAATTCTGAAAAGTCACCGATGAAAATTTGCAGGTTTATCTTGCCGCCATACACCCAGAGCTTTTACGTGTGTGACGGTGTTGATTTTGAACAGCTTGGACAGGCAAGGCTCGTCCCATTAGCATAAGAGCCATCAATTTCCTCACATTTAGCTTCCATCTTCCGTTGCTTCCCATAAGAAGCAGAATGCAATTGGTCTTCTGGAATCCTCAATCTTCATTAGTTCTTGAAGGTACACAGTATACCAAAGTGTCATGGTTTAAATTAATGAACGCAGTGGCCGTTAATCCGGGCCCCAGCGACCCGTGCCAGACCAGCATCTATGCTAAGATGCTGAGGGAGGAGGGGAGGGTTGGGGGGGGGGGGGGTGTTGAATTGAGATCCTGCTCATGGCGAGTCCGGCCCGGGCTGCACAGCCAAACAGGCGCAGCTGCTGCAGGCGAAAAGGCGGGAATCTGCTGAAAAGCTGTTTTCGGGGGGTCCGGAAGGAGATCTGGGTTAATGTGCCGTCGCGCGCAAAAGAAAGAAAGAGGGAGCGGGGGGACGTAATTATGCGCAGCCTGAACGCTCACATTAATGAAGTTTAGAGCCCCGGCGCCTTTTGTGATCGCTAATGAGCGGCAGACGTAATTAGCGGGTCCGCCTGATGAAGATGTAAAGGCCGGAGAAAAGCGAGCTCGCTCGCGATCGCACGCTCATGCGTCCCGCTTTGGCACTGCCCACACGCCCGCCACTGCCAAGCCAAAAACACAGGCAGAGGATGTTTATCCTGTTTGTGCCTGCTGTTCTACCGCTGGTGCACCGGGGGGAGCACTAGTTACACTCGCACTTGTTAGGTACGTTTGCTCCTGAATACACTGGCGATGTACCAGGGATCTTGCCCGTGTTCCCGGCTGACTCGCGGTGCGTCTGATAGCGGCTTGGTGCCTTAGAGCAGCTGCGTAGTGCATCATTCCAAACACCTGTTCCCGAACACGTCCTCCAGGCCCCCACTGCTCATTATCCCCATCACGGCTCAAGCGTTGAAAGCCAACCGAAACCCCGGGGCGGAGGCACGCGCCCGAGCGGCGGAGTCCTGAGCCGCGATGCCCGGCGGATTCGCGGTGCAAAATCGCCTCGTAACTCATCCGTCCCTTCCCAATCTGCCCAGACAGACGGCCTCAGGAACACTCTCACTTTTAACCTGTTTCCTGCCCGGCTGTCCGGTCACGCCACGGCGCCAGAGATTCCGTGCGCCTGGGCGGCGAGGAGAAGCCGCCATCCAAGGAGGCTGCTTCCTGTAGCGTCTGCCCCGGCAAGCTGGTATTTGCGCTGGCCTTCTCTCAGCGCTCGTAAGCCCCGTCTCACCGCTCTCTCCTCCCAGCATACACAGCAGTCCGAGCCCAGCGGGATGGACCACCACCGTTCCCGGCGCTATCGTCGAGGCATGGAGCCGGGAGCTGAGAGGAAGTGACACAGACACTAACGTTCGCCCGGCGGCAAATCCGCCCCTTGGCGTCTCCGCACCTCCATGTCTCTGCATCTCCGAGCGCGATTAGGATTGAGCAATTGAGCGCTGGTGAGAGGTTATTAATGAAGGCACTGGAGTGAGACAGTGAAGAGAACGGGACCATGGGGGGGGGTAGGGCCACTGGAAGCCGTCTGTCGAAACCGTAAGTTCTGCATGAAAGGAGTCCTGCCCCCCCACCCCCCCAAGCTCCTGTGGCGCTCAGACGCTTTCTCCCCCCAAAGCCCCACCCCCCCCCCCAAGCCACTGAGTCGAGGAACATGTTTATTGACAGCTTCCTGAGAAAAAGCAGAGTCCGTAATGTGTTTTTCTCACCACAGGACTAAATCACTGTCTCGTCCGCGTGGGGTGTCGGCCCGCTTTGCCATGGGGGGGCGGGGGTTGGGGGGTGTGGGGGGGCCCTTGACAAGAATACAATAATCGGGGATGGCTGCTATTTACACCGACGACGCTTCACGGGGATTCGCAGGTGAGTACCTTACTGCGCGTCTCCCCCCTCCAGCCCCAAGACATCAATCATGGCCCTCCCCGCCCAGCCCTGCGCGGCTGCAGTCTGCGGCCTTGCTGCCTCACGGTCGAGAAAAACAACCGAACCCCCCACTCCCCGCCAAAAACCCGAAGCCCTCTGCCTCTGCGCCTCTTCAAAAGGAAGCGAGCGAGGCCCTCCTTTGATCTGCCAGTCAGTCCTCTGTGTGGCGAAGAAAGTGCCATCAATAATCCCTTCAACAACACTCTTATTTTATTTACTTTTTTTTTAAATGCCCCGCAGACCGCACTTCCTGTTGCGCAGTGCATCATGGGTAATTCTGCTGGCCTCGGAGCCAGTGGCTCAGGCTGTGGGGGTTCAGAGGCGGTGGACAGGAACAGCGGGGGGGGGCTTTCTTGTAGCATCCCTTTACCCTGCTTGACAGAGGAGCAGAGGAAAGAGAAGGAGGCGGCCTGATTGATCCCTGCATGTGGGTTTTGTTTTGCCACAAACGGATGTCTCGACAGGGGCCGCTGAGTGAGAGAGAGAGAGACTGACACGGACCACCACGTGGGGTGAAGGGGGGTGGGGTGGTTAGCGATGGGTCTCCCCCCTGGAGAGGTGCAGATCGATGGGATGTGATGACCCCTCCTCTGCTCGACTCACACCGCCACTGCCTCAGACCAGCTGGGCGTGCTGGAGCAGTGCATGATGGGAACAGAATGTCAAGACAGCAGGTGGCCCAATGACAGGCAAATTCGGCTCGCTCACCCTTCCATCTTTGTCCACCGCACTTGCGCGCCCCAGGCAACGCTGCAAAGAAAGATTTTTCTGAAATAAACACTTCTATTTTCTCGTTAGACGAACGGTTTATTTTCTTAAGGCGAGAATGTTTGAGATCAATTTTTGTTTTTTTTTTTGACAGACTCCCTGAGGCAGGCCCCCCCGCCCTTTTTTGTCGAACCCCAACTGCGAGTCTTACGAGAAGCTACGCTCACAAAGAGAGAAAAAAAATCTTGAAACATATTGTGTATGACATAAACGAGTCACAGTTGCCCAAGTGTCACAAACACAATGCTTTCCATTCCGCGAGAAAGCACGCTGCAGTGAAAACATTTGCGATAAAATTGAATTTGCCCCACATCGTTGAAAGTAACCAAATACCTCCAGCACGTGATGTCTGCCGGTACATACAGAAAGCCTTCCCCTCGCCACGCTCAGCATTGACAAGCCCTCGTTAGAAATAAAATCCATTTAGTTCGATGTTATCACAAATGTGTCTGATACAATTCAATACAAATGGTACTCCGGAAAGCTTGAGTCTGGTATAATTCCTGTAATTATTACTTGAAAATGGTTGTGGGGGGGGGGGTTTGGGGGTGGCGGTGGTATTAAATCTCCATCTTCTACAGACATTGTGCAAAAATCATTCTTTATTATTGCAAAGTGCCTTGCATTTTCTCTCCTGCAACAATGGTGCAGTTTGACGTTGAGCCACGAAACGGAATGAATGGTGGGCATAAACGAATATTAGAGGCTTCCCCAAATAAGAATGACTCCGGCATTAATCTTCACTTACAGCCAGACACCGCCTTTCAGCATGAGACATGAAGTCAATGCTGAGATAAAAAGAAATCTTCCGAAATAGTTTGTGGAAGGTTCCGTGTAGGTTGTGGTTAAGTTAAACAGAGGTCTTTTCCTCCAAGAAACCAACAAGCTCTTGTCTACTACTGTTATCATCATTATTATTATTATCATTATTATTATTATTATTATTATTATTATTATTATTATTATTATTATTATTATTGTCATCATCATCATCATCATCACCATCATCATCATCATCATCATTATTATTCTCTCCAGCAACGCTGGAGAAATGATGAAGGAAATGATGAGTTTTGCATAATTTTTTTCCTGCTAGAAATAGGAGAGGAGATATTTCTTTCATCCTCTCCACGGCTGGATGATAAAAATTGCTAATGAAACTGCAATAACTTGCGTGCTTGAGTGGCTGTAGTTTCATTTAATAGCATAAAGATGGTCCTGTTAATGAGGCTTGAACGACAGATACTGTCCCCTGGCCCATCCTTTTCATGTAAGAGGCCATGGATTATTGGCTGATATTTTTACAGTGGCTTTTTTTTCCAAAAAAAAAAAAAGTTGCTGTTAAACAGCATATCGATTTTGATATTATTTTCCCGCAGAAACCAAACAGCTACAAGAAACCCCGTGGCCCGAAATGCACGGGGGCCCCCCTCGCAGAATCGATACCTAGTTGAAAACAGCAAAAAAAAACACTTCCTGTCCACCCACTTGTGCCCTCTCCTGTTTTTTTTTTTTTTTTTTTGGGTCTCGTCCAATCGCGTTGCGGGGTTTTGCGATTAAAAAGGGGCAGGTGGCCAAGCCGGGCTCTGTGACAGAGCAATGCATTAGAACATTAAGACACTGTTCTCGCTGGGAAAATCAATCACGTTCAAGATGCATTAAAAGGCGGGAGGGCGATTTGCCCCCCCGGCACGTTCCGGAAACAACTGGGAAGGAGCCCTGCCCATTGTAGTGTAGTGCCGCTTGTTTTTCTGTCCCGGGGTCACACTGATTACATTAGGGTGCATTAGCAGGTCCTCCTTAAAGGTATAGGATTATAACCCCCATCGGTATTACACATAGAGCAGTCCTCGCCGCTACGGGTGTGTCACCCAGCAAGGTCGCCTGCTCTATGCGCACCTAAATAAGCTGCACATTAAGCATTTTGTTTATTGGTTCAGGTAAACTGCATGCTCTATAAAATCACAGGCCTGGATTGAAACGACTTTTGCCTGTGACTGACAAGCAAATGTAAGCGTTGCTCTTTTTTTCTTTATTCTTTTTTTTTTCTCATTGATTTTGTTGATTCCTGAACTCGTCAGCCTGTTGCTGTGAGGAAAAAAAGTGAGCATTTCACTGGGATTCAAAGTTTGGGAAAAGTGTTGAATCAGTCTGGCATTGACGTTGCAGAACTCGATCCATCCTATTTTTTGTTTGAAGGTTCTTGTCATGTAATTTACAAAAACATGCTCATATCCATCTGCAGCCGAGATGAGGATGAACCAGAACCAGAAAGGAAGAAAAGAGGGTGAAAGAGAGATTGAGAGATAGAAAGAGACAGATTGGCACATATTGGAATTCGAGTCAGAGAGAGGAGGGAGAGATAGTGAGAGTCAGAGAGAGAGAGGGAGAGAGAGGGAGAGTTAGAGAGAGAGGGAGAGTCAGAGAGAGAGAGAAAGGAGACTGCAAGATAGACCGGGAGTCAGAGAGAGAGGGAGAGGATAAGTGTGGAATGGCAAACCACCTGTGTACGAGGGAGGCATCGCAAAGCAGACTCAGCCTTGCAGAATGTTACAAAAAAAAAAAAAGATTTGAAGGCGGGATAACTCTTAATGACGGTCTCTTAATAACATGCAGATTGAATCCCGGAGTTGGATCCTGTGTTCCTTCCATTCAAGCGTGGAGCTGCGACTGTACCGTACAATTTGGCGAGATGGTACGCTACGCTGTGTTTTACAATATTCAGGGGCCTTACCCTGGCGAATGCGCTGAGCCGTTACCCACCCACTTCCTGAGACCCATCCAGCTGCACAGGAAAAGCAGCGAAGTTACTGCGGGCTGCCGGGCTCGGGGGGGGGGGGTTTGCACCCGGTAGGCCATCCATTAGCCGCACGGATGACGCGCCTGCATTGTAATCTCTGTCGTTGCACGCTCAGATGGCGCATTCGGTGGGAGGCTCCCTTTGTTTGCTGTGTCACGCGCTGCTCCACCGTGCAGCTGTGCCCAGCGCCAGGGACGCGGCGTTCAGGCGTCTGCGGCACAGGTGGAGTCTCCCGCCTTCGCGTGTCGCAACGGAGCCGTGGTTTGGCAGCCCGGCGTACCGCGTTTTCGGCCTGCGCCATGTGAAGATGCAGTGTGGGCGGAGCCAAGTGCCACCCGCTGCGGGGCCGCAAACCCTGTCAATCATGCCGCTATAGCTACAACGCCAGACGTCGGGGGCCCCCCACAGCACTGCACACAGGTAACCAGATGTGGCTTCTGGTGGCAATATTCTCCTTGGGATTGAGAGTCGTCCTCGACGCAGGCTAAAAAGGGAAGAAAGAGCTGGGCGCAGAAAGGGGCGGAGTCAGTGGGGTGGGGGTTCGGGAGCTGGGGGTGGGGGGGGGGGTTTGGAAGTCATGGAGCTTATGGGGATAAGGAGCTGATGCCGACTCACGACCCCCCCCCCCCCTCCATGATAATGAGTCCCTATTAAAGCCAGCCTTTGATGACACAGCTACAGCAGGGCTCACCACAAAGCCTGGCACTTTATTAAAAAAGCCAGCCCTTCATTTCTGAGGGCCCATTATTTAGCACATAATTATACATTAATTACAAAGCGCAGTGCTTTGTGCTAATGAGAGCGGCCACCACAGAATATTAAAATGTTTATTTTGTGCAGTTTAAGAGAGTTGCCCATACTCAGACATTGTGATTCTCTGCCCACGGAGCCTCCAGGCTTTTTGATAGCGAGGCAGAGGGGGGACCTAGCAAGATTTTTTTTTTCTTCTTCCTTTTCTTTTTCGCTTTGCCAGCCTGACAAAAGCCGCTCTGATGCAGAGCAAAAGGATCCTACAGCAATTCAAATCCGGTCGCCCCAAGAGGGAGCCTCACCCCCCCCCGACATGCACCTCACAAGATTTAGCACTTTAAATGTTTGACGGACAGTAGAAGAAACGAGCAGGTGCTAATCTTTTTTTTTTTACTCCAGGCACCAAGACGGGCAGCTGGGGGGGGTCCTGATCTTTCTTCCAGTGTCCGTTCCCCGGGAACGCCGGTAGCCTCAGCGCTCCTGAGCTTTGTCACCGCAGGCCTCGTTTGGCCTGCCGAGGTGCCAAGCCTCGCCCGCGGGAGCTGGCCTTTCGGGGTCCCCCTTACGGTACCTTTCATGTACTGTGCCCCCGGCACCCATTACAGAAATGACTTGGCCGTGGATTAGCCATCATCAGGGACAAAGAAATGTTACCGCTGCCAACCACTGTCCCCCCAGCAGAGACTACCTCAGAGGCTTCTCTGAAAACTCTCCCTCTCCTCTCTCTCCATCTCTGTCTGTGGCAATGCTTGCTTCTGCCTCCTGTTCTCTCGTAAAATAAACGCTCAATTAGAAGGTGACATAAAACAAGTTTTGAAACTCGGGCGGCTGGCAGGAAACCGAGACCAGATCCGCCGAGATGTCGGTTCTCTCGAGGAGAACAAAGAGCAAAGAAGGCCGACTTTCTTCCAGAAGTTTCTCAATGGGCGAAAGAGTCTGAGAACAGCAGTGGGGAGAGCCGAAATGCCGAACCCTTCATGATTTCGACAGCCTAGACGTGGACACTGCTTGTCATGTCGAGGAATGGCTCCGTCACCTGCACCAACTTCAATCCTTCTCTTCTTTTTTTTGTTGTTTAAAGTTTAGGATTTAGAAGAATGGAGTATGCAAAAAATGTAAATCTGTGTATTGGGCTCAACGCTCTAGTGCGCTGGGAAACCAGGAAGAAAAGTAATACAAGTACATTATCTAAGAAAGGCAAAACCCCATTACGAAAATGAATATTGCCTTTTTCCTTCCTGTGGTTCGTTTTTTAAGATAAAGACTGAGCAAATAAATAAATAAAACACACACACACACGCTCAAAATAAATAAATAAATGTGGCCCCGCCGCTTGTGTCATTTCTCTATTACTTTGGCCATTGAACTGAGACCGGCTCCTTATTTCTTGCTCTGAGAAACAGCTCTCTATTTCTGCGATAAAAATAAAGGAGTGAGCGGGCGCAAATGCGGGAGCCTGGAGCCGCAGCCCGAGACGAGACGAGTGAATGAAAAGTGTCTTTTTTGCCTACTCTCGGCTTCCTAAACACACTCGCGCCTCGCATATGATACACGCACACGCACACAGGTACACACACGCACATACACACGCACGCACGCACGCACACACACACGCACGCACGCACCTTTGCGGTCGGCGGCCCGCTATCTCCTCCCGCCTCATGACAGGGAGTGGCAGCTGCCGTGCCCTACCAGTCGTTCCGTATTAATCAGCGCCAATTTTCGCTGCCCCGCCGCAGTGTGACTGCGCAGTAAATCTACCGCTAAAAGCGCTGTCTCCCCTTTGATAAACACGGCCGCGGGAGCGGGTCGACTGCTCGGCGACGGGAAAGAGAGAGAGAGAGAGAGAGAGAGAGAGAGGGAGAGAGAGAGAGAGATCCGCCGCGCGGTAATTTCACAGACGTCAGACGGGCCCCTATTTTGGATCGACCCCGCAGGACGAAAACACTTTCAGCCGAGGGGGAAAGAGTTCGGGAGAGAGAGAGAGAGATATTCAATCAGAAGGCATTGGCCCTGCCGCCGCGCAAAATGAATTCTCAGTCCCCTTAGCATTTCCACGGCGTAGCGATGGCATGAAAATAGATCGGGGAGGGTGCAGAGAGGAAGCCGTAAGAGTTCTTCTCATAAGAAAAAAAAAAAAAAAGATAAGGCCTAATCGTGATAAAAAATGAGATACGCCGTAATGATGATAAAGAGATAAGGCAAAACAGGTGAAGGTGAGGTATTGAATATCACAAAGCTATTCAGATCTGTGCTCTTGTTAGAAGCCTCTACCCTTGTGCTATACTACATTGATCGAGCAGAACAGGAACCTTAAAACGACAAAATCTACCAGTGGGGTAATTTAAGCTTTAACCTTTAAGCTGAAAGTAATATGGTTGTATAATGCTGCGTCGGAGTCAGAACTAGCGGTTGCTACCAAATAATACGCCAGCAAAAGAGATAAATTATAACATGTAGCCTGTACAGAATCGATAAGAACTGCTTTAATAGTCTGAGGCCAGGAATAAAAACTCAGCCTTCCCGCTCCTGTGTAGAGGGGACTTGTTAGAAACCTCATGCAGTGTGCAACTCACAGTCTGCATTAATATTTATGTCTGGAGACCAACTTTGTGGTCAGTGGAGCTTAAAAGTAGTAACAAAACTGGATGAAGACTCTTTAGCACACATCGTCTTATACTGAAGCGCAGCGGCAGGATTCCTGTACCGAATTTGCGTGGGCTAGGGGAGAGAGGGTAGGGGGTGGGGTTACTTTGCTGGTGACAGTGACCTTCACCGAGAAGCCGAGATCAGCTGAGCCTCTTTAATCCAATTCATTGTCAGCTACTGTGAATGTCACAGCGCAATAGAATCCCGCCCCAATAACGGAGGAGCGATCAGCGCCGCATCTAACGCCAAGAAGGAACTAGCGCGCACGCAGTGTTCCATTAACGTTACAACGTGTAACGTCATGGCAACGTTGGCAGAACATTACCCATCGGATGGAATCGCGCTGACGTGTCGACTCGCCTCGCAGTTTCCCGACAGGACGGCTCGGTTTCGAGCTCGGCAACTGCGCGACTAACGAAGGCAGCTCAGCGCTGCTCAGCGTTTGATGCCCGACGCAGCGGCACGGCAGCGGTATCGCTCGCACCCCCGCGTCAGGCATATCGCCGCCGCCGCCGCTCCCCTGTCAGAGCCGCGGGGAGAGTGACAGCGCCATCGCGACGTCTGTCTCGAGTGACAAAACACGATCCCATTTTGCGCATGGGTTCATTTGATGCGCTACGAGCTACAGAGAGTCAGACGCGGTGTTGTCAGCCTGTGCGCTCTGAGGCAAAACAGAGACGGTCAGAAGGCGGGGGGGGCGGGGGGGTTGTTTCTCTTATCAGTCGCCCCCCCCCGGCCAGGGGCTCGGAACACACTGTCACCCATGTGGCACGTGTGACTCCGGTGGGGGGGGGGGGTCACCATGTACTTAGATGCCGCGCTCTCTGGAACAGGGACACTGACTGTTTAAGAGTGGCATTCCATTTAAAAGATGCTTTCTGTTGCAGTTATTTTGTCTAAGCATACATCACTCTCTTTACAGCTAACCATTGCCTTTGATTGACAGATTCAACTTTACGCCTCTCGTTGTATGGGCTGCTACAGTATGTGTCATACATACTGTTGTATTTTCATATATGGTCATTTTTTATCACATGTCAGTGATTTTAATGCGGGAAAAAGGCTGTGTGGATAAAATTCATAACGATTATTACAGATGGTGCAAAATCAAAAGAAAAGCATGTTTCTGGAACCTGCTCAAATAGGCAATGCTTAAAAGCAACATCATGCTATCAGTCATTTTTTTCTGTTGTTTCGAGTGTCGTTGCATTTTTCATGTTATCCATTAACAGCTGGATATCCACTGAACTAATTCTGGTTAAGAGCCTCACTCAAGCAGGTGCTGGCATTGCTCCACCTGGGAACTGAGGATGGAAGCTCCTGGTTGCAAGCCCAGCTTTGCTAGGCCAGGCTGTCTCCTCTTGTTCTGAAGAAGATGCAGTAGACCTTGCCCACTAATTATAAGTAAAAATGTCCAATTTTACTGTACAAAGACCCTTTACATCTGTATTTAGTATGTAATGGAGACACTACTAGGCTGTGCATACTGTGTAGTATCTTATGTTACATTTTTAGAAGAGAAGGCTTAGCAACATGTTTTGAACTGGGACCAGTCTGGAGACTGGAGGTGAATGTGGTGCGTAGCAGGCGTGTGTGACGGCAGGTGTCCGAAGTTTCCTCTGACCACAGTTCAGCGCAGCATCATCTTAAAATCCGAACATCTGCACTCACTTCAGGCAGTCTTGACGTCGCTTCGAAGGCCGCAAGTTCTTACATCCTCACGCCGAGTTCGGTTTTTGTCTTTTTTTTTTTTCTCAAATTCCGCATCTGTGTCCGTGCCAAATTCAGAGCGCCTGAGCTCACGACGGTAAATTACCACTCAGATTACTGTCAATTAAGGCCTCCTCGCTTACACGCAAAATTCCAGAGGTTTTAGGACGGGTCTTCGGACCCGGCCGGGGAAAAAGACAAGGCGCCTGGTTCCTCGGTGAGTAATGCCATTATCTATCTGTTGCAGAAAGAATAGAAATAAAGATGCAGAAACATCATTACAATGCGCTCATGACCACATATTACCCCCTTCAAGAAAGCAGGGCCAGTGTTAAAAGCCCGTAACTGGGACGCGCGCCAGAAGTAGCTCCCAAATTGCCTCGGCGTTCGGAGTCCCTCTTGGCTCATTTGAAAAAACAGAAAAACTTAAAGGTCATCCCCACTTTAAAGGATGGATTTGAATATCTTTGAGAGGCGCTGGTCAGGGACGCGGGTCCGAACTGCGCCGGATGAGACCGCTTTAATCTGCTCTTTCACGCTTTCGCCGTGTCGCTCCACCGAGGGGAGGGCGGGCGCCAGAGCCCCAGGGTGAAGGCTCTTCTTTCAAGCAACGGCGGTCAGTCACCGCGTCCACTCTTAATGTCTCAAGTTTGGCGAAATATACCAGAGGATAAAACGCAGTCCGTATTAGGCTCGTCGGAATCTATAACAACAAAGCATATTTAAGATTCAGTATATGTAGCATGCATATGGTCGGCGCTGGGAATTAAGGGAGGAACAAATTAAAGCAAGAGGGACAGAATGAGCTTGTTAAGGGAAATTGCTATTGGAAATTTCATTTTCGTCTTTGTTTCATTTTTTTTTTTCCATGTTGAATTAAACATTTGCCGCCTTGGTTTTATCAGCCACTTGACGGCTTTTTTTTTGTTTTTTAAATAAATGTTTGATGCTGCTGGTGACGTCCCTGTCCACAAAGGGTAGCCAATCAGGATCGCTTTGTAAAGCAATATTTCTTTGGTTATGCAGTGTGACGTCTTGCTTTGTTGGCAATTATTTGCCTATTAATTTTTAACACTGTACCCCCATCGCCCTCCCAGCTCAATAAGTAAACAACTGCATATAATGAAATGAGTGGGTTTGGGTGCAAAATAATTGTTTATAAATCATTCAGAGCATGTGTATGGATTATGCACGCTTTGTTTTCCCTTTTTCCATTCCGAACAGCTACAGAATTCTAAGCAACATCTATCGAGCCCCGAAAGCCATCTATTAATCAATATGGAGGAAGGCAGTGCACTTTAAAAAATACCATTAAAAAGAATCAAGCTCCAGCAAAAAAAAGCACTCATTGTCTCGCAGCTGCTGAGAGAGGACTGTGGAACAGTAGACGTGTGTTGCTTACCTGTAGACCCGAGCCTGGGTCGCCAACCACACGATTTCCTGCTCACTGATTGGCTGGTTCTGTGTACAAGGCCGTGGTCCTATAAGCCCAGTTGAGCGAAGGCCTGGATTCAATTTAACATGTGCCCTTATCTTCAGCCGACAAATAAGTGCAAGTTTTCCTGTTTTATAAATGCAAAATTTGTTTTTGTTCGTGCTGGGCATTGGCAAACTTGCGGATCTCTGTGTGTTAAGAAAAAATGAACACTTTTCTCAAACAATAAGTAACACTGCAAGGGAGCAGAAGCTAAGCACAGGTGTAAAGCTGTACTGAACATCTCACTAGTGCAAGATACAGATCAACAGAAAGAGAGAATAAACACAGCAACAAACAAATGAATGAACAAGCATGAATGAATGAATGAATGAATGAGTGAATGAATGAATGAATGAATGAATGAGTGAATGAATGAATGAGTGAATGAGTGAATGAAGGAATGAGTGACTGAATGAATAAATGAATGAATGAGTGAATGAGTGAATGAGTGAATGAATGAATGAGTGACTGAATGAATGAATGAATGCGTGAATGATGAAATATGGCACTGACCACCGAGGGCATTTCATTGTGTCTCATCATCTCTCGTCCATTTCTGCCATCAGCTGCGTGACACACAGCGCTCTTGCTTGAGGTCGCAGCACGCAATGTGCAGCGTGTCCCATTGTCTCTCGGCAGCAGATAGAAAACAATGGGCAGGAAAAGAGGAGAAAAGTGACAATTACAAAGAAAGTAAGGCCCCTGAGGTGAAGTGCTACAGTCACTTCAGGTAACAAGCCCACTGACTGATAAATTCAGGCTCTGCCTTTCCTGGAATTAGGCCGCTAAAGGCTGCGTCTGCTACTGTCATCAAATGTTAATCATATTAATACACGAGAAATGCCGTTGCAATGAAATTAATCTCTGTTCTCCTTCTTCTTCTTCTTCTTCTTATTTGTCTTCTTCTTCTTCTTCTTCTTCTTCTTATTATTATTATTATTATTATTATTATTATTATTATTATTGTAGAGAGGGTTATTGAAAGAGGCTACATCATGAGCTGCAGATGGTGAGTGGCATTTACACTGAAACTAAGCAGGCTCAGAGCTATAATGGGAAGAGACACAGTAACATCTTGCTCCGCTGCTGCTAGCAGCCCTGGCTTTGCACACGCACAGTGCAAGACGGGCCTCAGCGGCTTGGATGTGCCATGTTGATTGACCACCATCCTGCCGAGGAGTAATTTGGAGGCCTTTTTCTTCCCAGGCCTCTTTCTGGCCGGTTATTGATTTGCTGAGGGGTCGAAGGGGTGGGAACAGAGGAAGGACACAGTGCCAACATTTGGTCTTTATTTGAAGAGCAGGCTTTGTAAAGATACCCCCCGCCCCACCACCACTGCCACAGCCTCCTTTATAATTGAAGTTCCCAAAACCGCGCTCTTTTGCGGGGTGGGGGGTGGGGGGCGGACGCGGGGCAAAAGGAGAGTTCGCTGCCATTTGAAGGTCTTATTAAAAGGCAGGATGCAGGATGTGTAGGAAAAAATGGGGGTCGGGTGTGCAACAGAGCCATCTTCCACCGTTTGCTTTTAATTACACGCTGCAGTCGTCTGCGTACAAAATGAAATTAACAAGTGCGGCGAAATGTCACATCAGCCAGACGTCTGGGTTAATGAGTCCCTTTTTGGCAAGGCGGCTGGGAACCACGCTGACACCAGGACAATGAGGGCCGCTCTTCAGACCTGACATTTTCTCTTTCAGAATTCATAATCAGAAATGTGCCCATTTATCAAGCGCTGCCACCCCCTCTTTGCCGCCTGTAACCTTCCTCATCCGCCTACTGCTGCCGACGCCCGCCACAAACTCGCCCCGATCTGCTAGCACCACCCCTCCCCAACCAGCCATCCACCTCCTCCACAACCAACTATTTCACCTGTTTAGACAGCTTTGGAAGAATTAAGGAAACAGCCACCCCCAACACACACACACACACACACACACACACCTCCAACCACCATCCTCTACCATCACCAGTTGAGCATTTCACCTGTTCAGAGAGCTTTGGGAGGAATTTAGGGAACATTCCCCTCCCTAACACACACACACACACATGCACGCACACACACGCACACACACGCACACACACGCATACACACACACACACACACACATCCCTCCAACCACCTCCCCCACTACCACCAGTTGAGCATCTCACCTGTTCAGAGAGCTTCTGTGGAATTTAATCTAATCTAATTAACGGGAACAACCCCTCCTCCCACACAAACACAAACACACACACGCATGCACACAAACACACACACACACACACACACGTACACACACAATCCCTCCCAAATGTGCTGAGAGGTAATGTGTTTATTAGTGCCCTCACTGCCTCACAGTGTCAGCAGGAGTCTAGGGGCCTGAGCCAACCTCTGCCGCTCTGCAGAAGGCCGGTAACACCGTAACAACACATCACTCCCTCTGCGCCCTGCCGGCGAGCTGGGAAACAAAGGCTCCCTGTGAGCTCCCGAATGCCGTTATTATTATTGCTATTATTAATTCTCTCTGCAAACACACAGGCGTGGATTATCAGCAACAGCCCTTAATTCGGACTCATATAAATTCAGGAGTTGACTTTTTTAATACAAAGTTTGGCGGGCTCAGCAGTCACCAGCGCTAATGAAAAAAATGTCTGTTTGTATTAAAAAGGAACGCCTGCATTTATATAGTTAGATAAAATAAGGGCACCTGTTGATCTAAAAACAGATGGGAAGAGTTATTATTCACATCAGGACACAGTGTCCCGCACAATAATTGAACTTGCAAGTACACACACACACTGTGCAAGCCTTGATCCCTAAGCACTCATCAAAAGGTTTCTCACTACTGCCCCTAGTGGTAGAATGTGACAAGCCACATTGTTACTGGTCCAATGATTCAGAACAATTCAGTAGTGATGACAGAGGCTGCTGTAGCCTTGCTTAGGGACACTCAGGCTACCAGTGACAGCCTGATTTGAACCAACTGTAGTGTTTTCCTGTGGAGTGCCTATTCATATGATTTGGCTCAATCGAGTGAGTGATTGGCTGTACGTGGTGCTGAGGCTCCAACTATTACAGGATTTTTGAGGTCTTCCTTTTCCAGCACTGCAGTGCTGAAGCCCTTACCAGGCCCTGCCAGCTGGCTGTAGATTCAGACTATTCTTATGAAGTGTTGAGATGAACTGATGCCTTGTGTTACAACAGTGTTATCTTTTCTATTATTACTTTCCAGGAGTCTCTTGACCGTATTTTCCTGGGATCAGGGAATAATTTGCCTGTTTTTTTTTTCCCAGTCAGCCTGGGTTACCTGTTTTTTTGGATTCCCCCTGGAAAATGGACTGTATACAGCACTTTGTTACAATTTTGACTGCGAAAATTTGCTATCATAAATAAAACTTCATTGATTGATTGACTGATTCCAGTGTTATTTATTGTTATAAATTGTTATAAATTGTGCTTTTAAATTTTGTCTCTTGTTGCCGCCTTAACCCTGACGCTCATTGTGCCGTTTGAAGTTGTTGAAGTTTGCTGTTCGAAAGTATATCGTACTAGTTGCCCTTTAGGCTGTAATTGTAAAAATCTGATAGTACTGCGTCCTCAAACAGACCTTGCTCTCAGCTGAGAACTGTCTCATTGTGGAACTGTACACATCCTGTCCCCGTACTGTCGCTGTACCTACTGTATGCACTTTTGTAAGTCGCTTTGGATAAAAGCGTCTGCTAAATAAATAAATGTAAATGTAAATGTAAATTTAAAATCCGAGACCTCCGTTGGTCAGCGGAAAAGTCCTCATGGCATCTCTGCACTCCAGCCCTGTCACGTGCTTGAAAAAGCAATTCATTAATTGAAAAATTCTTTGTGGAAACTGATGGATTGAATTGAATTTCAATTAATTCTGAGACTTGACTGAACCAAAATGGAGCTGACCCCAGCTCTGCCAGGTAGTCTATACATTTACATTTATTCATTTGGCAGACGGTTTTATCCAAAGCAACTTACATAGGTTATAGTTCTTTACAATGTTATCCATTTATACAGCTGGATATTTACTGAGGCAACTGTGGGTTAAGTACCTTGCCCAAGGGTACAGCAGCAGTGCCCCAGCAGGGATCGAACCGGCAATCTTTCGGTTACGAGTCCTGCTCCTTAACCATTATGCTACACTGTATACTGTGAACTGTGGCAGATAATCGCATGTCCCACCCCAATCACGCCCCCCTGTAGGTTCTGAAGCTCTCATGTGGCGGAAGGAGATTCCCATAGCACTCAAGACAGTGTGCTTACTGGCCATCTTCTGCCACACAGTGAAAAACCACCTCTTTACATTGCATCTCGGCTCCCCTACCTGCTAAATTCCTTCCTTTTCTCTCTATATTACTTCAGGGTATTATTATTGCACCCTGACACTGGTTGTTGAAATTTTTATTAGACGCACTCTATGTACCTTTCCATTGTAAGTCTGTCCGGATAATGGGGATCCGCCGGTTGAATAAATGTAATATAAATGTTGTATTGCGTTCTGCCAGATTGAGTGCTGGCGAATAAGAGAACAGCTACATTTCTTTGTGTTGACACAAGCTGCCATCACTGACAGAATGAGTTGACTGAGGGCTCATTTGAATATTACTCGCCGTCCTCTCATGAAAAAGGATCCAAGCTACTATCGATCAGCTTTGACTGAAGGCCAAACCTGTTGAATGTAAACGGGAGCGTGCGCGGAGCGGGCCGTGGGCCTTTTGTCATGTCCAGCAGTTGCGGGTAAGCTTCGGTTAACCAAATGCATGCATTAGGCGTACTCAATGCGGCATACATAGTGACGTGTTCTACTACTTCAGTAAACAGGAGCGATTAGTAAAATATTCTTAGATACTGAAGAAATAGCATCAAATGCGAATGTAAATGAAATGAACGCAACATAAATGCATGTTGAACATGACCCACACCGTAAATGTGCCACCATCATTACTGCTTGAAAGTCTTCACCTTTTCAGCCGGGTTTAAAATGGCTTTCGACGCTGGCTCCCCTAGCCTTAATTACTGCACTCTGCTCCTGACTCTGCCCTCCTAGTGATCTACCTTTTAGTCTCCAGCGGTATCGATTTTTCCCTTTGCATCTCGTGCCCGGGAAGGCCACTTGCGCTCGCGCTAGATTCGCCATTCAGATGCCGTGGTTTCTTTAATTGCTGCCATTTGCAGGAAACGGTAAAAAGGACGAAATAGAGAGAGGAGTCTCACAGCAACCAAGCATGATCGCTCGCTGGCTTTTGAAAATGAGACAAAAGAAAACAATACAAACTTGTTGTTTAGACAATGTGTGTCCCCTGTTTTTTTTCTCCTTCCCTTGATTTCTGGAGATGCTGTTTGCAGCACATTTATGCACGTATCTGGAACGTATCCCAGTTATTCATCATTGGCTTCATGTGTCCAAAATGAATGGCACTGTCATGTCTTCAATGGGACTCACTGGTTCATACTGTGTGAGTCTGTAATTAACATCACATGGTGCTGTAGTTCCACCTATTAAGCAGTCCACAAAGTATCATCTTCCCACCACTAGGAAATCCCACCCCCTTTTACCTATATATGGCGATGTGGCAAATGGTAGTGGCTTACCTCATTGGACCATATTGGGGGTGTGGTGATTGGTGGTGAGGGGGGTAAGGCAATGTTTGCACACAGCATCAGTAGATGAGCAATATGTCTCAGGGTTGGAGGGGGTTCTGGGGTGGGGAGGCAGTTAGAAAACTCCATAGCCTTTAGCCACAAGCGGATAGCTCCTGCCTGCTGTTCCCCAACCCGCAGAGTGCCCCGTTCTACAGTGTCAGCCACCCCATGCTGGCTTCTCCCGTGATTAATGGCAGGGGAGCAGATGCGATCATTACCGGCCGATTACAGCGGCCCGTCTCGGTCCCGGTGACGTGGTGAGTGATGCCTGGCGCTCTTACCTTCTCTCAATGTGGGGGGGAGGGCACAGAACGTCCTGGCAAAAGTGAGGTGGCAAGGAGTTACAGTGTCCACACAAGACCGGCTCTCTGTGTTGAACTTGAGTACCACAGTACCTTACATGGAAACACGTTGCTGATGGTGGTGGTTGGACATGTGGGACATGACAGGTGGGCCTATGGGGGACATGACAGGTGGGCCTATGGGGGACATGACAGGTGTAATGGAGAGAGCAGATAGGATAGGTTAGGGTGTTGGGTTAGACCAATGGGAGCACAAGAAGGGTACAATGTGCATAACGCTTCAGTGGCCTTCAGTGGGCCATGCATTGAAATGTTCATGAGCAGGGGGTTCGAACAGCAGCGGGGTCATACCAAAGCCTTGGAACCCGCTGCCTCTCTGCGGGGCACTCAGATTTAGAAGAGAAGGATTGTGGGTATTGGCCCGATAGACTGCTGTTCGGTTCCAGAGGGGGTGTGCTTGTACATTGGCCTCTTCCTGCTGCTGGAATCAGGATAAGCTACCGCCTGGCCCGGACGTTCCTCCTTACTTACCTTAATTCGGATATTACTTACTGGACGGGTAGGAAGGTTTCCACCCAATTACAGTAAAAGCTTTCACTTCCAGTCCCTGCGAAGTGCAGCTGATGTGGGAGAGACATATGGCAGAGTGATGGAGATACGATGGCTTTGGCACTGGTAACCACCGCGGCCTCGTTCGCAGCGGGGGAGGGGTGAGCGGAGAGGGGAGAGGGGGATGGTGACAGCGGCCAGGGGTTCGATGCTGGCATGGCGATCTCTCTCTCTCTCTCTCTCTCTGTCTCTCTCACTCACTCTCTTTCTCCCTCTCTCTCTCTCTCTATCTCTCCCTCTCTTCCCCCTCCCCATCTCTCTCTCTGTCCTTCTCTCTCTCTCTCTCTCTCTATCTCGCCCTCCTTCTCCTGCTCCGTGGTCCGGGTCAGGATGATTGGTGGGAAGCGGTGGGTGGGAGAGGACGGGGGGGGGGCGCGCCCCACCGGCACAGCAGCACCACGGCCTCTTCGCCCCGCCGCCCCTCGTTTAACACGCTCTTTACAGCTGGCATAAATAAGCGCAGAGCAGGAGAGAGGGCGTCGCCCACAGCTCTCCGACGCACTACCCTCCCCGCTCACACCGCGCACCCCCAGATATCTCACTCGAGCCGATCAAGGGCATCCAGGACGAGGGTGGCATTTATTAATGGGGGGGGGTTCGGGGGGGGGGGGGAGCACAGGGCACAGCGTGGTTTGTGACTGGCAGATTCAATAAGGAGGAAAACAGCCTTGAACACAACAGGATAGGGGGAAGAGAAAAAAAAGAGGGCGAAAAAAGATAATGAAACAAACAAACAAACAAGGCCTGACCTCTGCCCCTCTGAAACGGTCTGAGACAGCTCGGGAGCCTATTTGACTGGGCCCGGCTTAAAGATTGATGATGCCGTAATTGTTTCCCACACTAAGTTTATTTCGGGAGTGTTTGTGTCTGAGGCTAATTCACTGTCGAGATGGAGGTTTTCAAAGGTCGCCGCTAAATTGGGAGGAGAGGAAAGGATCGGAGAGGTTTGTGGGTATCGCATCACGGGAGTGACTCCAACGTCCTACACAAGAACGACAGGAGAGAGAGAGAGAGAGAGAGAGAGAGGGAGAGAGGAAAGGCAGATGACTCCTTTCAGAATTCTGTCTCTCTCCCTTTCCTTCTCTCTCTCCCTGTCACTCTATCGTTCTCTCCCACCTGAGAGGGATTCTCAAAGTTATCCCACCGTTATACTCCTGCCATTAATCCTCCTCATCTCGGTAATGGCATCGCCGTTGTTTTACTAACCACAGTATGAAAAAATAATGACTCCTCCTTTTGTGGTAAAACCCATTTGTTGTCGAACAGGCCTTGGCAACTGTCTCCACGGGTTACAGCGGGAACCGCGATGTGCACGCCCGGTACGAGGGGCCTTGTGACAGGAAAACCTGGAGGCGCATTAATGTTGTTAGCATAGCAAGTCTCTTGCCCTCTCTCTCTTTCTTTTTCTCGCTCGCTTTCTCTCTTCCCCTTCTCTGGCTGTCTCTTCTAATTCAAGTTCGATTTCAAGGTGCGTTACTGCCATGACATAGGACAGCGACGCCAAAGCAGGGGTGACAGAAAGCAAATAAACAAACAACATCTAATTGGACAGTCTCTCCGTCTCTGATTGCTTTGCTTTAAAACACTTTAGAAAGAACTGGCATTTTTCAGTGCCTGAAAACCATTAGTTTTTATGTTACCTTGCATTGCATGATATTTTATATTCATTGCTCCTACAAACAAAAGTCCTGCAGTTTTCTGTACCTGTTTTCCTCACCGCCTCTTTATATTTCTCAAAAATTTCAAATGAAATTATGCATCATTGGCATGACCTCGCATTGTACAATACCAACAACAATGGTGATAATTATTTGTGTAATAGAGAATAACATGTGTGTAATTATCGATTTTCAGATACACTGCATCAATTTAAAAATACCCAAAAGTCAAGAATGAACCTCACCCACAATCACACACACACACATACGAATGCTGTGACTTTAGGACAATACCCACACAGAGACTTCCAGATATCCTGTATAAATAAAATAAACAAATAAACTGAAGAAATGTTTATTTCCCAAAAGGTAAAGGTCTAATATCCTAATTTAATTTACTCTTGGACTACAGAAAAATATCCATCCTTCCTGGAGAGGAAGACTGGACAGCAAAGTTGTGTGCATGTGTGTGTGTGTGCGTGCGTGTGTGCGTGCGTGCGTGCATGCATGCGTGCGTGTGTGTGTGTGTGTGTGTGTGTGTGTGTTTCAGACCCTTAGGCATTGGGTGAACACCCTAGACTGCACAGCTGGTCCTCTCTGGTAACCCAGGTGTTTGCCCGTCTCAGTGGCCAGAGTGGGGCCTCTGAGTCTCTGTTTTGTTCAATTTCATCCTCAGCATTGATCTCCTATTTTTGGATATGCTGCATGTTTATTTTTTTCTGTTTGGGATCTGATAGCATTCAAGTTGATTTTGTCGTTTCATCTCATTTGGCCGATTTTGTTTTTGTGGGGGCAGCTCAGTCTTTTGAGCTGACAGAGATGAGAGGCATATTTGATGTGCTTCTGTGTATGTGTCTGCGTCTCTGTGCATGTAGAATGTGTGTGTGCGTGTGTATGTGTGTGTGTGTGTGTGTGTGTGTGTGTGTGTGCGTGTGTGTGCAAGTGTGTGCGTGTGTGTGTTACAGATTTGGTCTGTAGGCCTCCGAAGCAGCTGGCCCGC
This sequence comes from Megalops cyprinoides, assembly GCF_013368585.1. Classification (NCBI taxonomy): domain Eukaryota; kingdom Metazoa; phylum Chordata; class Actinopteri; order Elopiformes; family Megalopidae; genus Megalops; species Megalops cyprinoides. The sequence goes on along the minus strand of NC_050583.1, from coordinate 9,419,712 downwards.
GGTGTCGGTTTCTGGGGAGCTCTGGTAGCTCCGCATGGCTCTGCCTTCACACTGCAGGAGCCACGGTCCGGCGACAGCTTGACTGCTCCCTCCTTCTCTCCCTCTCCCCCGTCTCCCTTTCCCTCGCTCAGATCCGCTCGCGAGATGTCACCTTCTCCGAGCGACACCGGGGCTCACAAAGGAAGCATCTGTCTTCGGCACCTGTCTGCCCTGTCCCTCTGCTCGCCGCTCTCGCCTTTGCTAAAGGTAGCAGAACACTGGGGTATGTGGTGCACAGAGCAGCGGCCGCTGGGACAGCACACGCCCACAGCAGAGAGAGGAATATGCAGTATCGACTCAAAAGGGATTAAAGAACCAATGTGATCCGAATAAACAACCACTAAGAATGGTGCCTGGAGTGACACTTCATATCAAAGGGGTCGGGGGTGGAGGGGAGGGGGTCTTGGTGGAGCTGGGGGCTTGGGGGGGGGGTTATTTGTCTGTTTATTTTCCCCTTTTATTAATTGAATTTCACTGGTGGACAGGGGCACGTCATAAATCTGAAATGCAGAGTTTCACTCTGGGAATGGAGGGGGGGGGCGGGGGCTCGGGGGGGGGGGGTGTTCAGCAGCTGTGTGGAAGAAGAGAGAGAGATTTACGAGAGGATGAGTGAGAAAGAGAGAGAGAGGCGAAGAGAGAGAGGGAGGTGGGAGAAGAATAAAGACCTGTCACAGGGCCATCTTTCCGTTACCTTGAAAAAAATTCACAAACACCATATTTCAGCCGGATGTCCTGGCACAGCAAATGGCTCAAATACAGCAGCTACGCTCTCTCAGACCTGTTCTTCTCTTCACTGCGCTTCATTTGATCTGAAGATGCCCCGAGACCATGATCTGTTATTACATATGCACACTTTCAAACCTGTGTAATTCTACCACAGACAATGCGCTCGCCCTCACTGCTCTGCCTTTCTATAATACATATTTCACAATGATGCATAGGCTCCTATCATGGAAGCTGGTCTTAAAAGGCTTTTGTTAAAAATAATGATACGGTGATATACAAGAATGCTATCAGACCATAAGCAATCAAGTATGACAGCTGCCCTTGATTGACACACACACACACACACGCGCGCACGCACACACACTCAGGCAAGCATTCACATACTTATCTTTCATAAGTAGTTCCAATGTCAAAATGCATAGCTTTCTCTCCTGCTATTCTTTTTTGCAAGTGCCTTTACCCAGAGTGGATCATTAGGACTCGCCATTGTGTCTTTCAGATGGTCAAGGTTTTTAATGGTTCAGGGTAATGCGGAAGATACAGACAAGGCAGTGGAGTGCTGGGAGAATACTACAGCCCAACACAGGGAGGCGTGTTTTCCAGCAAGGACACACATGAGTCGCATTCCTGCTTGGTTTCAGTTTCCTTTTCAGGGGAGTTTGCTGTGCTGCGGTTGGGTTTATTAATTATCACAGCCCAATATTTATAGCCCAAGAAATTGCCCTGAGATACTGTAAAGATTCTGTGAAGTTCATCATAAGTATCCGGTCAGTGCATACAAACCACGGACAGTTTTCTGTTTAAACGATTGTGCGGTTTCCAGCCATTTAAAGTGTTTCTGTGGCTTTACACAGCACAGTATTGACAACCAGAGTTACAAATGTTGCAACGTCACAACGTCACCTGTAATAAAATAACAACGACAGTAATGGTAACAGTAATTTGCATGCTAGAATCATATTCCTGCATTCATCAAAATGTTGACAGCATCAGAGCAGTGCACAGATGCTCGGGAAGGCTTTAGGTATGAAGAGTTTTCAGCGTGGCTGTCCCACTGTGGCTTTAAATCATTTCCCACAATTTGAGACTGAATACCACCCCCCCCCCCACACACACACACACACACACACATACACACACATACACACACATACACTCACACACACACACACACATACACACACACACACACACACACACACACACACACACACACACAGGCCCACAATGGCCCTCAGGGTCGATACACACAGGCTCACACATACACACACTCCCATCCGACGGCACGCCACACTCCCTCCCTCCTCCCTCCCCCTTGCCGTTATTCAATAAAACTCCGCTGACAGACGTGATTGAAAGCCACTCAGCTCCGGGGCAGGACCCTCAGAAAGGGCTGGGTGAAATACGAGCACCTTGCCAGCTTGTTGCCAATCCAAATTAAAAAGTTAGAGCGGCCGGTTGTGTTTCTCCCCCCCATGCAGCCGTATTTCATGCCGGGACGCCGCGTCTCCATCCCCTCCGCCCCCCACCCCCCCCATGACAGAGGTGGTAAATCTCGCACCGTTTTTACATTGCAGGCTGTTACTCATTGTAAGCACCCCCCCCAGCCCCCCCCCCCCGGCCCACCCCGCACCCCGCGAGCGTCGCCATTTACGCCCCCATGCAAGAGGCATAAATTAAGAGGCACGGATTCCAGAGGTGTTAGAGACAGGGGCTGGGGGGGAGCACCTGGGGTGGGGGGTGGCAAGTGAGTAATCAATGTAATTGCAGGCCTCATCTTAGTCCTCTATGTGGAAAAGGTATTTATTATAAAGGTATATGTTATTGTTTTGGCATCCTTTCTTAGGGTTTGTGGCTGAGTGTGTGTGTGTGTGGTGCGCATATGCATATGTTTGTTTGTGTGTTTGTGTGTGCGTGGATATGTTTGTATGAGTGTGCGTCTGTTTGTGGGTGTATGTGAAATGTGTGTGGATCTGTGTGTGTGTGTGTGTGTGTGTGTGTGTGTGTGTGTGTGTGTTTATGTATGTATGCGTGTGTGTGTGTGTTTATGTATGTATGTGTGTGTGCGCGTGTGTGTGTGTGTGTGTGTGTGTGTGTGTGTGTGTGTGTGTGTGTGTGTGTGTGTTTATGTATGTATGCGTGTGTGTGTGTGTGTGTGTGTGTGTGTGTGTGTGTGTGTGTTTATGTATGTATGCGTGTGTGTGTGTGTGTGTGTGTGTGTGTGTTTATGTATGTATGTGTGTGTGTGTGTGTGTGTGTGTGTTTATGTATGTATGTGTGTGTGTGTGTGTGTTTATGTATGTATGTGTGTGTGTGTGTGTGTGTGTGTGTGTGTGTGTTTATGTATGTATGTGTGTGTGTGTGTGTGTTTATGTATGTATGCGTGTGTGTGTGTGTGTGTGTGTGTGTGTGTGTGTGTGTGTGTGTGTTTATGTATGTATGTGTGTGTGTGTGTGTGTGTGTGTGTGTTTATGTATGTATGTGTGTGTGTGTGTGTGTTTATGTATGTATGCGTGTGTGTGTGTGTGTGTGTGTGTGTGTCTATTTGGAAAAGGTGTGTGCAGGTAGAGGATTCCATTAATCCAGCATCGCGATTTCATTTCCGTTTACATTACCTGATCAGACCTGCAGGTGTCCGAGCGGGGAAAAAAACAGCGGAGAGGAGGGGGGCAGGAGGACGGGCATCCTGGCATTTCCAGCACTTAATTCCTTTTAGAGTGCAGTCGTCGCTTTTACGGGGGGGGTTCAGCCCCTCCTTCCTCGCTCACCACCATCCAACAGCCCTTGATTAGGCGTAATGGCCTTTTATTGTTTTCTGATTTAGTGCTGTTGGGGAGAGAGGGGGCGGGGTCCAGGGCGGCGGGAGAGAGGCTCCTCATCCAATTACGCGCGGAGAGAAATGGAAGGGAAGAACGGCAAACAGAAGCAAAAGAGGGCGACTCGCTCGCTCGCGCGCTGACATATCTGTGGATTTGACCCGCAGTTCCATCTCTGACGAGGAACGGTGGAGATGTCATTTGCTTTCTCGATAGAGGGCCCTCATGCAGACTGATGTAACGCGTGCTTATATTAAAAAGCAAAATGGATTTTTAGAGCTGAATCTGGGAAAGAAATTGGGGTTTTTTTTCTGCGTTTCGTCGGGTAAAGCATCGCCTCTTCCATATAGGTGTGGCAGCGATAGGTATACCCCCAACCCCTCTGAGTCTCGATCTGGGGGGGGGTGCTGTGTCAGCGGGCGTGGCCGGCGCCATCCTCCACTGAGCTGCCACAGAGCGGAGCTGATCGCAGTGTCTCTCCCGCCTCACCTTCCGCAGGTGACAGCCGTCAGAGGCGTTGTCACTCCTCCTCCATCACCGCCTGTCCTCGCACTCCGGGGACATGTCATGTCGGGATTAATGGCAGCTCGGAGCGCGACGCCACTCCCCAGTGCTTTATCCCCGACGCTCCCTCACAGGGACAGAAGCGGCGGTGTAGCATAGCGGTAAGGAGCGGGGCTCGCAACCAAAACGTTGCTGGTTCTACCCTTGGGCACGGTACTTGCCTCAGTAAATATCCAGCTGTATAAATGGATGACATGTAAAAATTGTAACCTATGTAAGTCACTCTGGGTAAGAGGAGCGTCTGCTAAATGCCAGTAACGCAATAATGTAATGTATGGATGACCTGGGTAAAACCTGCATGTATGACACCTGTTCTGCCGTCAGAGTCCCCATATTCTTGACTTTATGTGAGTGTATGTGTGTGTTTGCGCATGTGGGTCCCTATTTGTGTTTGTGTGGGTGAATGTGCATGCACGTGCAAAACTGAGACACAGACAGAGAGAGAAAGCAGGACAGAGAGAGGGAGTCTTCATGTACACACATTTATTGGTTTTCATATAAACAGCCAATCATAATTTTGAGTCATTTTATCCATCACCCTCTAAATTTGCAAAAACAAGCTGGTAAACGAACAAAAAAAAAAAAACACCTTCCAAGCCTAAAGTAAAGAGCTTATAAAAAATGAGTACTTTCCCAATTAAATTTTATGAGCATGTGCAATTTAACGAGAGGACGAATGCCAGTGGATCTAAATGGAAGGCTTTTTCATTAGAGAACTCAATAACTTGACAATAATGGCTGTTTTCAATTAAGCCCCATCAGAAATATCATTGCTCTGTCACTCCCAGATGACTTCATTAGAGATGTAGCATAAAAGTGAATTGACACTGAAAAGACTCTTGCGACTTCATCTCTGCCTAAAACATCCCAGTTAATTGTTCCAGTTTGAGTATGTACAAATAAAATGATACACATATGTAAAAAAAAAAATACAATTACAGATGCCAGCGTGTGTTAATTGATTCTAATCTCTGCTTAAATATCTGCCAGTTAGCAAGCATCAGCACCAGGGTTGAAACAGTTTTCACAGTAGTGGGCATAGTTAACTATCAGTGTGCAGTCAAATGTAGTTGTACGCCAGTGTGTTGCTTAATGCTCCTTGATAAAAATCGAAAAAATAAGTATGAATGTCTAATGTTTATAACCACTGTACAGATCCATTGAGCGATGCTCTTCCTGAACCTCTTATAACAATCACTTGAATTGCGATGTATGGTCTATCAAGATGTAAGGCAATACACACACAATACACCCCAATCATTTAATTATCGGTTGGTATTTTTGACACAACAAACACCATCCCTCAGTGTGAACTGAAGCATTGTGGCATAGTGGAAGTGGCTCAAAACCGAACGCTTGCTTGTTCAACCCCCAGCTGTTGTAGCCTTGGGCAAGGTTCTTAACCTACAACTGAGTCAAGTCAGTCAAGCTATCCAGCTGTATAAATGGATAAAATTGTAACCTATGTAAGTCGCTCTGGATAAGTGCGTCTGCTAAATGACCGTAATGTACCCAACTACTGCTTAGCTTCAAATCAATCGTCAGGCAAGCCAATCAGAACACAGCAGGCTGGTGTGGGCACTTCTTTCACGAAGATTTGACTCTGAAGGACAATGTTGAATAAAATCACCACGAAGCTCCTTCTCTAAGGATTTTGCATCAGTGTTGCGGTTCGTTTTAGCCCAGACAGCGCTGTCACCAACGCACCACCCAAAAGTGATAGCGGTACGTAAAGACCATGAACCCAGAACGACACTGCAGCTGGCAGGCCTTACACATTGTTAAGAGAGCGCGCCGCCCAAAAGTCTTATCTGTCAAGGGTTTTTCTCCAACTTTTGTTGTGAGAAAAGAAGCACCTCTCAGCGGCAGTGATTTATGATGGCCTGCCGAGCCGTCTGGCAAATATAGCACGATGACAAGTGGGTCTGGCCCACGCCAGGGCCTGCGTCCCCTCCGTAAGCCGCCCCCCGCAAATGACTGAGGGGGAGAGGAAGAGGGACATGAATCACAGCCAGCCCCGTGGGACAGGTGGCACCGGGGGTCACCTTCCCCACGGACACGCCCGGCTGCAACAGGGTGACCAATCATAATCGGTGGGGGTGGGGAGTAACGTGCCAGGGGCCAATGGGAGAGCAGTGAGAGGCAGGAATTGTGGGTGACCAGCTGAGACGGATGCAAGAAGTATCTATTCAGCTGGCAAGGTGTGGCTATGCTCAAGTCAAGGCGGGGTCTTGTTTCCATCTAAAGAGATACCTATGAAATCTTTGGAACATTCCAGCCACAAGCATGAAACGTTGGCAGGATGCAAAAAAATGCAATACCCAGCATTGTTTTCTTTTCAAATGAGCTCTTAAGATTTGCTGCCTTGTCCAAAAAGTGCAAAGCATGTATCCATTATCCATTTGGTGTTTCTCGTTCGTTTGTTTCAAAGTTAAGAGCTTTGTGTTGATTTTTATGTTCATGTTGAAACTGGTGCCTTTGTTGGTCATTGGACAATACTGAAAAAGCATCACCAGAACTAAGTGAGAAGACTGGTCATGGTTTGTGACTGCAGCACCAAGGCATTGCACATACAATTTTTAGATACAAAAACCCTTTCCAACCCACTATTAAATGCAAGTCCTACTATTTTTTTAACAAGCAAAGTTTGGTGAGTTTGTGAGTTTGGTGAGTCTGTGCACTCGGGATGAGATAGGCTATAAATAACGACAGAAAAGAAATCCTGTCACACGACATGGTGTTATTGAAGTAATATGCAACGACTGGAAGAAAGCGACTTGGTAACAATATCACCATCCTCCCCGGCCCACGCCCCCCCCCCCCCCCCCCCAAAAAAAAAAGAAAAAAGACTTTGGTGTGTGAGATAACCTCGATTTTTATGTGAGCAGGAAATAAGTGACATTTTAATCCCTCCCTCATCTGGCCTCAGCACGTCTCCGTGGGACACAGTGCCGTGCCCGTCCCGTCAGTAACGGACACCCTGTCGCTCCAAGGTCGCCCCCTCCCTCCGCCGAGACGCTCGCCCTCCGCGTTCGCCACTGCAAGCAGAGCGTTAACTGAGGGCTCGTCTTCAAGGCTTACGCTAGAGGGCTCGCCACAGCACGCTGACCCCAGATCAGTGTGACTGTGTCCGGCCAGAGGCACCGCAGGCGGGGAGGCATTACCCATTAAAGTCAGTTGAGTCTGGGATGGGTTTTGCTGAGGAAAATGGGCCTGCAGGACCCAGGAATAGACACGTCAACAATCCTAAACTGAGCAGAGAGGCGCACCTTCACAAACTCCTCCTCATAATTTTGCTCACACCTCCGTTTAATTGTTTTTTTTTTCATGCTTGGCACCTCTCTCACTTACTGGTTGTTGGGAGGGTTGGTTTTTTGTTGCTGTATCATGGATCTTTCTGACCTTGGCCCTTAACTGACTGATATAAATCAGAGTGTTAAAGTACTTAAAAAACCACAACACATTTTGTTAGTAGTGTGTATCTCTTAACTCCCCAAAATAAGTTTGTGAAGAGAAAAAAGTCATGCCTGTCAAAGGTAAGAGCAAAAACTCATTGAACCTGGCCAGTTTTTCCTTTGAAATCTTTTGCTTCACTGTTTTCAGTAAGCAGACTTCATGTTTCGTACAAAGCTGAAATGGGACAGCACCCCTGGCAAACCCTGCAGTGAGAGAGGGCAAGGGGTGTGGAGGTGCTGTGCCTACACCCGCCACCAGGGGGAGAGCTGTTGAGTCAGACAGACCATTAAATATGACAGCAGCCCAGAGATCTGTGTCACACCTGACAGAGCAGTAAAAGCACATTACAACCACAGTATGACATGCAGGGTCAAGGAGAACAACAAGGATTTTTGTAGCGTAGCAAAATCTTAAAAATAGCCATTCCTCTGTGATTTATCTGTGGAGTAATTACTGAATATACTGCACGTTGATCAAACTCACATATATGTATACCTTTACTGTCCTTTAGCTCAGAAGACTCTAATTTCTTCCCCTTTTTTCTGTGTTGTTTTACTCAAGAGCTCATTATTGTATATGTATAACACATTATTGATATTTATGACTTATGAGAATGAGCTGTTTGAGTGACTGATCTGGAGTATGTGTAGCCGGGTGGTGATGAGAAACCTTATACAAAAATGGCAAGGAAAAGGATTAAAAACTGCATCATACCACCAAGGTTGTAGGAGAGAGTTTGATATTGGGGGGGGGGGGGGGGGGGGGGCACAACTTGCTATGAATTTTATGTCTATACGCATGATCCCAGTCCTTAAATGAGCGTATATCTTGATTGAAGAATAAAACAATATCAGGATGGCTTGAAATAAGAAGGTTCAATTTTATTGTACAAAGCATTTTTACAAACTAAGTTAACTATATACATATCTATCATATACACATAATATACACATGTAATACATACAGTATAGGTTATATACACAGGCCTATGTGCTGTTTCAACCAAATGAACCACAGTGTGCTCTGCGTTGATCATTGTGTGCAAGAAATTGCTGACAAATTTGTTTGTTCTCAATGAGGTCTAGTCTGTCATGGTGGACGTGACACACTGCCACACTATTGACTCTTTTTTGACTCATGGTAGATCTGAGCTAAACCTTCTCTCTGCCTCTGAGGAAAAAATGGGAACCACTGTAACTAACCTCAACAAGGTTTCCACTTGAACAAATAAAGACTGGACCTCTACCTTTCTTGAAAACTGAGAACCTTGTTTGCTACTGCTTGTGTCTTAATAAATCTTGGATGGGGCCGATAAGGCTTTGTGTAAACCAGATCTATATCTTTTGGATTCTTTGACTCTCTCGCCCTATCAGTATTCTTGTCAAGTCCCTGAAATACAAAAACAATATGGTCTCACTTAAGCCTGTCCAAACACTTACTTCACCAACTAAAGAAATACTATTTCTCACTGAACAAAACAGAAGACTACACATATTATTTTTCTCACCTGCTGATCTGTTGTCTCTCCATCTTCCTGTCTGTCTGTCTGTCTGCTGCTCCTTCAATTGATTATCAAATGCAGACATCCTGCAAAAACTCATTTCAGGGAGGTAGCACCACTACCCCCGCCCCCCGCAATAGCTATGTCTATGACTATGGGTTAGTCCTACTGTTTTTGTCAGTTTACAGCCAACTATTCTGTCTAAACATTTAGGTATCCATCTACATTAACGTTAGTGCCCAGCCAGCTAACGCAACAGTTGACGCAGAAATTGGTCCCTGGTTGCCACTCAGCATAGCTTACTGAGCTGTGATACTTTGAATGTTCAGTTTACACAAGCTAATGTTATATGTGAAAATTTACGACATGCTCAAACAGAATACTGTTGAGTAGTAGGCTATAGAGAAATTGATACCGAAAATAGCGTGAGGTGAGTAGCCCAGAAAACTTCCTACGTCCTTGATTTGCAAAGGCGGTTACCTCGTGAACGCAATGTCTTGACAAACACAGCCCACACAAATATTGTGTGTCCCCCCCGCCCCCCCCCACCTGCATATTACATTATACCAGGCTACCCAGCTGAGAGTGGGAATGTAGCTAGCTCCTTCGGTTCTGGTAAACTTCAAAAGCTGTAGTTTATGAAAATATTCCTGGTTAACTCTAAATGAATATTTCCTTGTTTTCAGACAAACAACAAAAGTGTGTTCTCAGTTACAGTGATTGAGTCCCACGTGTGCCATTAGGTAGCCTTCCTAGCTATGCGCCCTGGCAATGAACACCATTTTGCTAGCTTTATGTGCTATGGAATTCGGGTGAAGAATAACGTTAGGAAATAGAAACCAAATTTGCCTTGTTAGTACTTGCCTATTTCTAAAGTGAAATTAATTAATTTAATTTCTTCATTTTCAAGAGAGCATACAGCTGCAGCTAGCACGCTAGCTGGTCATATGAAGTGGGACTATATGTTGAAAATGAATGACATTGTAATGTTAAGGAGCATGTAAAGTGCTAACGAGTGTATTCATGTTCAATTCAATAATGTACCACTACTGTTTTTGAAAGTGGGAAAGTTAGTCTCTCTGTGACGCTTTTTTTTTTTTTTGTATTCAGAGGAAATCCTTTTTTTTGTGAACCAACAATTGTTCATAGAAAATCTTATGTGGGGAGATATCATTTTATTTTGTTGTGAATGTTGTTGTTGGACAAACTTTTTTTTTAGACCAGACTGTTTCTGTTGATGCTAACTAAGCCTTCTGATTTTCCTCCAAAGACCGGGCTATAACATCAACTGACAGCCCATTCAGATAATGAACCCCAAAGATTATTTTTGTGTCCAGTGAGAGTACACAGGGCTACATACGGGTACATTTGTGGAAGAGGCAGGGGCTCAAAAGATTGAAAGGTAGCCTTACAGAACAAAGTGATGGCCTAAAGAATGACCAGAGGCCCTGCAGAATGAAAGAAGAACCTGAGAAAAGTCTAGTATGGTCAAATGACAGGCCCTTCCCCAATAAATGATTGACTCAACAATTAATTATTTGTTGTAAGGGTTTTTAATGATGACCAAGGAGCAATGATTGCTGTTTTTGTTTCCCCATTCCCCCCATGAAGTTCCACACTACCACAATGGTCATATTGAAAGTGAAAGCATTGCTTCACATGTGCAACTTGAGAACTTCTCTTTTCCCTGTATTTAATCGCTGACTTTAGCAGAATACTTCTCAGAAACTTTCTTGCCAGCAGACACAGCAGCTAGAATCATCACCAGGTAAGCATTTATTCACTTTCATCTGGATTTTTGTTGTATAAATGAATTCAATGAAAAGAAAACTGCTGTAGTCAGTGGCATGTGTTGACCAGTTGGAGGCACTGGCTCAGACAGGTAAGCCAACAGAAGCTTTTAAAGACTGCATAGTTGTTTCAAAGCCACTGTCAGCTGTTAGAATCCTAAAACTTGTGTAAAAAGAAACTCATCCTTAAGTCTCAAGCCGGTTGTTTTTTTAAAGCATTAGGTACAACTTCGAGGTGTAGAGGTCAGCAGTGTGGTGTAGTGGTATGGAGCAGGGCTCATAACCAAAAGGTTGCTGGTTTGATTCCCCACTGGGGCACTGCTGTTGTACCCTTGGGGAAGGTACTTAAAGTTCATTTACCTGAGTAAATATCCACCTATATAAATGGATAAAACTATAACTTACATAAGTTGCTCTAGATAAGAGCTCATGCTAAATGACTATAATATAATGTAACTTAGAGATAGGGTGATAATACCTCTAACTGACTTTTTGCGTGACCCTTGGTTGAGCCCCAACACAGAATGGGCGGCACCTGTAGCTCGGACGGCGGTGAGTGCAACGCCTGCAAGGAGAATTGCGACAGGGATTGTGAGTGCCAGTGTCATCACCAGCGGGGGTCGGTACACAGCTGTATCTGCGGCACTGATGGCGACTGCGACTGCAACCACGACCCCAACTGCGACTGCAGCTGCGACTGCACCCCTGACTGCAGCTGCGACTGCACCCCTGACTGCGACTGCACCCCTGACTGCTGCTGCCTCTGTGAGATTCTAGGCCCATGCCTGGAGGGTTTGTCCAGCTAGAGACACACACACAGGTACGTACATTAATACAGCGAGGAAGTGTGTGAACTGTGCAAAACTACTATAGGGAAACGGTACAGAGCGCACCACGTAAAGAAGCATTGTGTCTTTTGCCTCCAAAACTGTTTTTTTAAGATTTGTCATTTAGGATTAGACTTTTTAGAGTAATACTTTTCATCTTATAGAGTAACACAAACACGGATGTTTTTTTTTTTTCTCATTTCTTTCATTACACTTTAAGTTTGGCAATCACTGACAATAGTCTTGTGTTAGAAGTTAAAGGAAAAAAAAAAGAAAAACGCAACCCTTACTTGAAGGTGTGACTTGAAGTTTGGATTGCATCTGAGTGAAAGGTTCTCTGCAATTCCAGGGTTATAAGATTTCAAGATATCCCTTTCTGAGAGTCAAGTTTATTATATGCAAATGTGTTTTTGATCGTGAAATTCCATACTCATTATCTGTCACGTATCTTTACGCTGGGGTTAACTTCCCTGCTGTGGCCTGCCTCAGTCCCTCCCCCTATACAGCTGGAGTTGTTAGGTGTACTTTCTTGTAAAGGGTTATTACATCACTGGAATTTCCGTCCCAGTCAGGTATTACAGGTCACAATCTGTGCTAGATCTAGATGACACTCCCTGAGATCTTTCACAATACCTCATATCGCATCACTGAATGAGCTCTTAATCTGTAAACTACCACTTCAATGCCAGTAGGGGTAGGTAAGTAGATAAGCCATCGGTTCCATAGATCCCTAAAAAAGCCTGTTGCTTATTGCTTTGTGAGAAAAAGCAAAACAAATTATTAGATTCAAAACCCTCAAGATAACAGAATCAATGATTCAATTAAACTTAGCAAAGTATCAAATCTAGTGAAGCAGTGGATTCAGTCGGGACCACCACACTGTTTAAGGAGAAAAGGTAGCTTTCTTATACTGTGTTGCTGGATTCATCATTCATCTGGAGCAGCAATGTTGCATAGTGGTAAGGAGCAGGGCTCCTAACTGAAAGGTTGCAGGTTTGATTCCCTGTTACAGCACTGCTGTTGTACCTCTAAGCAAGGTCCTTAACCCAGAATTGCCTCAGTTAATATCCAGTTGTATAAACATTTAACATGGAAAAAATTGTAATTGCCAATGTATTTTTTTTAACCTTTGGAGGGGTTTTTCCTTCAAATAGATTGCACTTTCGTTCTGACTGAGTCCCGTCGTCGAGTCCTCTGTTTATTCTCCTGTGGAATGCAGGTGACACTGCAGGCGCGAGAGAGGGCGCGGCGCGGCGCGGAGTGGCGGCAGCGGTGTGGAGCGCGGTGAAAAATGGGCCTCCTCTCTTTTCAATTTCAGAGCCTCTTCCCCCCCTCCCCCCGGCAACGGCACCAAACCCGCTGTGAGGAACGGCTGTGTCAGGGGAGCCGTTCTTCGCCTCAGGACCGGCGGCGCGGTTGATGCGTCCTGGCAAGGACTGGCTGAGCGAGGCTGGTCAAACCCAGAGCTGGATCCCCCTCAGTTTTCCTCATCTCACAAAGGCTTCATTACTGACCTCTGTACACAGACTGCAGTCTCATGTGTCTGCTCCCTGTGTTTCTGTAATAGACTGACCCTGTGCTTCTATAATGGACACACACACTCACACACACACACACACACACACACCACCACTTCCTCATCACTGACGGCTCTGACGTTGCTTGCTTCGTGTCGCAACTGTCTTTCCACCGGTGCTTCTCTCCACACAGAGACACTGCCACGACACCGCCCTGGCCAATCACGTTCATTGGGTGTTTTATCAATTGTAACCGGGATACGGCGGAATTATCAGGGGCGGTGGAACACTTCCCTTTTTTTTTTTTGTCTTAAGGGGATGAAATTCCTGGCGGATTACCCAGCGCGTTGAGGTTTAGGCCTGCCCCACTCCGGGGGGCTGAGTCCACTCACCCCTGAACAGCGGAGAGAGGGAGGGCGGATCCATTCCAACTCCACCGCCGCTCAGTGAGGCTGACTAATACAGGCTTTGTAATCCTTTCCCAGAGTTTCTGATTTTAATTTATTTTATCTCATTTTTATTATTTTTGAGCAGGAGACCCGAGTGCCCTCTAACTTTCGACGCGGACTTGGGGCTGCGGGCCAGGAACAAACGATTCCGAGCGGCGTTTGTAGGCTGTGATTGTTTATTCCCCCGAAGTGTAGGAGTCACTTAGCTTCCCTCTCCCCCTCTCTCACTCCCGCTGTCTCTCTCAGCCTCTCTCAGACGGAGGGCCACTGATTGTGAATTCTTTCATACCTGCTATAAAATGCCCTCCAGGGGCCCAAGGAGGAACCAGGAAGACATACTCCTCAAAACATTTTTATTTTTTCTCGTCTGCATAGTTGATCTGTTTGAGCCGTTCTGGCGCTGCTCTCTCAGAGGACCGGTGCAGAGTAGACGCAGCTCATTATTCTAAGATTTCTCCTGGTATGATCTGCGCCACTCTTGGTCGTGGTCTGGTACTGCGTGCGTTGCTTGCATTTGGAGACCGTGTTTAACCAGTGGAGTAGGCATATTCTACCGTTTCACTGTTTTACACTTCACTGTGGGTGGCGGTTCAAACCGCAGCAGTACGGCGCTGTAGTTCAAAGCCACCCCTTGGGGAATGCGTTTTCACTGTGTTATTTCAGCAATGGAACGTCACAGAGCGTCACCGCCACCACCGCTGGTGGGATTTAAGTCGAGCGAGGAGAAAAGCAGACATGACATCGGCAGAAATTACATCGTAAGGTAGACGCTGCGTCCGTTGCTACAGGATGTTGATGAAGGTCGCACGATGGACCAACTTGGAAGAATTTTATCGTCCACACGTTTGCCATCTTCCTTTACCCCCCCCCCCCCCCACACACACACACACACCCACCCCCTGCCCGTTTGTGGGTCACATGACAGTTATCCTGAGAGTGTTTCTAGTCTGCTGCTGACCTATGGCAGTTTGTGACAGTTAAGATTTGTCACAGGGTCACATAAGTCTTTCACTTAAACGCTTCACTTTCACGTAAGAGAAAGACAAGGGATGCCCTAAGGGTATTGACACTAACCAATGCTGACATGTCTGACCTCCAGTATGCCTGTACAGAAAATGTCTTGTTGCCACTGTATATCACCACGGTACGCCCAATTAAAATGTTTTCTGTTTGTTCATTTATTCACTGTCCTGGACTTGGCATTGTAGAACTTACTGTGCCTGAAGTTTTAATAAAAAACTGCATGACATTTAATTATATGCATTGGTTTCAAACTTCATTAATTGCAATATGTAGTTTGATCCTTAATTTTGTGCCCATACCTTTTCAAATATTTTCATTTATA
>NC_050583.1:9362182-9399682 GCF_013368585.1 Megalops cyprinoides | reverse complement strand
AGTCCAATTCCCTGCTGGTTCTGTCCATGTCAAATCTTCAGAGACGTTCAAAAGCCAATCAGAGGCAAATGAAGAGAGAGATCTGTCTCTTTCCCTCTCTCCCTCCTTCCTCTCCTCTCTCTCTATATATATTCTCTATATATTCTTCAAATACTTGAATGTACCTGAATTTTTTAACTTAAGCAGTGCATGATGCTGTTGAAGAAACTTTACTTAGTTTTGATATGCTTGCATTATTTAATTACGGGTATTTGTTTTTTTTGTTTTTTTTTTTTGCTTGTACTTGAAGTGTTTCTTTTTTTCTCATTATTTATACTGTCTTTGACAGCTGTTCATAGTTTATTGATTCTCTCCCCTGCTCTCTCCCATTCCATCTCGCCCTCTTGCTTCCAGTCTCTACTTCTCTCAGTGGCCCCTTTCCTCTCCCAGTTTAATTTTCTTGCCCTATTTCTCGCTCCCTGACTCTCATCATGATCAGAACTGAACTGATAGTCCTTCACCTGCCTTTGACCACCTCAATGCATCTGACCACCTCACTAACAAGACCCTTAACAAGGCGGCCTCTCCGCTTCCCGTTGATTTTCCCGAAACATCTGTATACTGTTCCCCTGCTAGCTCGTCGAGAACATGTCCATTCTTCGTACCTAATGAGCACAGGAAAAATGCCGCTCTCTGTAATTATTTGGTGTTACCGGCTCATCTGTGTTCTGTGAAAGTAATTGAGAAATGTCTATTAAATGATGTCATCCACTGCTACATTCCTGCCTTCCTTGATGACTTCCTCAAACTCAAGTGTTTATAAGCTCGGAGCTTTCGGATGACTTTGGGGGAAAAAAAAAAACTCAATAAGCGAACGAAAATTGGAATCCACTGAAATTGGGTTCGGTTGGTTGTACCAAGTCCTGATTAAGCAGACACCCCCAACAGGCCTTCACTGATAAATTCTTGGTAAGTCAGCACGAACCCTTTACCTGGAAAAAGAGAGAGAGAGAGAGAGACCAGCACTTCATATGCGGGCGGGTCAATAATCCCCAGGGTTCGGTCAGAATAGTAAACAGGTAGCCATTAATCACAGCAATAACTCCGCCGAAAGGAAAGCTCCCCCGGATCCCTTTGATTGATTTCATGCAGTCGTCAACCACCAATTGAAATGTCAATTGCGGTTCACCCTTTTGTTTGGCGAGCCACGCTGAAGGCTCCCGAAAATATCTGGCCCTCCTTAACGACGTGGAACCCCACAGAGGCGCATTTGACTCCACGCGTCAAAAGCTGACTTTTTTTTTTTTGAAAAATAACAAGGAGGGGTCCTTTAATCTGAGAGGTGTGCGAGTATACCGCTGTGCTTTTTTTTTTCTTATTCCGGCAAGGCCGACCTCAAAGGGCATGCTGTCGCTGCATGGAAAGCCATTAGTATTTCGCCGGCCGCTTCCGTGTGGACCGAAGGGAGGGCCCAGTCGACAGCTTTTCGGCTTGCGGAGCTCGGCGTTGTGCTCGTAATCGACTTTGACATCTGGCGGCCAAAGAGTCTGCCCTCTGTGACGAGACCGCGATTGACTCGTTTGACCTCCCGACATCCAGGGAGGAGTAGAGGGGGGCACGAGTGGAGGATATCAGTGGCCAGCCGGGGGGGGTCCCTGGTAGAAAGACCACTGCTCCCCCCCCACCTCTCTACACATCCACCCACCCCACTCTCTAGCAGGACGGCTGACTGAGTCAGACTGATTGAGTTACGAGGGGAAACGTGATGAGGGAGTATGTAGACATTACATGCTAGTTCCACCTTACTCCGCCCTGCCCGTCAAACACACGCACACCCACACACACACACACACACACACACACACACACACACACACACACGCGCGCACACACACACACACACACACACACACGCACGCACGCATACGCTCAGAGGAGCATACATGGTCTTACAGGAAGTATTGCTGATAGGCCAGGACAGAGCAGAACTCAAAACTGCTCTTGATCGCTTTGTCATTCAACTCATTCCCCTGACAACATCTTCACCCTCCCCCCTCCCCGGCAATCCCACAAGGGGAGAGAGGCCTTTGAAACGGTCTTGGGGGGGTAACCTGGCAAGGCCCAGGTTTGGGGATAATCACGCTTTGATCATCCTGCCCTTTTTGATTCCAGTTTTTTTCTACTTTCAGGATTTGCAATAAACCGCAGGGAGCATGGTGATCCCTCTCTCTGGCACTTTGGGAGAGCCTCCGCACTTCAAAGAGCAGTAAACTGAGATATCGCTATGTCCCCCGAGCGAGGCAAGAAATAACCCCTCCCCCAACCACCACCACCCCCGAAATTCCACATGCTAATGTTTGTCATTTGCTTACATTAGTGTGCTAATATTGAGGTTAAATACCGTGGGGAAGAGTGATTTGAGAGTCGAGATATGTCTTTCAGAAGCAAGAAGAAAAGACTGAACTCAAGGGACAGGGGAAATCGTTACAGTTTTATGAATTGAGAGATCTCCCGCTTTGACTCTTCCTCCTCCATCTCCCTCCCTTGATCTCTCATATCCCTCTCTCTTTCCATCTCCCTCTCTGTCTAGGTCTCCCTGTCTCTCCCCCTCCCATTTCTTTCTCTCTCTTTCTCCCTCTCTATCCAGCTCTCCCTGTCTCTGTCTCTTCCTCTTTCTCCCTTTCTCTCCTTCTCTGGCCCTCTCTCTCTCTCTCTCTCTCTCATTTCTCTCTATCACTGTCCTCTCTCACTCTCTCTTGCTCTTTGCCTTCTCTGTCTCTCTCTCTCTCCTTTCTCTCTCTCTGTCTCTGTCTCTCTCTCTCTCTCTCTCTCTCTCTCCTTTCTCTCTCTCTCTCTCTCTCTCCTTTCTCTCTCTCTCTCTCTCTCTCTCTCTATCTATCTCTTCCGCTCATTGCCACAGTGTCAGCATGGGCTTGCAGTACAGGGGTGACATTTCCACCAGACAGATTAGGCCTCTCTCCAATTAATTTCGCTCTCCCCGTTAAATACACAATCAACCAAAGGCAAAATGTCAGCAAAACAAACGAGGATCCGCCATGCGGCTGACAATTACCGCAAAACAGTTCAGAAATGCCAATATGTTAAGATGGAGCTGCCTCTGAGACGAACCGGTGGGGGGTGCAGTGGGGGGGGGGGGGTCACATCTTCATTCCGGGAGGGTGGGGGTGGTGGTGCACATTATGGAGTCGAGGAGATCTGCGGTGACCGATGCGATGCCGTCCCCTCAGCTGCAGGGGCAGGCCTGTCTCCTTCATACGTTGGCGGCGAACACCACAGCAGAAACTTCCGCACTGCCTAGCAGGCAGGTAAGAACACCCATCCACTCGGGTGCGCTCACGTTAGACAACACGCCGCGCCCGACGGCTCCTCTGCCTTTTCATCTGCCGCCTTTGATACCGCAGATCAGTGGATTCTAGCCCCTCGGTTGATGGACAGCTTGCTCCCTGCTGGCTTTCTCCCCATCACCCTAAATCACCTGTTTCTGTAAGAAGGGGGCTGGGGGGGGGGGTGCGCCCGTCAGCCTTAGGCGGGTTAAAGCAGACACTTGCGAGAGGAGATATGAGGTGATTGGTGTCTGTTGGGGGGCATTCAGATGCTGTAGATCAGCCAAAAGAAAAGTCTGCAATCAGGCTCAGTTTCAGCCATTTCAAAGGGAGGAAAACTGTGGGCGATCAGACAGGCCTTGATAGGAGCGCGCTCTCATTTGCTAACACAGCTGCTGTAGAGCCGGCCCGCATGGATGTGAGTGAGAAGGAAACAGACTGGCCAGAGACCATCCCACACGCAGGTAGAACCATTCATGAAACAAGGTGAATCCGCCCACGCTGCGCCTGTTGGCACAGTCCTGGGTGGGGGGGGTTAGGGTGATGCGTGGGGTGGGGGGGTTAGGGTGATGCGGGGGGTGGGGGGGGGTGGGGGGGTTAGGGTGATGGGGGGGGGGGGGGGTTGTGCATGTCCAGCTGGCACCGCACTGACACATGGTGCAAAGTCTTCCCCAGGTGAGTAAACCCACTTTCGGAAACCTGGATTTCAAGCTGTTCCTCTTGGAAAGTGTTTCCGAACGCAGACGTGCGCAGACACACACACACACACACACACACACACACACACGCACGCACACACACACACACACACACACACACACACACACGCTCACGCTCGGTTCCTCCGCCAAGGCCATCTGTTGCTCTCTCGGAGGCCTGGTACACGCCCGCCGCCTGGAACGGGGGCAACTGCCGAGCCAAATGCTGAGGATCTGGCCTGTCACCGCATGGGAGACGGGTGGGGGGGGGTTGTGTGGAGGAGACAGCAGGACGTGCCTCTCGGAACGTGTTCCTGACTCTGCTGCGGGAGATTAAAAGAGAACGCCGC
Source organism: Megalops cyprinoides (assembly GCF_013368585.1). Lineage (NCBI taxonomy): Eukaryota > Metazoa > Chordata > Actinopteri > Elopiformes > Megalopidae > Megalops > Megalops cyprinoides. The sequence continues at coordinate 9,395,311 of NC_050583.1, read as the reverse complement.
ACGCGCGCCAGGTCTGTTTGATGACTTGTTGCTAAAACGCGCATCATGCCTCGCATTTTTATAACTCTGGCACGCCGCCCCGCCCGCTGTGGGACCTGTACCCATTGCACACTGTGGAAGAATATGTGCGTGAATCACCAGGCTGGGATACAGGTAGGGTAGAGGACAGGATCAGGTGTGTCAGAGAGAGGGTGGGGAGATGACGTGCAATGCTGTCAACACGCACGCACACACACACAGGTACACGCACACACACACAGGTACACACACACACACACAGGTACACACACACACACACAGGTACACGCACACACACACAGGTACACGCACACACACACAGGTACACACACACACACACAGGTACACGCACACACACAGGTACACGCACACACACAGGTACACGCACACACACACAGGTACACGCACACACACAGGTACACGCACACACACTGACTAATACACACAAACACTAAGGCATCCACCTACACATGGACTGGGACACGAACACCTGCCCACATGTACAGTGGGCATAGAGACACACTCAAACGCGCAAATATGAACGTCTGACAGAAACAGAGACAGACTTAACCGAGCACAAACATGCTCACAGGTGGATACGTACAGACATCGAACCACATGCACACAGAGAAACCCACAGAGGCAAACTGAAATGCACACGCACATACCTACATATTTAGATTTACATTCTGTCACTTTGCCGACGCTCTTGTCCAGAGCAACATACAAGATTTGAGAACAGACCTCGAGTACAGGAGACACACACTGTCACACACTGACACGACTCACATAGTCATGCAGACACACAGACACGCCCGCGCATGTAGATTCACATGCAGACACATGCTGTAGCATAATGTCACACGCATACAGAACCACCAGAATGCACACACACATACAGACCTCCACACACACACACACGGACACGCACTCATCTTTTCATTATCGTTGAGCGCTCATTACTCGCTCCTTTTATCGTCACGCCGCCGAGCGCTAAAGTTCACCCTTTTGGAGCAGGCGAACATTAACATCTGTTTTCTGGTCCGATAACAGCGGCGGCCTTTTCACGGGGCGAGAAATACCAAGTCACTCACACCGTATAATTCACAGCAGACCGGCGTCCCGGGGGGGGAGGAGGCAAGGCTATGACATAAAAGGTTATTTTATAATTATTCCCCAAGCAGGATAATAAATCAAATGCCGCTACATCTCCCGAGCACAAAGAAAAACCCCCTGTCCCCCCCCTTCTCCTCATTCGTGAATCGTTTGAGCATCCTGCCTGTCGACGGCCTATCAGAGCAGAGCTCTCGTCTGTCCAGGGACATTCAAAGGAAGAGGCAAGGAGTGTGGGGATGTGAGAAAACGCCTTTTTCTTTTTGTGGGGGTTCGGTTCTTTTTTCCTTCCTGTTTTTTTTTCTTTTTTGGGTTTGTCAAAGACTTCGCTTTCCTTCCACCCTCTCTTCCCCCTGCTTTCTCTCTCTCTCTCTCTCTCTCTCTCTCTCTCTCTCTATTAAGAATTTGTGACTCCTCTCCAGAGCAGTCCACTAGAGCGCTTTCAGTATGTTGTGGAGGGTAGTCAACCTTTTTTTCATCACGGCGTCGTAAAAGTGTTCGGTGCTGGTGAATCAGAGGCGGGAAGCAGGCAGCGGAGGGACAGGCTGTGGCGTCAGACAGATCTGCTGTGGAAGAGATCTAGGGTCTAAGTGCATCCTCTGTGTCAGCGCAGACTTGAATTCGGAGGCAAAAGGACACCTGGAGTGCCCTGTCATTCAGCCTTGAGGACTACAGTCAAAAGAAGTCACTGAAACGCATCAGAAATCCCATCAGGGTCACACAGAAAAAAAACAGTGTGAGCAAATTAGGACCGACTGGACATAATCAATCAGTCTTTCCAGGTGCAGATCAGCTCCCTTCACAATGGATGACCCAGTGGAGAAAAGAATTCAGAAAAAAACAGACAACACAGGTAATAAAGGCAGGTATAACTAGCTGATATTGGTATTTAAGCCAACAGACCTTTGGTATGACTCTGTGGGGTTACCAAAGTCAGGAGTAACAGCAGCATACAAACAGGCTAACAATTCAGGTGTGTCAGTTGCATTCTGGGTATTGTAGTGAGCTTGAGGAAAGAGGACAGGCTTTTGGAGGGCACAGAGCTTCACGGATTTTGTTAGCTTAGCAGACCCTCAAGTGCAGTGTTCAGAGTAACCTACCTTAATTTTTTAGGTTTTGGCATGTATACATATACCTGCTAAAACATACAAACACACACAGACATGCAAGCACATGCAGAAACACATACGCACAGATACATATATATACATGCTCTTACATACACAAACTCACATCAATCAGCCCAACAACAGACACACATACACACACACACACACACACACACACACACACATACACACACTCTCACATACTTTCACACACATACACACACACACACACACACACACACACAGACACACACACACACACACACAGACACACACACACACACAGACACACACACACAAATACAGGTATATATACATATACTTTCTCACACATACAAATACACACACACAAATGTAGGGTCTGTACAACACCTGCATACATAAACTGTAAAAGCAGGGGAGCCCCACCCGCTGCCATAACTCACCCGGGTCCAAAACTCAACGGCAACCTGACATTCATACCTCTCAAGGTACAGTGGTGGCAGACTCAGGCAAAAAGAGCGATGCTGAGGAGGTCACAGATTCAGCTCTCTGATACAATACAGCTGCCAGGCACTCGAGAGGTGCTCTGTTGGGAGAAGGGGCTTAATCTGTCGAATCTGAGCTGTTTTGTCTGCTCTCACCCGTGCTGTTAAAGAGCACGTTGAAGTTCACTAACACTTTCTCTCTTTGTTTTTTTAGTAGATATAGCCTTGAGTGGACAAGGTGTGTCTAAAAACTAAAAAAAAAAAAAAAAAAAAAAACAGTATTATAAAGTCATAAAAGAATAAAAAGAAATGGGCTTTGGGGAAAAGTATACAGTATAGTAGTCTGTTTGATCCACCTGTGTGGGTGCGGAAGAGGGTTGATCTGAATTGTCTGAGCTGCACTCAGCTCTGGGTAATGACATCACATAACTGTAAAAAAAAAAATCAACTATGGCATGGGTTTGAATAACAACAACGGGCTGATCACAAACGCAGGTCCTGGCTGATGCCAGAACAGCGAAATACGCGCGGCAGAGTTTCAGGGATGCGTGCGGTAAAGACGACTGAACTGACCCCAGAGCTGTGATTCCCAGCATGAAGCACGGCGACGGCTGTCCTTCACCCTACATATCCCAGTAAACACAAACATGTGACCACTCATCTCTCTGACGTGACCTCCCACAGGTTGGCCAGGGTTCAGATCAGGCCACTTATAGTTGACTCATGGCAGGCCGTTGGCTACTCCGCTGTCTTAGAATTCGAACCACACACATGCAGAGAACCCCCTAGAGGCTAAATTACACACACACAGACATGTACATTTTGTCACTTAGAATTTGTTTCGTTTCCCAGCCCACCAACGCATCCTGATACCCCCCCAACACACACACACACGAAGCCACTTACAGTTGACTCATGGCAGGTCGTTGACTCCTCTGCTAGGATTTGTTTCGTTTACCAGCCCACCAATCCATCCTGACGCCCCTCCCCCTTGGATCGGCATGGATCGGGTGGCCCCCGTGTCCTCATTCAGCTCCCTCCACAGAGTGAGGGGGACCTGACCACTGCAACGCTGACAGAACCATGGCGCTCACTTCTGTCAGAGTAATTCCCTGTCTTTAAGGCAGGCAGACCAAAGGGCACCTAATCGCGATGACTCATCGCCAGCAGCCGACTCCATAAGGCAGGAGCGAGATGAGGGGTCTTTACCTCCGTCTTTTCCTCTCCCCGTGAACCAGGATCAAAAGACAAATCCCACAATGCCGCAGGTTTACCGCCTCTCTGTCAAATGGCACTGGCTCAGGCTTATACTTCAACACCCCCAGCCCCTTTCGGATTGTGGTTCGAGGAGAGACAGCGACCTTGAACTGAAGGGTTCCAGCCTCTTCAGAATGCCCACTGCGTGTCCTCCACACCGCTTGCAACTGTCATGCTGTAATAAAGCTGCTTTTGTCTTTTGTGTCAGTTTCATTTCTAGAAGTTCTTTGAGGTTTGTCTGCATCCTTTATTGGAAAACTGCAGTGACAACATTCCCAGTACCTGTATACATTGTCCAGGAACATACTGCATGCATTACGCAAGCACAATGTTACCATTACCTGCATACTGCATGCATTACCCAGAGAGACAATGTTCCCATTACCTGTATACATTACCCAGGGACAGACAATGTTCTCATTTTTTGCATACATTACCCAGGGACAGACAATGTTCTCATTTTTTGCAAACATTACCCAGGGACAGACAATGTTCTCGTTTTTTGCATACATTACCCAGGGATAGACAATGCCCCCATTACCTGCAAACATTACCCAGGGACAGGAAACATTCCCATTACCTGCATACATTACTGAGGGATAGACAATGCCCCCATTACCTGCAAACATTACCCAGGGATAGACAATGCCCCCATTACCTGCAAACATTACCCAGGGATAGACAATGTTCCTATTGCCTGAAAACAGGGACACATGTGCAACACAGTAGAGACAAGAGCACACCTACTTTCTTCTTTTGTTTTGCTTCCTTTTTTGTTCTGGACACACATATACACCTCAGCAGGGATTCAGAGAAGTGTTTCTGAGAAAACAAACTTCCAAGCAAACAGGGAAAAAACAATCATCTCAAAAAAAAAAAAAAAAAACACCCACAGTAATGGGAAACGCAGCTGATGGTGTGTGTGTGCAAGAAGGAGGGAGAATCCCGCTGAAAACATCTCTGTTTCCCGAGGCAAGGCTTTCCATAACCTCCCTTTCATTAGGAAGATTCACACAGATTTAATTCACCTTGTTGAAACGTAATAGCAATTAAACTGGAAAACATTTTGAACCACAATTACCATAACTCTCGGTTACGACTTACAGCGGTTGACAGACACGGCAGCAATACTCATCTATAACCATAGTTGCAATAGCCGGAGCTGTGACAGTTTTATACCGTATTTTAGAAAAAAAAAGAAGTAACACCCCAAAGGGTTATGATTGCATTTCAATTACCCACCAGAGACATGCAGGCTCTATTACTTTGTATACATATAATGTGTATGGGGAACGTCCTATTGTTCATTCCAAATGTGTGACAGCAGTCTGTGAGATTCAGCAAGGGTGCGGACAGGCCCTGTCATGGAGGTTTATGTCATGTGAGGGAGAAGGGGGGGGCGGGTTCTCTCGGTGAGAGGGAGCTGGAAAGAGGTGGTGGAAGGAGGATGCCTCAGAGGGTGAAACATCCCTCCTGTATGTCCCAAAATGAGGGGGGGGGGGGTCTGAAGAGGGTTCTTCACAACACGAGGGCACCTCCTGACGTCTCAGGGCTGACGTGTACGATGTTGTTTGCTTTTGTCCACCCAAACCTACCCCCCCCCCCCCCCACACACACACACACACACACACCTTCCCGTTCAATTTCCCGCACATGTCCGCTGTGCAAATAGGTGTGAAATAAGGATGGCGCAGGAGCAACGGAAGGAGGGGAGGGACTGCCCGACAGACAGGAGATTAAACGGCCGGCGCTTTCTCTTTGTTGTGGTCGTCGCTGTTGTTGTTGTTTTAGACGATCCGGCAGGCCGAATCACAGAAACCTGTCCTAACAGGACCCCACTGAAGGTGATACTTCATACCTGAGCAGCCATCAGCTCTCACATTTTCTCCATGGAGAGCCAACTTCTACAATATAATACATTACATTATCGTCATTTAACAGACACTCTCATCCCAAGCTACTTATATAGGTTACAATCATTACATGTTATCCATTTATACAGCTGGATATTTACTGAGGCAATTGTGGGTTAAGAACCTTGCCCAAGGGTACAGCAGCAGTGCTCCAGCAGGGAATCAAACCAGCAACCTTTTGGTTACGAGCCCTGCTCCTTACCGCTAGACTACACTGCCACCCTATTTACCTGTCACTTATTGAAGTTCCAAAGAAAGTTCAGGAGGAGAGTTTTTTGGACAATCCCTGAACAATTCTCTGCCCCCATCCTCAAGAATAAAAAACTACTACTACTCACCATTGTCTTTCCCGTCCGATGTTCTTCCTCTGCTTCTACCTTTCTTCCTCTACCTCATCTCGTCTTTTTTATTATTCCTATGTACAATGCCCAAACAGGCGGGGTGTTCAATAATCTTGACTCATGGCAAGGTGTGACCCCTGCCACAGACTAGCCAAAGACCAGTAGCCCTATGCCCTCACCAATAGTAACGCTTATCGTATTAAAAACTCACATCTACTGAATGTGCCATTTGCTACATCTTAATTTCATAACTCCTCTTTGTGTGCATACTCTCTTTCTTTCATATAATGTTTTCACGCCAGCGTGATATTGCTATCATTGTAACCTGGGGATCAGCTCGGTTGTGATGGAACGTAAACAACATTTTACCACAGAGGCAATTTGCCTCGTCGTTGAAGCGGGCGACAGTTGGCGCTCACCTCCTACTCTACGAGTTTGAAGACGGGGGAATAATCAAAGCTCCCCATAAAGCAGCCGCACACACATGCGAACGCAACCTTGGGAGAGAATAAAATCTTCGCCGTGAGAAAAACAAACCTGTCACCCACTGATGTGCTCCCATACGACAGAAGCGCACCTGTGAAAGCGCAAACTTAAATCAAATTTGTTGTCATCCTAAATCTACCCGTTTTTTATGCATGGTCAATTTTCGTTGTTTTTTTTTTTCCCTGAACGAATCATCGCACCATTGGTTTAATTGATTATTTGGCACAATCTGCTGTAAACTCTTTTGCCCAACCAGGGAAAGCCACGAAAAAATATTAAAGAGTTTTTGGAGTTTTTTTTAATTTGTTTTTGTTTTTGTTCTTTCTATTACGCCAGGTTGGGTTTTCGAGACGCATTATCTGCCAGACCACTTTCCAGCTGTTTATACTTTTATCCGGACTCACCCGAGCATCGATAAGGAGCAGAGGCCCGCAGAAGTGTGAAGTGATTACCGCCGCCTTATTACAGTTTTTGTTGCCCCGGCGCGATATTAAGCATTCAAAGAGCCGCGCGTGGGATTAAGCGCTGTTTACCAAAGGGTGGTTATGCATTTAAAAAACATTATTATAATAATGCGATTCTCCCATTTCGGAATTGGTCTGGAGACGGCTCCGTTTCATTACGGCTCGGTTCATATAAAAGCCCATTGGCTTTGGCGCACCGCGTATTTATATGCTCCTCCATGTATCCCCCTCCGTAAACACGCAGAGATAACCTCCGCCAAAGGTGCGGAATAAATGGCTTTTTTTTTTTTGGACAATTATGCCGCCATTATTGATCACCGCCATCTCTGCTTCCTTAAAGTGAATGTAATTCAAGTATTCTTTTAAGTAGTTGGAAGTTAAAATGAAGGCAGATTCAGTGCGTTTTTTTTTTGTTTTTTTTGACTTCTGAGGGGAGGCTGTAACACGAGCCAAATTCATGACCACAGAATAAAGAGGAATTACATGCAGACATACCGTGAAAAAGCAAGATGATGTGTAAAGCCAAGTTTTTTAAACTTATTTTTATATATTTTTTTAAATCTTTTTAAATGTATTAACATGTGCTTTTTTGAAGTTTTTGAAATTAAAGCTTTAATTATTAGCCCCCTTTTAAATCCTCCCCGAGTCAAAGCTTTAAAACAGGTTACGCCGAAGCGCTTTGAAATGTAGATTTGGACAGCGGGGGAAGCGAACGGAAGTTTAAAGAATTCAACAGCAACCAAAAATGCCCCGTGAAAAAAAAAAAAAACACGATTAGGCCTACTGAAAAAAAAAAAAGAAAAATCAATGGAGTACCAAAATACCTCGATGGCAGGGGCAGACGTTTTGTATTCAATATCGGCACATTAATAATGCATGACCAGATAGCCCATTAGATTGTGTTTAAAAGTAATCAGATTCCATGCTTCTTGCAAATCCATTAACTCGTGAGGTCATAAGGAAGACACAGGGGTAATGAACTAATACCTGAATCCTGCAGGTAAATTGCAGGGACTCTGTACTCGGCGAAGTTGTTCATAATTGCAAATAACACTACTACGGAGGAGAATGCCAACAAAAATACTATTCATCTGAAATGAGTTGAGTAACTGCCTTGGTCAATCAGTGAGTCTGTCTGTTGCAGCCCATGGGCATTTTCTCAGAGCCCGAGCAATTACTTTTGTCCAATTAATTCTCTATGGAAATGTGTTCCAAGCAATTAACCAGAGTAGTCTTTTGTTGCACCTTTGATGAATTGTAGCCAATAAGCATTTGACTGTAAGCAAGCAGCGGCTCCACATTTAAATCTCCACATCTCCCCCCCTGCAATTGCAGGAGATCTCTCTGTGCCTTTGATAGAGAGGCTTTGAAACTTCTAAACTTTAATGTGATTTAGATTTCCATGCGATGAAAGGAACACTGTGTGTGTGTTTGTGCTGTGATGTGAGCCCTTCTAAGAGAAATGCCTATGGACATGTTTATGTGTGTGTGTGTGTGTGAGAGAGAGAGTGTGTATAGATGGTGTCCCCTTCTGTCAGTGCAGGTTGTGTGTGTGTGTGTGTGTGTGTGTGTGTTTGTGTGTGTGTGTGTGCGTCTGTGAGAAAGAGAGTGTGTATAGATGGTGTCCCCTTCTGTCAGTGCAGGTTGTGTGTGTGTGTGTGTGTGTGTGTGTTTGTGTGTGAGAGAGTGTGTATAGATGGTGTCCCCTTCTGTCAGTGCAGGTTGTGTGTGTGTGTGTGTGTGTGTGTGTGTGTGTGTGTGCATATACAGTGCAGAGAAAAAGTATTTGCCCCCTTCCTGATTTCTTTTATTTTTGCATATTTGTCACACAATTGTGTCAGATCTTCAAACAAAATTTAATGTAATACAAAGACAACCAAACTAAAAACAAAATACAGTTTCTAAATGATCATTTTATTCATTGAAAGAAAAATGTTATCCAACAATACATCACCCATGTGAAAAAGTAATTGCCCCCTCTAAACTTAATAGCTGGTTGTGCCATCTTTAGCAGCAACAACTGTAGCCAATCGCTTCTGATAACTGGAGATCAATCTTTCACATCGCTGTGGAGGAATTTTGGCCCACTTTTCTTCGCAGAATTGCTTTAATTCAGCCACATTGGAGGGCTTTCGATCATGAGCTGCCCGTTTAAGGTCCTGCCACAGCATTTCAATGGGGTTCAAGTCAGGACTTTGACTAGGTCACTCCAAAACCTTAATTTTGTTTCTTTTCAGCCATTCAGAGGTGGACTTGCTCCTGTGGTTCGGATCGTTGTCTTGCTGCATAACCCAGTTGCGCTTCAGCTTCAGATCACGGACTGATGACCGGACATTTTCCTTCAGGATTTTCCGGTAGAGAGCAGAATTCACGTTTCTGTCAGTTATGGCAATTCACTCAGGCCTTGAAGCAGCAAAGCATCCCCACACCATTACACTACCACCAACATGTTTGGCTGTTGGTATGATGTTGTTATTGTGGAATGCTGTGTTAGCTTTACACCAGATGTAACGGGATCCATGTCTTCCAAAAAGTTCCACTTTTGACTCATCAGTGCACAGAACATTATCCCAAAAGGCTTTGGGGTCATCAGGCTGTTTTTTGGCAAATGTGAGACAAGCCTTGGTTAGCAGTGATTTTCAGCTTGCAGCTCTTCCATGGATACCATTTTTGCCCAGTCTCATTCTAATGGTGGAATCACTGACCTTATCTGAGGCGAGTGAGGACCGCAGTTCCTCGTCACTTCTGGAATTTCTTTTGATCGTGGTACAGTGTGCTGCTTGTTCAGACCTTTTAGTCTACTTCACATTGCTGGAAAGGTTCTATTCATGTGATGTTTAAATTCAGCAGGGCCTGCAGTAATCAAGCCTGGGTGTGTCTAGTTTAATTAAACCCAATTATTAATTGCACTTGGTTAACTGGTTGATTGAGTAACTAGGGGGGACTTACTTTTTCAAACAGGGCCAGTTGATGTTGGATAACTTTTTTCTTTCAATAAATAAAATGATCATTTAAAAACTGTATTTTGAGTTAACTTTGAGTTGTCTTTGTCTTACATTAAATTTTGTTTGAAGATCTAACAAATATGCAAAAATAGGAGAAATCATAAAGGGGGCAAATACTTTTTCACAGCACTGTGTGTGTGTGTGTGTGTGTGTGTGTGTGAGTGGTAGCACATGGTACTTGTGTGCGGTGTGTGTGTTTGTGTGTGTGCGGTGTGTGTATGTGTGTGCATGTGTGCATGCGTGCATGCGTGCATGCGCATGTGTGTGTATGTGTGTGCATGCATGCGTGTGTGTGTGTGTGTGTGTGTGTGTGTGTGTGTGTGAGTGGCAGCACATGGTGACCTTGTGTGCAGTGTGTTGTACACCGACCCCCTGCTCTTGGCCTGCTGCTCACGCTGGAGGCCACCAGATGCCACCTCTCCCCCCCTCCCCCGTCAAACCCACACTCCCCTCACCCTGTCACTGCCAGTGGAAACTCCTGGCCCTATGCCCGGGTCCTGTCGTGCCGTGCCCGCCCCGCCCCACCCAGAGGCAAAGCAGGTCGCTCCCCTAACCTCACAGGCTTCTGCAGTTGTGTCTTCCACGGCCTCTCCCCCCCCCCCCCCCCCGGCATCACCTCCCCGGGTCTGTTTCCTCTGCTCGATCTGCTCTGAATTCCCGTCGCCGGCGTCTCTGCTTACTGTCATGGGCGGTGCCAGGGAGGGGCATGGGGGTGCTGTGGCTACCCCTAGGATAGCCATAGCACCCTCCTAGAACCCCCAAGAAATTTTTGCGGTTTATTTAGAATTTTTAATTTTTGATGAATAGCATTGTAACTGTTGCGGAGCGGGTACTGCGTATGTGCACTCGTGTGTATTCGTGTGTCGGGGGGGTTGTAGTAGAAATTAAACTGTGGCGACAGGCAAATTAATGGGAAACCCTAAATTTCAAAGCACCCTCGCTGAAAAGTTAAGCAACCCCATAGCACCAGCAAAGAAAATCTCTGGCGCCGCCCCTGCTTACTGTCATGGTAGTTTCTCTCCGACAAACTGTCCCACAGCCACCGCGTTCATCTCCGTCCCTTTGGGTCCTGCCAACAGCTTCCATGACAACAGCTGCAACTGTTACAACTGCCACAATTATCACTGCCGTGGCAACGGCTGCCGCTGTGCTGTTCCGTTGCCGCTAATGCTGCGGCTAATGCTAGCGAAAATGAAGCAGCCATAGCCTCACATCCTTGATGTCCTTGATGTCCTCCCTTCAATCAATGTAAAAATCTAGCATTTACAAAAACAGTATATACCAGAGGTGGGGTCAATTGTGTTTCAATTTTATTACCTTCTGGATATGAATTGAACTGAATTTCAGTTTCTTAATCGAAAAATCTTCCACAGATGGGCATATCTGGGCCATTTTCAATTCATTAATTGAATTTCAAATTCATTGTAAGCCTTGACTTATTTGAAATGGAATTGACCCAAACTCTTCAGTGTGAGACAGACAAAGCTCGGGCTTTGTGTAATAGGGGAAGAGGGAATGACCCGTTGTGAAAGACACCCAGGTGAATGATTGGATGACGCATGTAGGGGGTGGAGCCAAGCAGTCCTGCAGGCAGTTGTAAACACTCAACCATTCAGCAGATGCTCTTATCCAGAGCGTACTTACATTGGTGACAATTTTCATGTTATCCATTTATATCGCTGGATATTTACTGAGGCAATTCTGGGTTAAGTACTTTGCCTAAGAATAGAGCAGCAGTGGGGAATCAAACCAGCAACCTTTCAGTTACAAGCCCTGTTCCTTACCACGAGGCTACACTGCCACAGTTGTGCACGCAGCCCCCACTCCCAAGCTACTGTCTTTGCCCCACCCTTTCCCACCCAGGCTGAATAAAGCTGTGTTCCATTGCTTGCCATATTCTGTTACTTACACTGTTCCACTATTTACTGTGTTCTGTTACTTGCTGCATTCCGTCACTTGCCAGATGACATCGCAGTGCAGTAGCCTTCTGATAACACTGCAGGGCAGCTCACAGCCATGAAGTGCCCTTGCTTGCTGATCATCACGCGGGTCAAAGCAGGCAAGGGACCCAGGCAGCAGCTCTCCGCTTTAAAGTCACTGCCCTGGCCCGGCTTGGGAATCGAACCTTTAATGCTTTGTCCGTGGGCCAGCACACTGGCAGCTCAGGAGACCGCGGCGGTCAAGGGGAACCGTGCTCGTTCAAAGCAACTGCTATTGAACAGAGGCCCTGGGAAAAGGCTTCACTTGGGGGAGGGCAGGAGGGTGGGGGGCAGAGTCAGGCTATCGCCACCAGCCGGTCCACCTTCTCTCGCTACAGTGGGAAATTCAGGATTTTCCAGGGCAAGGTTATGTGAGAGCCATTTTGAGAAGGCTATTATAACCACTTGCTTTGCTGGTTGATTTTTTTCTCCCCTTCCAGTTTGTAGCTGTTGTCAGACAATAACAAAACAGAAGCAAGAATAACGAGAACATGAGTGAGATCCCTGAGTCGAAAAAATACATCCCATTCCAGGGGATTTCGGTTGGTTCGCTGCAATTGAAGGATTGAGGTAAACGAGTCCTTCGGAGATTCAGAAGCTATTCGGTTATTTATGAACCTAATCTCGCACAAAGTGAGAGGTCGCAGCTGTTTTCACAGGAACCGGGCATTACAGGGAATGTAAGAAAACCTGCCACTTTTTTTTCCCATAATCCCCTGCCCTGTCCCTGAATGTTCATTAGTGCGTCCAGCCTGGCAGTGTGTGGCTGTCTTATAATCTACAACTGCCTGCAGGACTGTTTTGCTCCGCCCCCTACATGCGTCATCCAATCAAACTGAGCGCGGTGAGCGCACCGCCCCGCCCAAGCCTTGCAGTGGCGCCAGACCTCCAGGAAGCCCGATGGCGGCATCCCCCGCAGCTCGCCGCAGATGCTCCGCTTTCCCGCTAACCCCATTACAGCGTCGGCGGGGCTCGGCATGCTCAGCTATTTCAGGTAAATTGGCAGAGATTAAGCCGGCCTCCCGCCACCGCCACCGCCCTCGCTGTCGCCGCCCTGCTGTAGGAGGAGGGGCGATCGAGCGCAGACAGGACATCTGCCCCCTGGCAGTTTGATTTTTGAGGTGCTCCAGTTTGGGCCAGCTGAGCTGAGCTCAACTGCCTCTATCTCCTTACCAAGGCAATTACCCCCCCGCCTGGCCCCCGCGCAGTGACAACAGCAAAAACAGCAACAACAATGACAACAAAAGCACCACAAAAAAAATGCCCGTAGGAAACTTCCATGGACACGCTATTGTACACGTATGTAAAAGTTAACTCAGGGATGCAGAATGTGGGAGAGTGTGAGAGAGTGTGGAGGAAAAATGTGTGTGTCAGCGTGAATATTGATGATTCATGAAGAACATAAATGATGACACTTGCTTTGTTTCTTGAAGCTATACGCAGCCTGTTGCTGCTTTTGACCTGAGAACTATTGACGTGTGTTGCGTAAACTGAATGTACTGCTGATATTAGCAAGACGTCTCCCATCAGGGAAGACAGTTAACTGCAGGGACAGAAGTCATTGGACATTGAATATGATTGGCTGTTTTTTTGGGCGGTGGTGGGGGGGGGGGGGTCATTGTCCGGTGGTTTTCTCGACTTCCATGTCGCACGCTCCTGGGACCAGTGCTGCCCCCTAGAGGCGATGGTGGGGAAGGCGAGCAAACAAGGAGAGCGTGAGAGAGGCCGCCACCGCAGCAGAGAGGTGTAATCAGGGGGGTCATTTGAATATTCAACCTCTGGGCCAACGCTATAATTTCCTCTCCAGATTGGGCCGCGCAAAGCAGAGTGACACAGCGGCAATGAGTGGGGCAGGAATTTGCATTTTAATGCGCCTGTCGGAATCGTTTCTGGCGAGCGGGGGAGCGTGGGGGGCCCCCCAGCAAGGGCGCTAATAGTGGCCATCTCCCGGAAACAAGATCGAACGCTCCGCTGGAAGGGGCAGGACAGGAGGCAGGGGGCAGGACAGAGGGCAGGATGGGGGGGGGGGGGGGGGCAGTTTGGGTTGATGTGTGTGTGGGTGTGGCACGGAAGGGCTTGGCTGGGGAATGCAGCAAGTTATGTCAGGGGGGTGGCTCTGTCTTTACAGGTGAAGTGGATCATGAGATACATGAGATACATGGCCAACCATGAGTCCAGTTGTCAGGGGGCAGTGTGGTGTAGTGGTAAGGGGCAGGGCTTGTAACCAAAAGGTTGCTGGATCGATTCCCCGCTCAGGCACTACTGCTGTACCCTTGGGTAAGGTAATTAATCCAGAATTGCCTCAGCAAATATCCAGCTGTATAAATAGGTAACGTGTAAAGTCGTAACCTATGTAAGTCACTCTGGATAAGAGCGTCTGCTAAATGACAATAATGTAATGTAATATGTAAGCTTCATAAGCACTGCTCTGTATAGGGGCACCCATCAGCTCTGTCTAAGCTATAGATTTGAAAGACATAACCCAGGAAAAGGCCATCAGCAATGCAGAGCCACTCAAGAGACACCTCACGTTCTCCCTGCTTCCTTTGAGAGTGTACTGAAAAAGTAACAGCTGATCTGGGATCAGCGTCATAGCCGATGACCTAGCAGCTGTCCATTGGCTCTAAGCAAAGGTTTTGCCCACTGGAGCCTTGGCTAAAGCACTCGCTTAGTCAGGGAACGCGTGAGGAAAAGTTCTGTTGCTGCTGCTTAGCGTCCTAATCGCACTAATCATATTGTCATTTGGCGGAAAGGGAGCTCAGCATGGGAAGTGTTTATTAATTCTGTCTCATTTCAGCCCGCTGGAGTCGAGCGTATATCTTTCACAAATCAATGGGTTTCGTGCCTCTCAAAGAGACTGAAGGACGCAGGCGTGCATACGCTGTCTCTCCCTGTCTCTCTCTCTCTCTCTCTCTCTCTCTCTCCCTGTCTCTCTCTCACTCTCTCTCCCTCTCTCTCCCTCTCTCTCTCTCTCTCTCTCTCTCTCTCTCTCTCCCTGTCTCTCTCTCACTCTCTCTCTCCCTCTCTCTCTCTCTCTCTCTCTCTCTCTCTGTCTCTCTCTCTCTCTCTCTCTCTCTCTCTCTCTCCCTCTCTCTGTCTCTGTCTCTCTCTCTCTCCCTCTCTCTCTCTCTCTCTCTCTCTCTCTCTCCCTCTCTCTCTCATACGCACACACTCACACACACACACACGCATGCATACACACATACACCTGCGCGCACACACACGCACACACGCACACACACACATACACACATGAACACACGCACACACACACATACATATAAACACACACGCATACACACTCACAAAACAGCAAGGACACACAGATGTGGAGACAGGCTGGTGTTGACACTGGAACGCCGGATTTGAAACAGAACCCGGAGCTTCTCCACTCCAGAGGGACAGAACCGATCCGATCGTTTTCCAAGGCCCGCAGCAACCCGTTTGCCCTTTGCAGTCCTTCTCTCATGCAGTTTCCCCTCCCTCTCTCCCTCTCTCTCTGTCTCTCTCTCTCCCCGTTTCTTTCTCTCTCCGTCGCTCCCTCTCTCCTTCTCTCTCTCCCTCTCTGTCTCTCTCACTCTCTCTCTCCCTCTCTCTCTCTGTCTCTCTCTTTGTCTCTCTCTCCCTCTCTCCATGTCTCCCTCTCTGTCTCTCTCACTCTCTCTCTCCCTCTCTCTTTCTCTGTCTCTTGCTCTTTTTCTCTGTCCCTCTCTCTCCCTCTCTCCCTCTCTCTTGCTCCAGACGACTCCCGTCCATTAATCTCATTACACCTCCACCCCGCCCACCCCCCCTCCACCCCCTCCAGTCCTCCTTCCACCAAACCGGCCAAGGCTTCCTCTGTTATTGCGGCACACTCTAAAATCCAGTCCTAATCCGATTCGCCCGCTTTCCCTCACACACAATTCCCATTTTCACTTAATAAAACCCATCTGATTGCATTGGACCTCAAACTGCATTTCCTTCAAATTAGATTCCTTTCCAGAGCCCCTCCGCCCTCTGCCCGTCGCGACTGCTCTCTCTCCCTCCTCTTTATTTCTTTAATGTTTTAGTTTGTTTGTTCTGAATCTATTTAAAAAAAGGAATATGAAAAGAATACAAGTGGCCGGGTGAGGGGGGGGGAGATCCTGAGGTCTGTAGATAAGAGAAGTCTTTCATCAGGCCTGAGGTGTTTCCAGCCTCCGTCTCCCTCACCTGTCTGATGGCAGGAACGGAACCTGCCACGCCGCATGACTCTGATAACTTTTATAAGGGAAAGCAGACAGGGTCGGGGCGGGGAGGGCAGAGTTGCTCCAGACTACATCCTCCTTATCTTTCGCCTCCTCAGAGGGGTGTGGCTTTGCTGCCGCTGGCCCGTGAGGGAGTTGCTTCCCTCCTTGAAGACATCTGGAACAACTTGATCGTATGCGCACCTATAAACGTTGATTACCTGGAGATCCCACGGGGGGGGGGGTGAGTAGGAGTCTCTCCCTCATCATCGTCCTCCACCCCCACCCGCCCCGCCTGCCCCGTCTGCCTCCCCTGCCCTGCCTCTTGTTCATTTACAGGGTTTATCTGTCACAAAGCAGCGGCCGGCCATCCTCCCCGCAATGAAGAGGAGCGCCGTCAGAAAAACAGCCAGATGAAAAGGGGAGCGATTCTCCATAAATTGCTCAGAGGAGCGGAGCGCCGTAGCCCTCCCTCTCTCTCCCTCTGTCTCTCTCCCTCTCTCTCTCTCTCGCTCTCTCTCTCTCTCTCTCCTCCTCTCACCTCGTCCACGTACCCCAGGTGCGACAGGCAGGTCTTATTTAGTGCCGGGAAGTGACGGTAATCCCCGGCAAATTGTCCCCGCACGGGTAAAATAGCCGGGCGCAATTACGGGAGTACTGCGAAGCGCGGGGCGGGGGTGGGGTGGGGGGGGATAAGGGAGGGCACACCCATGAGCCAGGCAGACAGGGGAAGAATGGATTGGGGGTGGGGGGGGGGAAATCTCATCGCTGCCACGGTAACCACGGTGCCCCCATCAGACTCCCAATCACGCCGCGCCAGCTGCCGCCTCTTGTTATCCGAGTGCCGGCCCGTCGCCAGCGGAGGGGCAAGGGAACCAGTCCAGATGTTCCTCCGCAGCGTGAGAGGACATTTGCCAAAAAAAAAATCAATCTAAAACGGACAGATTTCTTGAGATGCTGGATATAGATTATGGAGGACGTGTTCAGACTGTCGCTGACAGCGGCCTGCTTGTTAATTTGATAGTGTCAAGTGGAATTATATTGCAAAAAAATAAAAGAAAACAAAAGGGTTAATTGTGGCAGGAGCTGAGGGAATCGATGGGTTCTCATCTTGGTGAAGAAAAAGGGTGCTTGTGATTTATTTTTAGTTCATTATTTTAGCTTATTACCTTTAGCAAAACACACCACACGCAGACACCCACCACCAGGTTTCAAAATGTACAGCAAAAGTGAATTTGAAGTCCCTGTGTCTTCATTATGGGGATGAAGCCGTGATACAAACTATTTTTAAAAAGCGAGCTAATGTAATATTCATAAGCGCTGATGCAATTACAAATTATACAGGTGTCCCGTCTGTCTCTCGTGGAGCGAGCCACTGTAATGTGATTTGCTTCCTGGACACTGAAACAATTTTGAAGATTGCCTTGTACCGTCGGACGGGGGGAAATCGTGAATCCAAGCACTGGCCGACAAATTGCCTCATTATTGAACATTTCACAGAACAGGGATTTAAATTGGTGCGCATCCAGAGGCAAGGGGGGGGGGGCAGATTGTAATTTATGCGACGGTTGAGGTACCTGGGCCGTCGTGTCGGTGGAAATAAACCTCATCACCCAGGGTAGCTGAGCTGCGAGCAGGCAGCCAAGGGATGGGACATTGATGTAACCACCGCGGTCTAAATTTACCCGCCTGTTTACCTGGCTGAAATTGGTTCACTAAAGCTGCATAGCACAGTGGTAAGGAGCAGAAAGTTTCCTGTTCGATTCCTCCACTCAGGCACTGCTGCTGTACCCTTGGGTAAGGTACTTAACCCAGAAATGCTTCAGTAAATATCCAGCTGTATAAATGGATAACATGTAAAAATCGTAACTCATTTAAGTAGCTCTGGATAAGAGCGCCTGCTAAATGACAATAATGTAACGTCCCGTGTTTTCATACTCACTCCAGTACTTCTGGTGGTTTGATACTCTTGTTCCATCTTGCTCTGTCTCCCACGCTCTCTCCCTGTCGGAGGCCTCCAAGTCTTGCAGGGGGGGGTTCAATGCGGGGTACGTCTGGGATTAAGTTTTTGGGCATTTGTCTCGGGAACAGATGGTTTCAGACCGAAGAATCGGGAGGGTATGGCGGAGAAGGTGTCTGCCAGACTGTCTAAATGGAAATGGTTGCTACTCCGGCAATCCTACAGAGGATGAGGCTTGGTTGCCAATAATCTGGCTGCTTCCAGTTGGCGGCACAGAGTGATTGTTCTGGAGCCACCAGAGGGACTCGTCAGGGA
The DNA here is from genome assembly GCF_013368585.1 of Megalops cyprinoides. NCBI lineage: Eukaryota > Metazoa > Chordata > Actinopteri > Elopiformes > Megalopidae > Megalops > Megalops cyprinoides. Next base: position 9,376,679 of record NC_050583.1, on the reverse strand, counting down.
TCTACACAGGAAGCTTGTGAATCTCTTCCGGTCTGGACGCCATTGGTTACAATCAGCTGTGCTCTGTTTGCCAGTGGGGGGGTGGGAGGGGGGGTTTCAAGGACTCTTGCATGCCGAGTCATACCATGTGCAGGTAAGCTGCTCAGAGGCTGCTGTTTCACCATTACCCCCAAGATGGCGGAGCACTGTGTTGGCATTGTTGAGGAAGGCTGGAAAAAACGTCTGTACCTGTTAAGGTTGGAGGGGGTACATCTGTTTGGCCTAACTCAATTCTACCATTCAGTCCTGATGGTATGGCACGTCTTTCCGGCCTCCAGGGGGTTAGGTGTGTCACCAGGGATGTGGAGCCTGGAGAGGTCGTTGTTACCCCTTGTCAACTTCAGCCTGCCGGCTGCAGGGTGAGTGAAGCTTTGAAATCTCATGGGTGGGTCCCACTGGACAACAAGGGGATGAACTTTTTCAGGCAACAGGTGTAACGGCTCCGTTTGTGTATTACGTGGGTCAGCAAGCAAGCGAGTTTCGAACCTGGGTTCTCACTGCTCACTGCCAACCCCTTACGGCCAGTGTCATTGCCAGTTGAGCTAAAGGCAAATTGCCCCTAGTCTTCAGGCTACGATGCTATTTAACCAGGTCTCAGGGAGTGACATAACCGCTGCATCCGCTCGGCTACCTGCTACCCGCTACCTACGGCTTTATGCAGGGCTCACACGAGCTAATCACTTCAGCTCTGCCACACTCGCATATAGTCATCTCCGCTACTGCAGCAGAGCACTTGGTGGAGTAGGTGTTTGGATCTCTCTCCGCTTCAGACACAGTATTTTTGGTGAGCAGGACTTAATCTGACTAATAGGATGAAGAATTTGAGCACTGTCTGCACCCCTCCCGTGTAGGAGGGGGGGGGGGGGTCTGATGCTGTCCCTCAGAACCCTAAAGCTGAGGGGGTTGAGGCAGTGGGGAAAAGGCAGTGTATTTCGTCAGTGTCAAGGGCATCCAAGTGGACCAAGCTTTTTGGTCCAGACTCCTCCTCAAAAGGTTTCTGGAGGTCTCTGTACCTCTGTAAGCGTCCGGTTGAAAAGCAGACAGCTTACCTCCAGCGGAGGACTGTACACAGGGTGATAGCTACACAAAGATGCCCGGCACACCTAGATCCAACAGAGGGCTGCCCGTTGTGTTTGAAGACTGAGATGCTGGGGCAACTGTTTGTTCGGCGTACCCAATTGACAGGGCTGTTCGTTCTTTTAAAAAGACGGCCTGAGGTCTTCACATCGAGACGTTTCATCTTAGGACCTGTCTGCAGTCGTCAGAAGAGAGCAACAGTTGCCTCCTGGCTAACTTGTCTGGTGTGATAAAACTTGCCATCTAGAAAACACAGAAAAACTGGCAGAGGTCAGTGGATCCTAACAGGATGAGGGTGGGGTTTGCTTACCGCCTGAGGAGTGAGCACGAGTATTGCATATTGATAGATAACTTGGCTCATTTTATAAATATTTGGGAGTGGGGGAGAAGTTTATTGCACAGTGGATGAAGATGCTGGCTCCATGTGTGTATCTTTTGGATTTTCCTGATTTGTAAGCTTCTGTTTCTTTCTTGTTGTTCTTATAAATCCCCATGTTGGGTTCTTTTTTTGTTTCTTTGCTACCTTTATTTTGTATGGTGGGGTTTCTGGTTTGATGGAGTGCAGGCATATAGGTTTTTGCTCAGAGTAAATAGTGTCTCCTGTGCTAGTGAATGTGATGTGATGTGATGAAACGTCCCAATAAAGTGGAGTAAAACTCAAAACCCTCCTTCTTCCCTTTTCTCTCTCCCCTTCTTTCTCTCTCCTTGATTGTCTTGTGCTTTCTTGTTTTCCCTTTGGAACAGGCAAGAGTCTGTAGCAATTTGTCTGATAGGTTGATTTTACTGAATCACAGATTGGCCAAACAAGGTTAAAAAAAACATGGCCCGACCGGTGAGCCTTGTGTTCAGGTGAGCTGAGGCTAACAGTGAGGTGGTGTTCCCTTTCACATGTTTTTCAGGTTGGAGCAGCTGTTCAGCCAAACCACCATGTAAGATCATTAAAAAGGCACAGATGCATCAGTAAGCAGCCCATTGCTCTGCCACTACCACCTTCTTGAAGGAAGACAAAGGTGTACCGGCCACTTTGGGCACCACTGCGCGCATACATTATTTTCATATTTTTAACACTTTATATTTATTACTACTTGGCAAGCAAGGTCTGCTTTGAAAGTCTCTCCAACAAATGACGTTATCTGAATATTTTCTGCCACTCGGCGTGCTCCTGGGAAGAGGATCAAATTTATATGCGTGGCCCATTTCTATTGCCAGATCTTTTCTCAATGTGTCAAAAGACTGGGTAATTTCAGTTTCTTCCTGTCTGAATGGTTAAATACTTTTACACACCACAACGAGTGTGTTTGTAGATCAGCAAGCCCAATGCCAACAGTCTATAGAGAGATAATGCCCGCCCCCATAAAGAATTTGCATTTGTGAATGGTGTGAATGCAACAAATACACGATACATTGACTGGAGCCACGCTGAGATTTATCACAATTCAGACAGTCTTATAGTTACAAAATTGCAAGATCCTGATGGCTAATTAACATGATGTGGTATGTAACGCAGACAGTGATCATGTCAGATATTCTCCAGGCCAAGTGCAATTACACTGCATTATTTAGCAGACGCTCTTATCCAGAGCAACTTACATAGGTTAGATTTCTTTACGATGTTATCCATTTATACAGCTGGATATTTACTGAAGCAATTGTCGGTTAAGTATCTTGCCCAAGGTTACAGCAGCAGTGCCCCAGTAGGGAATCGAACTGGCAACCTTTCGGTTACAATTCCTGCGCCTTAACCACTATGCTACGCTGCCTGCCCCCCCCCCCCAAAGCAATGTGACGGTACCATCGGTTAGATGAAAAATCTGCTCGGGGGGCCCGTGCACAAAGACAATCAGTCCACAGACCCCCGGAGCAGTTGGTACCTGTACATAACCATCTGCTGGTCGCTGGAGCAGGTGCACCATCAGATCCTGTAGTGTATTAATATCTATAATTACTGCCAGCATGGAAGAGGGGAGCCACAAAGGCCCCAAGCCCCCCCCAGCTAACTTTACCACAACATTAGTGTTACTTTATCACGTTGCTCAGGCCTCCCTGACCTGTCACAGAGGGTTTCCTGTGAGGTCTTCTTCTTTTTTGGCACCAGACAGGGCCTCGTGTAACTGGACACTTCACCATCTATGAGAGGTAAACTTCTATCTGCCGTGTTATCTGTGTATCATTTAAACACGTTTTAAACACAGAACAGCAAGAGTTTTTTTTTTTTTTTTAACCACTGGTTTGGACAGAAATGTTAGGCGCTTGTGAGAAGTGTTTGAAGCGAAACAAAAGAGGGAGGAGAGAAAAGCAGGTGGGGGATTTGTGCGGCTCAACCGAGAGAGCGAACGTCAGAGGCAAGGTAAACAAAACAACAACCTATGGCCGGGCGATTACCACTCGCGTTCATTCACATCAGCCTGTCCATGGCTGATGCTGACACTAAATGTTCCTGTATAAGTAAAATAATTTTTAAAAAAAAGAACAGAATGTGTGCAAAACAAACTCTCCTCTCCGACACAGAATCTTTGAGGAGAAAGGGGAGCTCTCTCTTTGTCTCCCTCTCCCCCCCTCTCTCTTTCTCTCTCTCTCTCTCTCTCTCTCTCTCTCTCTCTCTCTCTCTCTCTCTCTCTCTCTCTCTCTCTCTCTCTCTCTCTCTCTCTCTCTCTCTCTCCCAGTTCCATGGTCCTTTATTTGGCATGGTACTGGACAGTGTTCCTAAAACAGAGGTGGCAAAAATCAATGACAAAATAATTACACGGTTAAAGACTGACAGCTTTCAGACTCAAAAATATGAATAGCAAACATGATCATCATTCATGGTAACAATATGAATACTGACAGTCATAATCACAGCAGCAGGAGATGAATAATAGATACAATCTATAATGTATGAACATTGTTTGAGCAAAGTGCATACACATCTGTAAACCTGTTACAATATACAGATACAAAGGTTATTTGGTGATTTTTGTGTGTCTGAAAGTGCTACAAAACATTAAAGTATCGCTTTTTGCAGTTAGTCCTCCACAGTCACCAGGGATGTATAAATGCACAACTGCACTGACACCAGAATGCTCAAAGAGGAAGTTGTTCCTGACACAAAAGACAAGCACATTTGCAGAATGGAAACAGCGTTGTAATGCAATAACATATTAGCATGCATACTTATGAAATAATAAAATGTACGCGGTTAATGCACGATATATTACAACGATGAGGAAGTTGATGATGGATACCGACATGGATTTGTACTGATAATGATCTATACTCAGGATACTGGTGGTGGATTGTTGGCTGAACATTCTGGTCACGTGACAGTGCCCGACTGGATGGGGCAATTGCTGCAACAATATCCCTTCTCTCTGTTTTACCGCACAGTCGGCCTGTTAATGCCATTGATTCCTCCCTACCGAAGCCGTGCTAAGTCCACCTGCCAGCGTAACCAGTAATTCAACCTCCTCGCTCAAAGTCATGAATTTCATTTCCCTTTTAGCCCTTGGCCCTACTCGCCAGCTTTTTCTTTTCATTCCGCCGCCACTATTCGAGCGACGGATTAATACAGAAATATCGTTATTGGGCGTTCGATGCATCATAGGGCCAGGAGAGCGGCGGCGGCGACGAAGCTACGTGACGGAGGAGCACGGGTTGGCGAAGCACACCGCAGCCAGGCTGGGGAGCTGAGCGAAACTCAGGCTGGGGAGATTGTGCCTGCTGCGGTTATTCAAAACGCAAATCTGCAAATGGTGTTTTTTTTTTTTTTTTTAAATATATACGCACATTTACAACACTGCACATCGCTATCTCAAAGTAGAGTGTATATCTCCATGACGTAAAAATTCCGTGGCAATATGTAGAGTCCTTTGAATTGATAGATGGAAGGGGAGAGAGAGAGGGGGGGGGGAAGAGAAAGAGAGAGAGATGGAGAGTTGGTGTGCGTGAGTGAGAGGCAGGATGAGGGAGGGTGAGAGGGAGGGCCAGAGAGAGTTGAGATAAGCAGTGTGGCTGCGAAAAACGTTGAAAAACTTCAATTTGCTCTAGATTAAAATGGACTACACAACCGTTATTAAAAAAAAAGCAGACGGTGGAAGGTAGGAATTTAAATCCAGTCAGTGGAGACAAGAACCCAAGTAAAATGGAAGCTTTTAGTTTTTGAAGAAAAAACTGTAGAAGAAACTGCTGCCCATCGACCCCCCCCCCACCCGCAGCCGTCGGGACTGACTCACACCCACCCACGGAGCGACCAAGAAAAGAGCCCCCGTCTCAGCTAAGGCTCCAATTTATCGAGTGCCGGGAAAACACGGTGGTCAAACCTACAGAGAGCAGCCCAGTGGGGAGGCCCGGGGAGCGCTTTAATCAGCGCGAGAGCGAGTACAGGGCCCTCATTTAGGCAGCCGTCGGAGGAGGTGAGGGAACCGCAGAGAGGGAGACAGAGAGGAGGGGAGATGGAGGTGCTGCCGGCCGGCGGGGTGGGGTCGGGGGGGGGCGTGTGATCGGCTGAAGGCAACCTAGAATGAACCACGGCCAGCTTGGAAACCTGAGCGAACACCAGACCAGAATGCAGCAGAATAGTGAATGGGACAGCCCCCTCACACCTACAACTGCTCTCTGTTCCCTCAAGATCACTGCGCTCTGCATCTACAGGGTAACTGACTGTCCCGGCCCAACGGGGTCGCTCTTCTCGGTCAGATCCCTGTCTGTACCGGTCCCACAGTGGTGGAATGAACTCCCCATGGAGGTTAGGACAGCAGAATCACTGGCCATCTTCCGACACAGACTGAAGACCCACCTCTTCAGACTCCATCTCGGTTACACTTCAATCCCCGCCCCCTAACACCTGACACCTGATACCTGATAGTATTTGATACTTATTTCACGTGTCATATTGTGATTTATTTTGGATTTTGTGTTCTAGGCACTGTTGTATCATAGTATACTTGGCTTCCGTCAGATTGCACAAATTAGCTTGTGGTAGGGCTTGAATAGTGCTATGCTCACACTCACTGGTTTGCTCACTAAATTGACACTGTTGCTCATTAAATTGAATGGATACACTTATGTTCTATTGCGCTGTAAGTTGTTCTGGATAAGAGCATCTGCTAAATGCCTTTAATGTAGCGTAATGTAACAAATGCATCCTTTACCTGGCAGTAATCATAGCAGGAATAGCAGACACGCCTCTATCTTTCACTTCTCCTAGCTCATAATGGCTAAACAATGGCTTCAGTGTGACTACCCAGACTGCGTGAGGCTGGACAGAACATATTGTTTCTTATCTTTTTTTAATGGCAGTGTGTTTTGAACGGGAGGCTGTGGTTGCTATGTCTTCACCTCATCAAGGTCTCTTTTTTGTCTGGGAAAAAAACCTGACAGAATATAAAGTCCCCGTTCAGGGCCTAGTAACATTTTTGTGTAGCTTGTGATTTTCCAGTTTTGTTAGATGGCATCATTGTCAGGCCAGCCTTTGAAAGCTAGTTCGGAGCTGGTGGTGCTGTGACACAGAACAATACAATGTTGGATCAACCCGAGTGAGGCTGGAACAGAATTCCGCTACTCCTTTTTTCAATACAGTAGGGAGTATAATGGAGGTAGGCTTCTCAAGGGATTCAGTCCTCAAGCCTCACACACGAAGTGACACGATTAACTCTCAGAGTTTAAAGCGCAGGTCCCCAGCCGTAAATAATCTAACTCTTTTTGTTTGTGCTGTAAGGGATGAAGTCACCTTTTACAGCGGACACTCAAACGTTTACTCACATTACTGAGCTTTGATGCAACAGCAAGGGGGGGGGGGGAGAGAGAGAGAGAGAGAGAGAGAGAGAGAGAGAGAGAGAGAGAGAAGTGGCCTAGTTTAGGTTCCACACGTACTGTTTGGCAAGTTTCTACTGTTTTCTCACCATTCCACAGGGATTTTTTCCTTTATCTCATGGTTTGTAATTTAATTTTGAAACCGGGTTCCATATTTCACTGCCACCGAGCAGGACCGGCTGAACAACACTGCCAACTGTTTTCAACCTAATCTAAGAACATGTGGCACGGTAGTATCAAGAATGCTTTTCACTCTTCTCTCATAATTTCCTTTCCCAAAAATATATAATATTAATGCGACATGCTGCAATGATCAGACCTTTCTAAGTGTGGTCTATTTTGGGGCTGTGGCTTCCAGAACATTCCCTATGATCCTTTTCTTTCTTTGCAGAAAAAAACATAACCATGGTCTTCTCCAGATATATATGGTCAGGGCTAAAGTAATGTCAGATTCTTTTGCAACCGCTTTTCTATGGAAGCCCACAGGGCCAGGTTCTGTGCATGAATTAGATGCCTAACTTATTTCTCATGTAGAAGAGAATTCTGGATCTGCAGATTGCTCTCAATTCTCCAAAGTGCAGTTTTTTTTTTTTTTTTTTTTTTTAATGTTTGCTTATTAGGTTGTGATTAGTATTAACATGGTCAGAAGTGTAATGACTCTGTATAAAGCCATTCTGGCTCTTAATCAAGGCACATTGGGGGTTTATGCTGAAAAGCTTATTGTCATGTAATGCCCAACAGAACACCTGTGGCTCTTTGTGCTAGAACATGAGCTTCCTTTTTTACCGCCTTCCACATTGTCATCTAGGCATTGCTATTGCTGTACAAAACAATGACATTTACATTTCATTGTACAGTTTGCCAAGATCAGCACAGGTCCTGCCTGTCAGCCTCCCGATCAGTGACGAAGACTGTGGATGTGCGTTTCTATAATAATAGAAACGCACATCCGTTAATAGCATGGAAAATAATGACACAAGAGCAGCCCAGTGTAGCGGTAAGGGGCAAGGAACACAATCGAAAGTATAGCGGTTAGACTCCCAAAATGGGCCACTCTTGCCATACCCTCGGGCGAGCTACTCAACCCGAATTTCCTTAGTAAATCCCGAGCTATATAAAAGGACGACGTGTAAAAAAAAACTGTAAGCTACACAGAGCAAATGCGACATAATGTAGACAGCTAGGTGACAGGCGCAGCCGAAATTCCCTCCCCTGGATTAGGGCTGGCGCGGAGGATCCGGCAGCAGTTTGGGTCAGATTCTTTTTTTTTTTGCCTCGCTTCTATATATGAGGGTAATGAGCTCTTGATTCCGGAGCTCAGGGAGGCGCCAAGCTGTCAGGACGAAGTTGAAGCGTTTCAGCGTTTGTTTGAGCATCGCGGCGATGCTGCCGGCCCACAAGCCCGTCATCTCTCGAGGACCCGCACCTTTCTCTCCGGGCGGGTTCAGCGGGTTTTTAATTATCTTTCGCATTTGTTTCTAAATCTACTAAATATTCATGCGCTGAGATCTAATTAGAATTCATCTTGTGGATTTCTGTTTTTGTTAAACATCTTGAAAATGTTTTTTTTTGTTTGTTTGTTTTTTTTTTTTTTTGAATAAGAACCATTTCACGCTGTCTGTTTTTCCATCTCTATATTTTAGCTTGGTTATTTTTTTTCCCCTGAATTATGATTGTTTTCATTCATGAATTGTTTATATTTCTATTGTCTGTGATCTGTTTGTACTGCTTGGTGGTACAAAAGGTGTCCTTCGGTATTGTTCAAGCGTTTCAGGTTGTCCTGCCGTCCCAGATATTTCGTAGCTGCTGCACCGTCCTTGTCAAATCATTTTTTATTAAGTGAATTTTTTTCTTCTTCATCTTCTTCTTCTTGGATTCATTTATTCATTTATTTATTAATTTATGCTTGCCAGTTTTCTAAAATACATTGTTCAGTTCTTGTGTAGCAAGATTTATTTCGTGTTAATCCACTGCATATTGTCTGACAGGAGTTTCACTATAAGAACTGTTCCGTTTTTTTTTCCCATCTTCTCTTTTTTTGCCAGTTTTACAAACATATTGTTGACACTTTGTTTGCATTTTGTGTTTAATGAATGGGAATTTTCTCCTCTGAAAGCTGTTTAGCACTCTCAGTAGCAGTTCTGCTTGTTGCTGCCAGCTAGTCTTCAGCATTGGCTGGCGTCCACTTGTATTTGGGCTGAAGGTTGGAAGGCTTGGCAAAGCAGATCTACTCTTTGGTTAGTGTTTCAGGGGTTTTTTTTTCCAGATATGGTATTATACGATTATGGCCTTGAAATGGAAAACTGCAGCATGACTATGATTGTTAATGCCCTTGTCCATGCTGTTTCCATGTCCGTAATTGCATGGTCCGCCATACAGCTACCCAGCACTAAGCTACACAGAAAATATTTGACTCCAACATCCAACCGTTAACAATGCAAACCCAGGCCTTCATAATGATGCAGTACATTCTTTCCAGCTCTGTTCTATATTGAATCTTCTTCAACTGTCTCTCCTCTCTCCTTTTATCCCTCTCTCTGCTTTATTTTCGATCTCTTTCTGGCTCTTTTCTTCGTCTTTTTTTTTTAACTTCCATTCCCGGTAATCTCTGAAAGTGTCAGCTGCCGGACGTCAGGTAGTGTCACGGCTGACACCTGACACAGCCGAAGGAATGCAGTCAATAAAGCCATCTAATTGAGTGCTGTTGGCTGTTGTTTATTGACAAAATAAGGCCGGGGAATTAGGTGTGTCTCTCCAAGCTTCTCTGGGCCCCCGACTCGCGGCGGCCTGACAGCTGTCTGCCCTCCATTCGTCAGTGGAAACTCAACGCCCCCCGCCGTCCATCTCAATGCTCACAACCTGCAGAGGTTAAAAAGGTGTGTGTGTGTGTGTGTGTGTGCGTGTACACGTGTGTGTCGCTCTGTACACGTGTGTAACTTTCGACCAGGAACCCACTGTGGCGTGTTCTGATAACTTTACAATCGGTTTGTCAGACTGAAAGCTAGACTGCGCCTCCTGTCCCCCCCCCCCCCCCCCCCACCCCCCATACGTCCCTCGGCTGATAATTAATTACCAGCACAAATTACAAACACTATCTCTGAGCGAGGTAACAGATAAGGATCCTCGTTGCTTAAATTCACACTTCCAGCTTAATTAAGGGACAAAAGTGAAGCCAGAGGCTGAGCCAGACAGCGGATGTCCCCGATCTTCCAGCCAGCCATTCAATGGGAATAATGTTATCATCTCTCCCTTTCACTCCACCAAATTAACTTTAAAAATATGATAACGGAAAAAAAAAATAATCGCTGCAGCGTTCGGCTCTTAATTGGCTTTATCTAGCAAAACCGTTGTACTGTAGGTGGCTACAAAACACATATTTTTTGGGGGGTAACTTGAAGTAAGCCCCCTCCTTGTCTTCCTCTTCCCCTTCATCTTCACCCTCCTCTTCCTCTTCCTCTCCGGCGCTCATGGAGCTCCAGGGGCAGGCTGGGATAGCGCAGCCGCGTTGCGTCACGCCGTGCCGTGCTGTGCGAAGGGGGGTCTCTCTGACAGTGATGAATGAGCGCTCCGACCCTCTGATAATTCGTCACTCACAGGCAGAGAGAGGTCCATTAATCAAAATGAGCGTGGCGGAGCCGCTGCTCTCTCTCTCTCTCCCCCTCCACCCCGGGAGTGGTCGCGGTCACCTGCCGCTGCACGGGAACAGGCGGGCGGGCGTGGCCCGGAGGCAGGTGGATTTGCTGGGGAGCCGGCGCTTCGTTATCAGCTTTCCGGCTGACACCGCGACAGCGCTGACGGCAGATGGGGGGGGCCCCGCCCCTCTGCCCCTCCACCCCTCCGCCCCTCCGTTGGAGGAAGGAACTAGAAAGCGGGGCAGGCGAAAACAGGAAGGGGCTTCCTTCCTCGCTCTTGTCGCCAGCAGAGCGGCGCGCATGCTAGATCCATCTGCTAGATCCGGGCGGCCGCCGCGATACCTGCGATGGCCGAGCCGCGTGCCGGGACACGCCGGGCCATCTGGCGGCTGACAGGTCTTTGTTACGGCCGGGAGGGTTTCGGCACCCATGCTGTGGCCCGCGATTGATCGCCCCGCCGGCCGTAATGCATCACCTGAGTCTTGGGGGAGAAAGTTTCTCTGAAGCATTTTCTACCTTCTCCTTTTTTTTGTTCCCCCCCCGCACAAACCACCCTGCGTCTAGGGAGGGATCCATTACGCCGCTTATACGCCGCTATTGGTGTAATCTCGTTAGGCCGCCATTCCGGGAGTTTCTGGGGTGGGGGGGGTTGTTTTGATCAATAACCCGCTCCTGACAGGAAAATGAGTCTGAACCTGTTGCTACTTTCGACGTGTGCCTGTTTTGCTTCAACAGGAAGCAGGGCCTTGGCGAACGTTCTCCACCCCGTTGTCCATCCCTGTTGTGGAAAGCCGTTCCTCTCGACTTCCTCTCAGATTTCAGCCACGTAAGCTCATGATTTTTGAGCGACCTGCTCCAAAAAAAAGAATTCTAGGTTATTTTAAAGCACAGCAGTTGTCCTGTGAATCCCTCGTGGAATATTAGATTTTCTGTGAGCGCATCTGCTGTAGATGGGCAGGGGTGGTGGGAGTGGTGGGGGGGCAACAAAGACATCACAGCAGAAGTAAAAAAGAAATCACAGCTGATGAAGTGATGGGGGAATGCTGTGAGGAAATCAAAGAGACGCGGCAAGCCACAGCCAGCCTGGTGTTCGCTCCAGGCAGGATGAAAAGACTTCTCTCCTCTCCTCGCCTCTTCTCACACACACAAAACCGTCCATCCACACACTCACGCACTCACACACACACACGCGCACACACACACAGTTTGACCAATCCCACAGCGCACCTCTCAGCCCGTCCTCACCCGACCCGGCTGCCTCCATCCGCACCTGTTGGTCCACGTCTCTCTCCGCCCCAAAGTCGCCCCTACGCTCCTGTGATGTGAATTGAGAGACCTTTCTTCCCCCCGTGCCTTTCATTACCGACCTGCAGAGAGGGACCCCCTTACACCCCCATAAAGGTCTGGGATGTACAGTCTGGAGTGTTCTGTTGGCTCGTTCGTCAAGAGAGAAAAAAGAGCCTTTCATGCTACCCGAGGCCAGACACCTTTACAAGCCTGCGAAGCTCAGAATTTTCGGGCTCTTTGGTCGGGCGCGAGCAGGGCTTCAGCTTGTACTGCTTTGCTGTGAAATAAAGCTGAAGGTTCGAGTGGGAATGCGGCGAAGAACGGAAAGCTCAGATGCGGACTGTGTGCCAAGAATTTAAAACTCTTGAAACGTGCAGATCGAAACTCTAAATATATATATATATATATATATATATATATATATATATATATATATATATATGAAGGGGAGGAAAAAATACTGCTGAAACCCTGATGCAAAGAGTGTCACATACAGCACAGCCACAGATAACTGGAACGCATGCAGACAAACCAGCGGAAAAAAAAAATCTCAAACCGGGTTGATATCGTACTCAGCAGAAGTCCCCCATCTGAGTCACACAGACTCACACTTCAATGCCGAAAGTCACATGTGCGCTCTCTCTCCCTCTTTCTCTCTCTCTTTCTCTCTCCCCTTTACCATAAAAGATAATTTACCCCGGAAAAAATTCCCTCAGACCCTCTGAGTGACTCCATCAGTCCGTGTCTGCCTATCAGCAAATGCCAGCTCATTTTTCAACCTTCGTTCCACGGTCGGATTCAAACGGAGGCCCGGCTCATTCTTATGCAATTCCTCTGCCAAAAAAAAGCGTGTCATCCGGGATGAGAAAGAAAAAAAAAAACAAAATTCTGGGCTCCGTTTTGGTCTGGGATTTGGGGCGAGGGAGGTAGAGGGGAGGAGGGTAAGAGCAGGGGCGGGATTAGCTGACTAAAATTAAGTTATACGGGACCATGAGCAAAGCCAGTAGGTGGTTGATGGTTCACTTTGTCCAGTTCTGGAGTTCTGTCCTAAAGGTGCTGTAGGCTGTGAGGGGAGACACAAGCAGGTTTTTCAGCACTGATAAAAATGCATGGGCCTGGATTTCTCCTATGGAGATATGACTGTAGTGTTTACATTACATCACATTTACATTCACGTTTTGTCAGTTAGCAGATGCTCCTATCCGGAGCGTCCTCACTGCTCTCACCGTCTCTCCTTCCTCCCAATCACGTTCCCCCCCTTCCTTCTGTCCAGCTTCACCTCCCTGTCTTTTATCCTTTTTTTTCTCATCCTCCATTCGCTCGCCAGAGGTCCTCACTGCCCATCTGCCTCGAAGACGAGCCCAAACCCCCCCCCCTTCCCCCTCCCATCATGCTCCTTGCTTCTTGTGCGGCTCGTCTGCCAGATGATTTAGCCCATAATGAGACAAGGAACCCGGCAGACCCTGCACTCGTCTCGTTCCGCCAAAAGGAACCGTTGCTACGGAGCCGCTGGCGGGGATGAGCCACCGAGGGTCGGAGGTGTCGCAAGGAGGGAGGGAGGAAGGAAGGAGGGAGGCCCGAATATAAACTTTCCAGGACTTTCCGGGTCAGCCCGTAAAGCGAGGTGGCTGAGTCCTTGACATCTCTGTCCGTCCGCCCCCATCCAACGTCCCCCACACTCCCCCCACCCCGCCCCTCGAGGACTCGTCCACCACCTGCTCCCTCTCGCCAGACCGAGCTAATCAAAAACGAAGAAAACAAGCTCAGAAAATAATTATCTTTCTTGGGCTTTTGGTTTGCTGGGGCCTTTTCTGCTGTTCTGTCCCTGTTGTCTGTCAGCTGCAAGCCTCTGAGCCCCAGCGATGGAGGACAATTACAGCGCTTGCTTATCTCCATTAGGGATTGTCATCTCAGATCAGATTTCAAATGGGAAACGAGGATTAAACCTGGGGTCTACCAGGGGGAAAAAAAAAACAGAGGAAACAGATTTTAATTCGGAGGTTTACAGATTTTTTTTCCCACTGAGACTGTTTCTTTTTGATTAAGTGATAAAAATTGTATTTTCAGCAACAGATAGCCCCAGACAGCTGAGAAAACAAAGAACATGTGTAGGCAAGGTCTTCAAAATGAATGCTGTTACTGTATGTCTCTCCCCCCCCCCCCCCCCCCCCTTTCTTTCTGTCTCTCACTTTCTTCTTTCCCTCCTTGCCTCCATCTTTCCCTCTCTCTCTCTCTCTCCCTCTTTCTTTCCTTCTCTTTCCCTGCTTGCCTTTGTCGTTCTCTCTCTTTCTTTCCCTCTCTTTCCCTCCTTTCCTTTGTCTTTCCCTCTCTTTCCCTCCCTCTCTTTGTCTTTCTCTCTTTCTATCTCTCTCTCCCTCTATCTCTTTCCCTTCTTGGCTTTGTCTTTCGCTCTCTCTTTTTGTCTATCCTTCTCTCTCTCTCTCTCTCTCTCTTCCTCTGCCTCTCTCTCTCTCTCTCCCACTTTCTCCCTCCTCTCTTTCCCTGCTTGCCTCTGTCTTTCCCTCTCTTTCTTTGCCGCTGTCCCTCTCTTTCCCTCTCTCTATCTCTCCCTCTATCTTTCTCCCTCCATGCCCCTGTCTATCCCTCTCTCCTTCTCTCTCCCTCTTTCTCCCTCTATCTCTTTTCCTTCTTGGCTTTGCTCGTTTGCTCTC
>NC_050583.1:9259682-9357182 GCF_013368585.1 Megalops cyprinoides | reverse complement strand
AGACGCGCCGTGTCTCCGAGCCCACGTTTGGGCACCTGCGCTTGAATGTGAAGTGTGGTATTACTCCCTCTGCCTATTGTTTTATGGAGTGGGGGGGGGGGGATTCTTTGACCACACCCCTCCCTCCTTCCCATTGTCATTCATGAGGTAAGCCACCTGTTCCAATGCGATTCTCGCTCTCCAGCCCTTGGGAACATTCCTGCAGTACAGTGTGGGCTGAGCTCGATTCAGAGCGAGCCTCTACCCCCAGACCTGGCCGTGAGGTGTGTGAAAATGCTCGTCCCTATATACCCTACAACGCCCCCCGAATTTTTGATACGAGGCTGTGCTCAGGATGAAACCTGACTGACAGAGGAGTCCCAGTGTGGGTACTCACCTTGTCTGTCATTCACCCCTTGCTCCCCCTCCCAAACCTTTCTCACTTTCCCTCAGCAACTCTGGTCACATTCTGAACCCTGAATTCATGTTTCGTGCCTTCAAACATATTTTAAAGCCCTTCCTGTTCAACAGAAATTCTACGTCTAGTCAGTCACCCCATCCAATCAAATGGTTTCACACCTGCTTTCTTTCTTTCAAGGCTAATTGTCCAATCAGCTCTCTGCTTCCACAGCATCCACTCCCCTCCTTGTGTTCACCAAACACCAAATTCCATACTCTTTGCTACAGCTATCTCCCCCCCACCACTTAAGCACTACTTCCACCCCAATATCTTTTGTCCACACCACCTCCCACACCTACACTCCTCCCCAACACACATATTGATCCCAACCTCAACACCACACCCACGTCTACCCCTTAACCAAATCTCCACTCTTACCCCACTTTTAACCCCACACACCCCCTTTACCCAAACCTATACACCTCCCCCACACCCACTTCCATACCTCGTCCTTAAGCTAAACCTCTACACCTCCCTCATACCTACTCCCACACATACCCCTTGACCCAATTTCTACTGTTGCCAGTACTCCAGCCCCCTGGCTGTGGTGTTTTTGTTTTCCCTGGTCCATGTGCTTTTGTTTTTCCTTATGTTTCTAGCCCTGCCCCGCTCCCCCTCCCCGCCTTGTCTCCGCCCGCCTGATTGCCTGATTGCCTTCACCTGCCTGCCTGCACACCTGCTTCCCATCCCCTTGTCTATATCTTCCCTGAATGTCTCTGTCCTGTTGCTAGTTCGTTGCAATCTATTCTTACCTGTTTCGTCCCCGCCATTGTTTCTGCCCGTTTGCCTTCCCGTTTCTTGACCTCGCCTGTGCACCGACCTTGTTCCTGCCTGCCGCCTTGCCGTGATTTCCTAATTGCCTGCCTGCCCGGTTCCTGACCCTGCCTGCTCCAGTTCCTGACCCTGATTCTGTCCACGGGCTGCCTTCCGGTTTTCGACCCTGCCTGTTTCTGATTTGCGATTAGCCTGGCGATCAATAAACCCGCTTGGAACCCGAAGCTCCCGTGGCCCTTGCCCAGCCCTGACAACTCTTACCCCACACCCCCCCCCCCTTTACCCAAACCTCCACACTACACCCGCACACACTCCCACAACCCTACTCCCACACCTACCCCTTGACCCAATCTCTACTCTTACCGCACTCTCACCCTGCCCCCCTTTATCCAAACCTCCACACCTCCTCCACACCCACTCCCACACCTCCCTCTTAACCTAAACCTCTACACCTCCCCCATACCCACTCCCACACATACCCCTCTCTACTCTTACCCCATTCCTACACCCCCTCCCCTTTTCCCTAAACCTCCACAACCACTCCCACACCTACCCCAGAATGCAAACCTCCACTGTTACCCCACTTCCATACTCCCCCCTTACCCAAACCTCCACACCACTCCCACAACCACTCCCACACCCTCACCTACACTTTAACCCAAACCTTTACATCTCCCCCACACCTACCCCTTAATTCAAACCTCCACACTTCTCCCACTCCCACACCTCCCCCTTCACCTAAACCTGTCACTGGCGGTTAACGTGCACACTCCTTCCTGGCACCTGCTGCCTGGCAGGCAGAGAACAACAATGAGCAGCAGGGGGGCCAGGGGTGGACAGCATCCATTACCCATCAGGTCTCTTTGGCCAGACAGGACTGAGAACGAGGGAGAGGACCGCGGCTTCCCACTCACTCCTCTCCCTCTCTCTCTCTCTCTCCCTCTCTCTCTCTCCCTCTCTCTCCCTCTCTCTCCCTCTCTCTCTCTCTCCTACTCACTCCTCTCCCTCTCTCTCTCCCTCCCTCTCTCTCTCCCTCTCCCTCTCTCTCTCTCTCCCTCTCTCTCCCTCCCTCTCTCTCTCCCTCTCCCTCTCTCTCTCTCTCCCTCTCTCTCTCCCTGCATTTCCTGTTGGCCTCCCAGCTGCCTCCTCTGACGCGAGATTGTGATGAAGCGCCGTTCGCCGGCACCCAACATTTAAATCCGCTCCATTCATTCTCATTTAATTCAGGGCATGCCTCTCCCGAGCAATAAATCAAGGTCCTCAATTATCAGGTCTGACAGTGTCTTTTTTGTCCCAGTATTGTAAATGGGACACCATTATAGAATGTAGTTACTCCGCTCTTACAATGGGGGCTTGTTCATCGCTAAGCCTCCCCGAGCCCTCGTTATGTATCTGGGCGTAATGTCCCTCTGGCTTTCTTTCAGAGGACACGCTGTGCCGGAGTTGTCATATCGCCGCTCGCTGGCTCGAAGTCAGCAAACTCTCATTACCGCAAGAGGAGTCTGTCCCTTCACCGCTCATTTGAACAGCAGCCAGCGGGTCCAACCTCCCACCCCATCCCCTGGAAGATAAAAATATATATATATATATATATATATGGATATGTATGGATATGTATGGACAAGCACACACATACACATACACATATGCACACACACAAGAACATGCATGCATGCATAAACATATATACAGTACATATACATGCACATACACACACGTGCACACACAGATATGCCACACAACAGCATGCAAGCTCACACACCCGTGCACACACACTCACAGACACACACACAAGCATATGCATGCGTGTATAAACATATATACAGCATATACTGTATACATGCACATTCACACACGTGCACACACACAGATATGCCACACATAAGCATGCAAACTCACACACCCGTGCACACACACTCACAGACACACACACACAAGCATATGCATGCGTACATAAACTTATATACAGTACATATACATGCACATTCACACATGTGCACACACACGGATATGCCACACAACAGCATGCAAACTCATACACCCGTGCACACACACACTCACACACTCACATACACAAGCATATGTATGCATGTATATATGCACATACACACACACTTGAATACACAAACAGATGCCACACAACACACATGCGCGCACACACACACACACACACACACACACAAAAGCAGCAATTGTCCCTGAGCTGTCCCACCGGGGCATCTTTGTGGTTAAAGCAGTGTTGTTTGGTCAGAGAATATTAAGCTGCTGTTTGTGTCCCCCTCCCAGCAAACCCAATCTATGGAGCTGTCAGGTCAGAGACAGCGCGTTGGCTGTCCCACGGACCCGAGGAGACAGGGAGCGGGCCGGTCACCCCCCCCCACGGCCCTCCGAGGGAGGAACCAGAGGGAGTGCAGCAGTGTGGCTCGCTCGGCTGGTCACAGCTCACGGGACGCCGACACTACATTGAGATGGATGTAGGCCAGGTATTCAGAGCCTTAAGCATGAAATCCACAGCCACGGCTGAACAAATCCAATGAGCTGCAATAAAAAAAGGGAACCCCGCCCCCACCGCCCCCCCCCCACATCCTCCTCCTCCTCTCATTTCTCGCTAGTATCAGAAAAGGCCATTGCTCTCTGTGTAATATAAATACACCATGCAATACCTTTTCTTGTTTTTTTTTTTTAAAGCGCTACAGAAAAAAAAGCCTTCATCTCAGTGGTGTTCCTGGCATGACTCACCGAAATATCTCACTTTCATCTAACCCCGTCTTCATTTTCAATTCCTTTACCACCCCCCACCCTCCTGATGGTGCAAAACAAATGTATTAAACCCAGCTCTGACAGACAGGCCGGTGGTTGGAAATCAATGCATGGGTACCGCTTGCAGAGATCCACTCCTCCTCTCCGCATCCGGCGGCGCTTTTTCCGCCCGAAACGGCGGCTTTGGCGCGCATCGGTGTGGGACGCTAATGAAGCACCCAGTAGGTACGTAATCAGCGAGCCGCTCATTAAACCTTCGGACAGTCTTCAAAACGCCAGGGCCCGGCTCCCCTGCCTGGGGAAAAAAAATTCAGCTGAAATTGAAGAGCTTCGGACCCGCTCTTTAATTTAGCAGGTAATTCGGGGTAAAATGAACCCATGCACTCACCGCCCGTTGATCTCTGATTAAAAAACTGCATGTTGTCACGACGATGGAAACAGGGTGCCTTATTCCATATCGGCAGTGGCATAGCGTAGCGGTAAGAAGCAGGACTCGTGACCGGAAGGTTACTGGTTCAATTTCTCCGCTGGGGCACTGCCGTTACACCTTTAGGCTACCTAAGCCCAAAACTGCGTCAGTAAAGATCCAACTATGAATGGATAACATGTAAAAAAAACTGTAACCTATGTAAGTTGCTTCTGATAAGGGTGTCTGCTAAATGACAACACTGTAATGTATGCCACACCACTGACCCTTTTTTTCAGCACTGAATGCCCATATTTCTGGACCCCATATTATTTCATATGCAGAACCCTCATATTTCTGGACCCTTTGATATTATTTCATACACTGAACCCCCTTATTTCTGGACCCCATATTATTTCAGATACTGAAACCTTGTATTTCTGGAGCCTTCGATATTATTTCTTACACTGAACCCCGGATCCCGCATATTATGTAATACACTGAACTCCTATTTTTCTCAACACCCAATATTAATTTATATTAGCTCCCATATTTCTGGCCTCCCCCCCGATATGGCTGGTCCCCCTTATTATTTCATATACTGAACCCCCATATTTCTCAACACCCCATGTTATTTAATATACCGAACCCCCCGTATTTCTCCTCCCAGAAGGTCGCTGGCATGACCCCGTTAGCCGCAGCTAGCACCGAGCTCCTCTGACTGTGCTTCGCTTCACTCCCGCGCTCTGAAGTCCCCGCTGATTTCCGAATTCTCTCTCTCATCATGTGCAAAAAATAAGCCTAGAAAGCGCAGACTAACACCTTGTCAGTGTATTAATTTGCTGGGATTCAAAGCTCTTCAGAACGGGCTGCCTAAATGTGACAACTGCTAGCGGGATTATAATGTTTCCCATTTAACTTGGCGGTTCGTGCCTGAACACGAACATAAGCCAACACAGACACTTATTTCACTCATATTGATCTTTTGCATGCACTTTTTTTTGTTTTTTGTTTTTTGTTTTTTTTCTGATGCTCATTTCAACAAGGAGCTGATGTTAAGAGCCAGACCAATTTCCACAGTGACTCTTCTTCTGAAGACTCTATCCGTGTGAATCGACACAGCGAATGTGAGGTGAACAGCATGCTTGCCGGAGAAAGACTGATAAACTTCCGCTCTCCATTATTGCCATTGATGTGGAATCTAATTACACTGTATGTGTCACTGGTGTTGTTACGTCCACTACCACTAGAGGTCATGGGATTGCCCCTGTGACTTTGTCTGTTGTGTTTGTTTTTCTGCCTGTGAATAAGATGCCCCCCAAAAAACAATCTATTAAAGCTCTGCTCTTACAGCATCTCTAAAGACTGGAGAGAGTTTCATGTTGTACCTAATGCCATTCACTATCCAGAAGAGGCTGTTGTCTTCTGTGTTTCAAGGCCAAGATATTTGGGAGAAACATTCAAATTTAAAACTAATTATTAAAATAAATAAGTAAAAACCTGAAATGGAAGTGTATTTTAAGTGCCACTCAAGGTCATGCTGCTGAATGATTGCACTCAGGGTGAAGTGAAAGTGTCTGAATGGACCTAGCAAATATTTATTGCTTCATGGAGCTTTTGCGCTTGGCGTGTCCAGCTACACATTTTCCCTGGATTTATTTTAAAATGCTTGCCGGCTTTCGTTTCCTTTTGCTTCCAAGAAAGCAATATTTAACAATAATTAAGAGAAAAATCAGAAGCCAGTGTTAAATGACAGCTATTCTGGAGTCGGCTCTGGGTGCCCTTTCCTTAAAAAAAAAATCATAAATCCACCACCGAAACCCCGGTGTCATTAAAGGAAAGAGGTGAGCTCCAGCCTCCAGCCCCTGCAGTACTTGAGAACCCGCCAGCCCAGAGAAACAGGCAGTCAAAAAATAAGCATGTCTGCAGCCCTGGGGCCATGTATTGGACTTGTTCGGTTAATTGGACCAATGAATGGAGGAGACGAAAAAAAAAATTCCCCAGCAATCCACACAAGCCTGGAAGGATCGTTACCTTGCAGGATGCGAATCAGAGGCGGGAGTGGGCCCTGCGTCCCACATTACAGGGCTCTCCGAAAGCTGCGGAGACCGGGCGGCATCTCGCAGCACCAGCTCTATCCACCCTTTACTGTCATACGACGGCTCACGCAGACAGTTGCGTTTTCGGACAGAGACCACAGTCCAGGGCTGGAGAATCACAGTGAAGCTCTCCCCCCTTTCCTTCCCACTTGAGGCATTAATTGGTGCCATAACCAGGTTTGTGGGATGGGACCGCTGGCTGTCTCTGGGCTTGGTAATGGGGTGATTGAGAGGTATTTTCGAAGTGAGTGAGAATTTTTTTTTTTTATGTTCTCCTGCAATGACTGAACCGCCGCCGCACACTCCCCCACATGTGAAGGCATGACTCACCCGCAATTCGCGCTACCGTTGCTCGGGGTCACAACGGAGTGTCCATTCACAAACGAGCGCCTCGTCATGACGTCAAAACCGGGAAGGAGTCTCCCTTGCGCCTTTTGACAGGTATGGGGGGGGGCAGCTTGCGGGCGGGGGATGCGTCCCTTTTGATCCCCTTTTTAAGCGTTTCCCTCCTGGCATCCCCCAAAGAGGAGCCGGTCCCCCAGTGCGCTGGAGCAGACAGCGGCACAGCCGGCCCAGGCGCTAATGGAATCTCCTGAGTATCGACAGCAGGCCACACTCCACAGTCATTAGCCTGGGAGGGGTGGGGGGGGGTGTGAAAGAAGGCTGAAACTCCTCTCCGTCGGCCTCTTTCTTCACCCTTCTTCTGTGACTCATTATTTTCCGTCTGCCGGCGGACAGCCGGGCCTCGCGGTCATTCATCCCGTCACCCGGTCGTCGCTGACACCCTCGCCGCCACCACCTCCACCACCCTCCCCCCCCACCCTCCTACTCCCCCCCCACTCCGCCACCCTTCCACCACCCGCTAAAAAATAAGAGAGCAGCGGTGCCAGCGAAGGCCTCTGGTGATGTGATGAATGCGCAGCCACGCTCTGAATATCGTTAATAAAACATTGTCACCCAAGACATCAGTCTCTCTGTTTGCTCACCCCTGCCCACGTTTCTTCCCTGACACTCATTTACCCCTCTTTCCTTCTCTCCCACTCCTTCTCTGAGTCTCCCACTATCCTTGGCGCTCTCTCTTTTTTCTCTCCCCTTACCCCCCTCCGCCTCCTCTTCTCCCTCCCTCCGTCTTCCCCTCCTTCTTTCCTTCTCTGATGCTGTCTCCCTCTCTGTCTCTCTGCCAATCAGCCGTTCACTCCGGTCCAGCCTCCACAGGTGTCTGTTCTTCCTGCATGCTAATTGGATGAGATTTTTTTTTTTGTAGCCTGATTTAATGAGCCAGTATGAATTTAATGGAAGCAGGAACGTCTCCACTTGAAAAACCCTTAAGGAAAAGCCCGTTAAGTGCTCGGAGTGGTCGAAAGAGGCCCCCCCACCCACCCGGCGATCTGCGGACAGGGAGAGAGAGAGAGAGAGAGAGAGAGCGGATGGCCCCGACAGTCACCACCTCCGCCCACCTGCACCCCTCACACATAGACCTCACTTGCCCCTCTCCTCCTCGGTCCGAGGAACGCTAAACATCCCCTCCCATCCATCGCATGCAGTTCAAACTGAAACAGCCTTTCACACACAGTCCAATCAGTTTATCGGTGATCCAGAGGAAGAGGAGACTGAGCCAAAAGCATTTCAGTTCCCCGCACCTCTTTAAAAAAGTCTGTGTTTGCGCTCTTGACCGCGGCAGAGCACAGGACATCCCATAATAGAATCGGCCTCGGCTGCAACATTACTAACGTGCACGTTGCCCCCCAGGGTCATAAGAAGGGCTCGGCCAGTCGATGACAGACGTACAGGTTCAATACCAGCTTGGGACTGTACCAACTACAATGAACCCAGGATTCAATTATCGCCGAATATCTAATGCAAAGCCAGGCCAACAGCCAACGTGTCACCATTGTCATTTTTTCATTGCCCTTTCCGAGGCAAGGTGAGACAATAAAGCCGTCAGCCTCTTCCCCGCAGTGGCCTTTGCATAATAACATTATCGGGAGAAGAGTGACCCAGGTGCATAAGCGTGGACGTTTTTTGACATTGAGCAGAGGGGAAACTCTGCGAGCCAGACCTTTGGGAGGGCTGACCCAAACGCCCGAGAGTGTGAGCACGCTCAGTGGCTCCTATGGGAGACGCCCAAGCTCCCTGACACACCCAGGCCCGGTCCGAGGATCTTCGAGCCGCCGCAGTGCATTCCGGAAAGCCCGACGAGCTGCTCGGGCATTCCGGGCAACGGACCAACCTCGTACATCTTTGTCCGCGCGACGCGTTAGTGCTGTGAGACCCGCGTCCAGATGGCGGAGTGGCGGTACACCAGCCGCCTGCAAAAAGCACAGCGCCTCAGAGCAACGCTCAGAGGCCCACAGAGGCGCAGGGACGGATCCGTGTGCCGCATACATTAAGCTATATATAGAGAGGGATAGAGAGAGAGGGACGAGTGGGAGGGAGTGAGCGGAGGCAGGTGTACGCAAATATTAATCATGATAACTGCCTTTTTTATGACATGAACGCAGAACTGTTAAAAGTTCTTCGTTTTTAAAAGCACAGTGCGAAAGCCCATATGTTGGGCTGGGTTCATTCATTTGCTTTTTTTTTGTCCTCAGTTGCACTGTGAACGTCGTGCGCATTGTTGAGTCAGGAGAAAGAGGGCCACAGTTTTATGGCAGGGTCTTTAGACTGGGGGTTGTGGAGTCTCATAAACCACGATCAATCTGAGGTACAGAATTCAGCCAAGGGTACCGTCCGCCTCAAAGTCTACCCTTCTGCCTGTGGTTAAACAAATATTTCAAACTTAAAAGAAATTCACACAATCACGGTGTTTGCTCCTCCGACCTATCCTATGGTCTTTTCCTGTCTTTTGGGTGAAATGAAGAGGGACAATTCAAACTGGAAAAAGAAGCATATCTGTCCGAACAGGGGTTCTGTCGGTGTGTGTGCGGTGTGTGTGTGTGCCTGTGCGTGGGCGCTGCACACATAAGCGCACGTACACTCGCGAGACGTAAATGCAACCGCGAGAAACCGGTCGCTTCTGCTCTGGTACTAGCGAATCAGTATGCACATCATAGAACTTAAGAGCCGCAACTTTTTTTTTTTAACCTTCTTCTCCTCATTAGTAACCAACGCCGCAGACTTCGAGGGCTAAAAAAAAAGGAGGGAGAAAACCGGCGGACTGAAGATAAAACGAGGGATAGGGAGACCACGTTAACAAGCTGCCGAAGCGAGTTCGAGAGCTCGGCGCTGGGTTGAGACAATGAGAAAGCCGGATTGGTATTACAGACTCGGCCGCACCACCGCGGAGCACCTTTTCGCGGCACGCCGATCCCGGCTCACGTCCGACTCTCAGGCGGAATTGATTACCGCAGCGCCCTGATTGCTGGTCTTCCATCTGCTCAGCCCCAGCTAAATTGCACATTTTTTTCTCCCAAAAACTGAATTGCTACCCCACTCCCCCCCCCCAACCACCACCAGCCGTATTCTAGAGACTGCACTAAATCAAACCACCGAGCCCCTTAGCTCCTTCCCCTCAGAACGGCCGAAAATGTCACGCTTCTCAGAATTGAATTTTTTTTTTCGAAACGTGCAGTATAACATTACTGATGTCTGCATAATTGAAGGCTTAAAAAAACGGACAAAAATTACTGCTCTCTCTCCATAGTCTCCTCAAGGCTTTCTCTTACTTCTTCTGCCTCTTGATGCAATTTCTCCTTTTCCATTATTATTTTTTTATATGTATATCCGTCTAACTTTTTTTTTTCTGCGTTTGTAAAGTCACCTCTGCAGAGAATGATCACTCTGCCGAGTGTCACCTTAGCTGTGAGGGTCGAGGCACGGCTAAATGAGGGGACCCCGACGCGGCTGAACTGGAATATTCTCCAGGGTCTCGGAGGAAATGAGGTCATCCAAGCAATCCGCTCAAACGGGCAGGTCAGACTCGTGGGTCGGGAAAGGTGTCTCATGGTTTTTTTTTTCGGGGAGGTAAAATGAGATTGCCGCCGCCGCCGCTGATAAGACGACAAATAGACACCCCATTCAGAACTGCCCCAGCTGACTCGTGCAAATCATGGTTTCCCTTTCGCTCTTTTTGACTGGACACGGTCTCTCTCATTTTAAGTGGGAATCTCCAAATACAGAGCAGCCTGTTATGAGAACGTCTGGTTTGTCATCTCCTCTTTTTTTTGTTGGTGAGGCAGCTGGTTTTAACATCTCTACTCTCACAGACAGGTAACTGATGCCCCAAGGATTGTGGGAGTTTTGGCCACCCGAAATCTGGATTATGAATGAGCCTGGGGGTGTGTCACAGAGGATCTTGTCTTTGATTCCCTCTCTGTCCTCCGCCCCTTTGCAGCAGAAGGGTTGCTGGTTCGATTCCCCACTAAGGCACTGTTGCTGTACCCTTGGGCATGGTACTTAACCCAGAGCTGCCTCAGTAAATATCCAACTGTATAAATGGATAACGTGAAAATTGTAACCTACGTAAGTCCCAAGTGCGTTTGCTAAATGACAATGTAATGTAATGTGATGTAATGATTCACTGTAACAGAGGGGATTTAAATAGAGACCAAGAAAGAGAGAGGGTGAAATAGAGAGCGAAAACGACTGGAGAGCGTGAAAGCTAGAGCGAGAGACAGAGAGAGAGAGTAAATATGCGCTTAGTGAAAGTTGAGAAGGAAAAAAGCTTGAGAAGAAAAGAGAGACAGACAAGCATCTCCACACCCCCGCTGTGGAACAGATGAACCCTGGGAAGGAGCACAAATCGGCCGGCTGCTTCCTGCAGGAAACGGGCCTGCCGTCTGGCCCAGGGGCCGGGGGCCATTCACCCATCTGAAGGAGGGAGGCGACATGGCAGCTTCCTGGCCACGGGTCACACGTTAGCGCCACTTCCTCATGAAAACAAAAATGGACAAGTCAGGGGGAAACACGGCTGATCGTGGTTTATGGAACAGAAGTCGCGACACAATCATGGTCACAGGTTCACATCCTGGAGAAGGCCCTCTCACTGCACCCTTTGTAGGATGCTGTGCCTAAACCAGTTCAGCAAGCATCCAGCTGTACAAATGGCCAGCATTTCAAATGTATGCCAAGCACTTATGGTGTAATGACAGCAAGTTAGCACACACTAAGATTTGTTTTTAGACACTGTGCTCCAGTCGTGATGAGCTCACCCTAGCTCTAAGACGGGTTATGCGTCCTGTTTAAATTTGTTTAAATTTCTACCCCTTCGTACCTTCTTGAATTCCCACATCTAATGGGTAAATGAACGGAATGCAGCTGGTGTTTTGGTAAAGCAGCTATTCAGCTATCAGCAGCCTGATTCTGACACAGTGGAGTGGTCAAGCTGCAAAGGTACTTGGGAGCACCTACATGTTACCTATCTCTTCTCCCATGAACAGAGAGATGAGGATCTGGTACAGGCAGCCCTGTCAGGCCCTGAGATTAAAACTCTGTTTTAACATGTCAGTGCCATGGGTAAAAAAAAAATCCAGGTACCACAGCCTCCACGTTAACGCTTCCCTCTTTGAGAAACATCCTCGTGAAACATCTAGTAAGCTGTCAGGTGCGCCAGCGGGGGGTCATGTCAAAACTGCTGGATGTTTCTGAGCTACAGAAAGGCTCCTAGAGAATGAAAGGAGCTCGTGGGGCACACGGTGTGAGGGGCGTTTCCACACACGGTTGGAGGTGTTCTCCTCCTCCTTGCTCCTCCCAGCTCATTGTTTTCTATTCGGATGTGAACCTCTCCGAGTCTTTCTCTTCACGCCAGTAGCGCTCGATGGTGAGGCGGCCATGCATCCTCTCACACGACGGCCGAGGAGCAAGAAGCGTTTTGCAGGGGTGAGGCACTCTCAACAGGTGAGCGAGAGAAGGACAGAGACAGAGAGACGTCTGAACGCCGAGTGATGGCAGTCAAGGCCCAGAGGAGGGACCCTTTCTGGAGAATCATTCGGACGACAATGGAGCAGCCCTGTCTGGGGGAGGATCAACCTCACCTCACACCCTCCGCAAAGCCACCTTAAACAGGCTGCCTCTCCCATCCTTTGGCCTGCAGCAAGCTTCAGCCTACCAAGCTACAGGCCCTGCACTGCTCTCTTCTGTGTCTGTGGCATTTCTGTGTCCTTTAGCAATCCAAAACCTCAACCTCACATAAAGGACAGGGCTGAATTTGGCCAGCGGTGGGTCAACAAGGTTCAGAAAGAGAAGTGACGCTGTGGTGATATTTGCCGCTAGAACTGGTGCCGAGCTAGTATCTGCAGCACTGCAACTGCCCTCATCACTGTCCTGGCCCATTTAGGATCTTTTTTCACCATCTTGTTGGTGTTCTGCAGTTTTAGGACAACAAATTTGATCGGTCGTGTTGTCTACACGCGTAGCACTCATTTAAATCACACAACTTCAAATTTAATAGTTCACTCGTGCATGACCTGATTACCCTGGGAGCTTTTCAATGCACGTAGACCTGATTTTAGATCAGCTATCCGTGGCCAGCCCGCTACACAACACACATTGCGTAGCCAATGAGCAGTCCTGGAATAAGTGACAGTGCATTTTACGGCAGTAGTATTACATCACATTATTTTCACATGGATGTGAGCCAATCACATTGTTGGAGGGGAGGAGCAACAGATGAATCAGCTGAAGATTCCCTAAAGCATACCACCATCATCTGAAATTGTCAGGGAAAAAAAAAGGACAGATGTGCAAGACATTCCTAGAATCCAATTAAAATGCTTCCACACCTGGAATTCTGGGAAATCACCAGGTGTTTCTGCATTTCACTCAAAGGTTTCCCATGACAGTTTTTTTTTTCTTTTTACAGCAAACATAGGTTTAATTGCTCTTTCCCCCACTGTATGCTGTACAACACTTTGCTAAGCAGGCCTATATAGCATTGTCACTGAGTGGACCCCATCACAGTCACAACTGAAGCCTGATAATTGCCTCTCATTTTTTTTTTCTTCACTTTTTGAGACATTTGTACTTGTTATGCCAGGAAGTTGCGTGTTTAATTATATACTGTCTTTCCGCCCCATTGATTTACAGTTTAAGCTTGTTAATTACACAATTCATCACATTTTAAACATGAAAAAAACTTCCAGAAAAAAAAAAAAACTCACAGTAATTACAGCCCACTGAAGGATATCAGGAGATTTTGAAATAGCCGTGTAAATTAAGAAACTAAACGGTGCTTATTTGGATTTTTTTCCCCTCTGCTTCCCATTTCTCCTCTGCATTCTCTGCCATAGCTTTCGTTTGCTCGGTGGTTTCAGAGGAAGCCACCCGGTGATGTTTGCGAAGCTTACCACAGCGTCGTGTTTCATGTAGCGACAGTGCGGTGTTGTGGACAAGAGCAGGGCTGGTAGCGCAAAAATGTTGCCATTTCAGTTCCCCGCTGGGGCACTGCTGCTGTAGCCTTGGGTAAGGTACCCAACCCACGATTGCCTCAGCAAATATCCAGCTGTATGAATGGATAACGTTGTAACCTACTGTATTCGGCTTGCTGTAGATGAGAGAGTCTGCTAAATGACAATGGTGTAAGTGTAGCTTTTTGTCTTGTGGTCTTCCATGCAGTGGAATCAGGGGCATCAGTGTGGCGTGGTGGAAACAAGCAGGGCATTTGAGCTGAGGGTTGCTGGTTTGATTCCCCACTGGGCTGCAACCTGCTGCACTCTCTGCTGGGCAAGTCAATTAACCAAAAAGTTGCCGGAGCTAAACATCTAGCTATATTAATGGAGTAGCATGCAAAAAAAAAAAACCTTCTCAGGCTGAGCAGCTGCGGTGTGTAGAGCCAGGCTGAGACTCTGCTCTCTGTGTCATGGTACACAGCAGCCCAAGTCTCTCCGAACCGCACCGCGCTGTGCCTCCTCTGGCCCCCTCAGCCCGCCGCCACACTCTCAGCTCCCGCGTGAAGATGCCGGTGGCGTGGGAGGGATGGTGTGCGCAGACACATTTACTCAAAATCAGCATGTCCTGTCAGACTCCATTCTCCTCTCCTCTGCTGGCTTCTCTTTTTGGCCTGCTCAACCGAGTTTTTTGTTTTTTTTTTCTTTTACTGCGTCTCTTTATTTCCCATCTAGCCTTCATTTTCACTGTAACATTCTGAAAAGGACTGGCTCTTGGTGTTCTTAGGGGATCCTTAAGTTTCTCCTTTTCTGTAAATATATTTGAGATAGGGGTGTACTCCTATGAAATCGTATGTCTTCATTCCATAAAACATTTAGAGAAAAATAAATAAATAAAACAAAACCAAGAGGAACTGGAAAATCAGTCATGCTAAAAAAAAAAAAAAAAAATTCTAAAATTAAATTTTCTTGAAAAGAAATTTGTACATAGGCATCAACATCATTACATATCAACGTCACTATTTATATTTGTCTAAGAAAAAAAAGTCAAGCATTTAAGCATAAATCCTTAAGATTGAAATGTCATTGAGTGCATGTTTCCCAATACCTTAACCAGGTGTGTCCAAACTTCTGATTGGTACCGTATATACGTATATATATATACGCATATACGGCCTGACTGCAGTCTGTGAAGGACACATTTGGTGGTTCGCCATTATCATGCACCACAGCCACCAATGCAAAAAACAAACGGGCGACCAAAGCGTCCAATCCTAAGAGAGCATTCGACGACATTGTTATTTCCCGCACTCGCGGGTCGGTTTGTCTGCATTACCATTATTTGGAGTAATTGCAAAGATTTTTCGTGGCAGGAGACTGGGGCCCCTTTCAAATGTCACCGCTTTCAGATTCCGCAAACTGCAGAGATTTTCTAAATGGCATTGCATTAATGATCGGCTGTTAATTGCTCGATACCAATCAGAGGCGCCGATTACCGGCAGCGTTTTTTTTTTTTTTTTTGTCGGTGTCGCGTGGGCTCTGAGTGGTAATTTACTCAAAGGTGAACCGCCATGGGGGATCTCTTTGGGGGAAGAGAGAGGGCGAGAGAAATTGCATCAGGACACAGGTTTTTTTTTTTAATACATTTTTCATTATGTTCTACACCGGTGAAATTTAGCATGCAGCCGGGGCACCTGTCGTTGCAGAGAAGTTCAGCCCGGTCACGCAGGCGCCCTTTCCCAACGCCTGGCGCCGGGCCTTCCATCAGGCGAAAATTGAAATTCTCCCTCCCTCTCTGACCCCCGCATATCTGGGGATTGGAGATATACGGCAGCCCCCTCCTCTCGAACAATGCGGCTGCGCGTAGGGCGCTGATTCGCGGAAGAAAAGGATTAATTTCCTCCCCGAAATTAACCGCTAATTCCTTCTTATCTTCGCCCCACGACCCACTCAAAATGGCCGTCTCTGCCTCCGCACGTCTTCGAGTTAACGGGTCTTGTTTTATGTAGATGGGAGTTTTACGCGCGGTAATGATTTTGCCATTAGGTGTCTAAATGATTGGTATTAGCTTCCTTCTAAACACCTTCCCGCTGAAGCGTCCTTGCATTGGATCCTGAGCAAAGCCTGGATGGGCAAAGAGTTTCTCTTCCTCCCTCTGACCCGCAACTCTTAATTGCTTTCCACCAGATTCAATCGGTGTTCACTTAAGAATAAATAAAGGTGACAGAAATGGCTTGTGTTTGTATCGGAGGAAAAAGTAACACTGGCGATTAACTCTGACTCAGAGTTGATGAGTGTTGAGCGAAATCAGGACTTTCTCTCAGGAATAGCAGAGTGTATGATTTTGAACAGTGGAACAGTGAGTGTATGAATTGGAACAGTGGAACAGTGAGGGTATGAATTGGAACAGTGGAACAGTGAGGGTATGATTTGGAACAGTGGAACAGTGAGCGTATGAATTGGAACAGTGGAACAGTGAGGGTATGAATTGGAACAGTGAAACAGTGAGGGTATGATTTGGAACAGTGGAACAGTGAGGGTATGATTTGGAACAGTGAAACAGTGAGGGTATGATTTGGAACAGTGGAACAGTGAGGGTATGATTTGGAACAGTGGGACAGTAAGGGTATGATTTGCTTGCCATTATTACATATTCGTGGCTCTGGAGAGTCAAACAGGCCAAGCAAGCCAGTGAAAAGCCAGTGAAAAACTCTTCCCTTTGCATGCATACACAGCTGACATTTCTATCGTGCATGTTGACTCCCTCCAAACTTTGAAGAGTCACTGCCATGTGATCACTGTTGATGAAGACGAAGGTTCCAGGGATCCCCTTTACGGTCTGCTATCTGGTCTCACACGCACCTAATGGAGAACAAGGTAAACCTCGACACATTTTTTTGTTTGCCTGGGTTTTCTATTGTGAATGTGGAAATGCACACCAATGCGTGTGTAGAGTTCCATTTGTGCCGTGTATGCCCCGCCTCTTGCAACTCACACTTTATACCACGCGGGCCTCCCTCATCCTCGTTAGTGCGAAAAACGCCCTGCCTCCATCAGATTAGCGCCCTGACTCGCTCCGATGAGCACGATGCTGTGTTCACCACCATGGGGACGAACAAAAGGAGCAAAAGCGGGTGAGAGAGAGAGAGGGAGAGAGTAAGAGAGAGAGAGAGAGGGCAAGAGAGAGAGAGAAAACGAGACAGAGAACACTTTGTTCCAACACTGACTGATCTCATCAGTTATGCATGAAATGTTGAAATGAAAAATTCAAACCCTGAAAATGTTCTTTTTACACTCTCTCTCTCTCTCTCTCTCTGTCTCCCCCTTCTCCTTTTTTTCTCTCATCCTTGTGTTCACTCTCTCACAAAGTCAACTGCAAGAGTTGGAAACTTGTGCTCTCACTCACCCGACTGCGGTTACAAGCTCTCAGAATCCGAAGTCACACTCACTCACACACACACACACACACACACAGAGAGAGAAGCCTACCTCCCAAATCCAGGCCCGCAATTTTTTATCCAGCTGTAGACAGCAGTTAGAATTTTACCTGCGCAGCATTATTTCATATTTAACACAGGTCTGTTTACTTAACGCTCTTTGTCATCAGAGTTGCATGACAAATTGGCTTTGCTGTGTCGCATTCCCTTTGCTATTACACGCACGCACCGCGCGTTTGACGCGGTTTTGTTCATCTGTGTTTTATTGCAGTCTCTCCCAGCCGGGTTATAAATACTTCTCTCAACCTTAAATAAATACTCCCTTCCCTGTTGTAGCTTTGCTGCCGTTCAAACACTCCTCTCCCCTGGTAAAGTTCAACGGGGAAAAAATGCCATATCTCATTGTAATTAGGAGCACAAACTCTTTTCATGGGTATTTCTGAGCTACATTTGTTCAGCCTGTTTTAGCTCAATAAAGCAGGTTTTGGAGTGAACAAAAAGCTGTCAGGCCTCTCTCGCTTCTACCCATCAAGCTTTCCGATAGTCTGCCTGTAGGTTTTGTGTTTTCCTCAGCGCCGCTCTGTTGCTTGAGAGGTGTTTCTTTTTTTCTGGCCTCTGAGTTCTGCTTTGATCACACCTGAGATCTCTGACTTCAGCGGCAACGTGGCTGCACAGCTTGGCAGGGTCTCCTGACCGGTCACTCCCCGAGTCCCGTCTCCACCAGTCAAAGCCCGCCCAGGTGTGTGGAAGCGATCTGTGAAATCTCCCTTCGAGGACAGCGCGGCGCCGGGGGGGACAGCGGCGTGCCCGTGCAGGAAATGAGGTCACTACGACCTCGTGTCCACTCGAGGGCCACGCGGGTCATCGTGAGGCTCTCAGCACAGCGCTGAACATTTCTGTGTCACTGACCCACAGCCGCTTCAGGCCAGCTGAAGCACCTGACCCCACACAGAGGAGCTCTCTCACTGATTCAAAGCGGTCAGTCGTTACCAAAGCAATTAGCCAGGGCAGCCGCAATCTGAGCAACACACGAAGGCCGTTTTTTCCCCCCCTCAATTGATATTTACTGTGGGTGTTGGTGCTTTTACATTTAAAGACATGTGGACAGATTCTAACTGAAAGAGGTGGGAAGGTTCTGTCAGTCTGTGAATATTACTATGCGGCAAAGGTGATGGAGAAAGAAACTGCAATTCGAGCGAGATTGACAGTGACAT
The DNA here is from genome assembly GCF_013368585.1 of Megalops cyprinoides. NCBI lineage: Eukaryota > Metazoa > Chordata > Actinopteri > Elopiformes > Megalopidae > Megalops > Megalops cyprinoides. Next base: position 9,338,731 of record NC_050583.1, on the reverse strand, counting down.
TTAACTGCATCTGGCAGCTCTTTACCCTTTAACACCTTGATTAATAAGGCTCAAAACCGAAAGTTATTATTCGCTCAAACTCCTTTAATATTGAGATAATGGTGTCAAATCATTTTTTTTTTCCAGAGTCATTTTTCATAATCGTTTTGATAACCCTCCTTGAAAGGGAAGGATTGTGGGATGTGTGCGAGCGCACGCGTGTGTGTGTGTGTGTGTGTGTGTGTGTGTGTGTGTGGCAGGAGAGAGAGATGGTGTGTGTAGTCACAGTAGCGTACGGGACTTCAGTGGCTCGGTATAAATGAGTATGTTAATGCTGACTGACATTTACTTTAATGGTGGTGGGGGAAAAAAATGTTTTGGAGAAATATGAAATTATATGCGCCCGGGAATGAAAATCGTTGGGTACCTTCCAACGGTCAAAAATAATTCCGCCACTGAAACAAAAACAAAGTGAAAAGCAGTAAACAGAATACGACCCGGGTGACATGCTGATGTGCAGGGACAAATCCCAGAATGCAACAGAAAGTTTCTGTGGGGGCTGCCAGCCCGCTTCCAGAGTGACTGCAGATCATTTTTAATGCCTCCTGTCAGGCTGGAATGTGCACTTCGCAGAACCAGCACTTAGCTCTCCATATTGATCCAAACCTACAGTACCAGTCAAAAGTTTAGACACGTCTGATTAAGATAACAGAAAGCACGCATTCAAAGACATTTTGACTTGTGCTTAAATGCTTGAAATTTCTTTCTTAAACAAATATAAGTGGTGAAGTTGATGTATGAATTTCTTTCCAAAAAAGATTTAATTTTAGAAAGTATTTTTGGCTGCCTTAAAGAATCTAAAATATAAGATACTTTTCATTTAACACTTCTTTGGTTTAGCACTTTTAACACTGCATAATTCCATTTGCATCATTTCATAGTTTTTACTATTATTCTAAAATGTGGAAAATAGTAAAAACAAAGAAAAACCCTTCTATGAGTAGGTGTGTTCATAATTTTGACTGGTACTGTATTTAAGCATTTTTAAGCATTATTTTATTATTGTTATTATTTTATTATTTTTATTACAAACATGAACATTCTGACCATCTGCAAAATCATATGGTAATCATCAGGCATATGCTCTTCACTTTTCACTGGAAGGCATGAGGCATTGTCTGCATTTCAGTTTGCCCGGGAACATGCCATCATTAATAAGTGACAATATAAAAGGGACAGATAATGAAAGAGAGAGGAACTGTAAATGACATTGTTACCTGTAAAGGTCTGGCCTTGTGTTATCGATTGCATTTTTTTTTTTCATACTAAGGTTTGTGGCAACTGAAAAATGTTTTTCTGCAACTACCAAAATGGGTCTCAAGGTCTACCCCGCATCTCCTGTCAGAACCTTTAGGACTGCAGCCCAAGGCGCACACACACACACACATACACACACACACACAAGCAAATGTAAACACACAAACATCTACACAAGTATATATAAGCAGAAATGCTCACAAACATGCACACAAAGGCACACTAGCACAAGCACTTGGGCTCACAGACACACACACACACACACACACACACACACACACACACACACACAAAGCCCACTCACAGCACAAAGTCAATGCCGCTGTGAAAAGCACCACTCCATCTGGTATTCACAAGCTGTGCTTCCATTCTTCTCCTCTCTTGATTTGGTGATGGACTGCCTCTATCCTACTGTGACCTTTAAACATTGTGTGCGGCCTGCCCGCCTGGATTAGCACACATATATGCAGGACGCTGGCTCACCTGGCAATCTGAGGATTTGATCGCTGATGTATTGAGCCAATTCCCCCCGATCCCCCCCCCCCCCCCTCCTTTTTACCAGGTCTTGTGTTCGGAGGCCTTGGAAGACATGCATCTAACACGGGGAAGCACAGGGCTGAGCGTGAGTGTGTGCGTGTGTGTGTCTCTCTTAGAGCCTGCTTTTTCGCACTGAATGAGGAAATGCCCTCAAGGTGTGATGCTAAAATCACCAATGTGTGCACTCCCGGCAGCCTAATTACTAACATTTTTTTACCTTATTATTATTTATTTATTATGATTATTATTTTTTTTGGTGCAAACACATAAACTCGAACACGCATCCCATTAATTTTGCAATGTTATTGACGTGCTGGGCCCCCAGAACTGGGAGCCGAAGTGGTAATTCAGAACCTGCCCGCCACTTTCTGTCTTCATTATAGCGATATCTATTGTTTACAGACGCGATCATCGATTTTTTACACCCTCGTCAGGTCCTGAATAAAAGATCCACGCCCCCGGCCCTGATTCTCTTCTCTCTCTCTCTCTCCGTTCCCTCCGTTATCAAGCCATGCAATCGAGGGGCTCTTGTTCTCTCCCACGGCTCGGTGCGGTGACACCTCAGAAAAGCAGCGATGAGAGAAGTGGATATCGCGGCCTGTCTCCGGCAACCGGTTTTCAATTTGTTTTGCCGCCTTCCTCCCTACACCCCCCCCCCCCCACCCCCCCCCACCCAGCAAACCCCCGCCACTGCCTTCCCTGGATCGATACAATACCGCTGTATGGCAACTACTGCCTGGAATGACTTGATTTGTTGCTGTACATTCCCAGCGTCTCTGGGTTGCAGGGAAACTCGTATTGGCATCCCGTGTTTATCTGCAGCAACGCTTGTGCTGTGAAACGCTTCCCTCTTTCTGTATGGTGCCGTTTCCACGGACACGCTCTGACACGGCTCAATGCTTTTCAGCATGGTCTTGAACACCTGGCTCACCTTACTCACCAGAGAACCATGGTGAGCACCCATATATGTAAGGAGTTTAGTAACACTGCATGTGAGGACTATGCGCTTTCATTGGCTGCGGCCCTCATTCAGCTCAATCACACGCCTGCTGGATGACCAGATGGCTGCCTCATAGTACCCGCAGTTCCTCATTTTACCACTAGATGGCAAATAGGCCAGCACAGCCCCCGAGCAATGCCTGCACTCAGCGCACACGGGTCTGTGCAGTCGGTTTGACCTTAACTTTGTGTCACGATTAAATATATCACCTTTTTTTACAAAAATGAAACACAGTCTGTGAGATTCGCAGATCACCAAAAATGAGTGGGAAGGAAAAAGGATGAAAGGAATGACTCCTCACAATGACTCTTGCGTTTAATTGTGAGTCATACACCAATTAAATCCAGGGCCGAGGCTACATGTGGAGTCCACACAAAGGCCAATGCAGTAAAGGCCATGTGCACTGCGCAAATCTGCGATGTAGCATGCGTGTTACATTCCACGGTTGGTTACGTTTTCATTAGCGTTATTAAGATTCTCGTAGTTTTCACCACTGCATTTCCTCAAAGCTAATGAATTAGAATTTTTCCAGTCTAGTGTTCTAATCACACCGGTTTTCCCGTACGCGCGAAAGGGCTAATCACACCAGTGAGTCCGTATACGGAAAGGTTAAGGTCAGCTCTGGGGAATCAAGTCCTCACAGGCATCTTTCTTCCTCTTCCTCAGAAGTTTCTCGGCATCTGAATGTGTAACGGCTCCCACCAAACTACACGCCGAAATGGCGCCCGCGGAGACGGCTGTGCCAGTGACAACAGGCACCAATCTTCCCATGGCCCGCTATGATTAAAAAGCCCCTGTGTTTTATTTCAATTCTGCGCAGCTCTATTCATCTACCTGACAGATAGTTGTGCATATTCCATATCAGGGGGGCCATTCGTTTCAGTGTCACTGTATTAGATTAGGGGCCAGTGGAATTGATTCCTCTCTGCACACGCCGGAGTACATAGGCGTGCGCAGACACACACACACACACACACACACACACACACATACACACACACACATAGAAGTGTGGCCTTGTCTAAAAGACACAATTGTTGGCTAAGACTGTACGAACTCACTGCATCACCCCCCAACACATACACACACACACGCACTTACACATAGAAGTGTGGCCTTGTGTAAAACAGACAACTGTTGGGAAAGACTACACAAGCTCACTGTATCACCCCCCTTCACACACACACACACACACACATATACATACACTCTTTCTCATACATACTCACACTCTCACACATATACATATGCGACATGCACGCACACATCCATAATCAGATCAAATTTCTCCAATTTTTTTGCCCTATTAACGTGAGAGCAAGCTCAAAGGCAAAAGAACGCTGATTTTCCAAGCTGTTATAAACTTGTGTGCAGACTTACACAGGCAAATACACCCAGGAAAACCAATCACACAAGTTTACATTTTCATCCAAAAAGTGAAAGATGTTTCCTTATAACCTTTTCACTCACAAATCATGTATGGTCGCTAACCATCTAATGCATACACCAGAAAAATAAGACATCATCTGGCTAGATCAGAACATACATTTAACACATTTGATTATAATATTCAATTGGTAACACCTAATATTTCAGATCTGGCCTTAGGTATACTTGGTTACAAAACTGCTAATGTCTAGTGTGATCTTGTTGAGCACAGTTCTCTTGCTTCGTATGCACGTTAAAGCTGAACCACACTCCTGTCATCTACATTACAAATACCTGTATCAGGTGCAGGTGAGTGGCCTGGAACAGAGGTGTGGTCACCTCTCTATGGTGGAACCTCAGGCTGCAGGTGTTCAACGTGGCTCTTTTTCTCTGCGTTGTCCTGAGGTACGAATGTTACAGCTGTTCCTGCAGAGGTCCTTGACGCAGAATCGCGTCGATCGCTCCAGCGCTGAAAACAGCCTTCGGTTCCAATTTCCTTCGCATACCTTTTCTTAGACTGGAGACAATGCACAGAGGCCATGAATGAACGCTGCCTGCGAAACCCACGCTTCTGACAGTGACGCGTTTCTCCCCTTCAGCCGTTTATGACACAGAGGAAGATGCGTGACACTCGTGCAGGGAAAACAAACGCGTTGATCGGCTGCTAATATGCTACCCGAAATATCGCTTTTCTCTGTATTTTCTTACGTGCATGTGACGGAATGAACTGACATTTTCATACATTAAATTTATTCTTATTTTAATTGTCATTCGCAAGTGCTATTCTTCCCTGATATTGACTCTCTTTCCATGTAACTCTCGCCTTGAGAAACTCTGCTTGAAATGGGTAATGAGTTTTACAATGAATCCCAAATAAACTCATGCGGTTTAATAATGCTTTTTTGTACTCACCTGAAAGCAATTGTTTCGAAAACAATAGCAACCCAGTTGAGTCAGTATGACTAATCGTGGTGCTTGGGCACGTGAACCTTGACAATGGTATTCACACATTTTCACAAGGTTGATAGTCCATCATAAAGTTTTTTTTTTGTATCTGTGCAAGCAGATGCGAAATAAAACATGATTTATTGCTGGAATTTGTGCAATCTATTATTTTCTTTTTGCTCACCCACACACCTGAGTCTCATCTGAAAAGAGGAAAAAGTTGGAAAGATACCAACAATGTTGGTGACTGTATTTTTTTTTTTTTTTGCATGGGCCGAATATCAGGATGAGTGAAGACGACAGATTGTTATAGACATTGTTATTATCCATTTATACAGCTGGATATTTACTGAGGCAATTCTGTATTAAACACTCATCCCAAGGGTATAGCAGCAGTGCCCAATGAAACCAGCAACCCTCTAGGGTACTCTCTAGAGGACTTACAGTATATATATATGTATATATATATATATATATATATATATATATATATATATATATATATATATATATATATATATATACACACACATATATATGTGTGTGTGTGTGTTAGGAATTCACACAAACACAATTAAATGGCCTACCTGCAAATAGCACAAATACTAACAATAATCCATTTTTATGTTGCATTTTTCATATGTCTTCCAGCATGGTAACCCCTAAACTTGAGAACTGTCCCCAATAATTAAAACAGCAGTGGCAACAGTAGGTTGTAGTGGTCTGGGGCACGCTCATGATGGGTTATTCAAATCCTGGGTGCAGCATTGGGTTACAACATTGCCATTATACCTTTGACCAATAGACCCACTCTAAACTATGTTTGTAAGATCCAGCTATATGCATTTACATTTAATATGTATGAATATTGCATGAATATGCAAAATATTAATTTTTAAACTGGAGGCTATGTACAGCAACTTGGGCTGGATAAGGGTGTCTACTAAGCAAATCAATTATAATATAATTTATATTATGTAATATAGAAGTAACCCGAAAAGGAGAGGATGCAGTCATAACTTTATGGTTTAGTGAAAAGCATACAGCACCCACAAGTAGTTTTATACCAGTTTTCTTCAGCTACAGAAGAAGGTGGGTATCCCACATCTTTTCAACCCTCTTGAAAAAAAATAACTTCCATTTTTAGTGTAGTTCACCAAAATCAAAGGAGGTGCTTTCAAAAATAATTTATACTTATTACTAGCACAGACAGATGGGAGCTCAACATTGCTGATGTCTCTAAAATATTAAATCTCCAAGGCAGCAGAATCAAAGAGCTAAAAAAAAAAAAGAGAAGGAGGCGGCATTTAAGGGAAAGGTAAACAAGTTTTTTGAAATAATCTGTTTTTGTGTTTCCAAAAAACAGAGGAATATGTTGTTCTTTTACAGCGCCTTTCAAATTCCTGTTTTTTTGACAGCACTGACAATGCTTCAAGAGATGGCCCTTGCAGGAGATGGACCAGGTTGCACACAGGAGAAATCCCCATGACCTAAAGAATAATTTACAGCTCGTCCAGAAGAGATTTGATGAGAACGTTGTGCCCTCATCCCTTGTGTTCCTTTGTAAATCCACGGGAGGTGGGTGATCGATTTTATCTATCAGTGAACAGTGGCACATCATTAGGCCACATCAGAATTCACACTGTATCCAGGTTCGATGAATACTTTACCTGTCCGCCATAATGAAGGGGTATTTGAGACACACGCTCAAAACTGAGCTTTCCTGAACCAAGACAAGAAAGCTCCAGGTGGGGGTTGGGGGTAGGGGGTGTGGAGAGTCGCCAGCACGACAATGTGTTTCGACACATCCCTCCTAAAGCCGCTGAAACCGTAAAGCCGGGGATGAGCTGTAACCGTAGGCCGCATCCGCCATGCGCCAGAAAAAAGGGGGATTTGGCGACTGTGCCCTAAGCCTCTTGTCAGACATCTTTATGTCCAGTGTCAATACAGCTGCTGCACTGATCTGCGCAGATCTAGGGCGGGAACCTTTCTCTGGGCTTTGAGCTTAGCTCAGAGCGACTCTACCTGCACTTTTCCCTCACTCCGTTCAATTTAATCCGCAAAAAAAAAGAAAGAAAACAGCAGGCTCTGCAGCCAGAAGTGGCCTCAAGTTCCCTTGATTCTTCTTTCCAATCTATACCGAATAGCTGTGCCATTAAGCGGATTTGCAATTGCACTGTCTTTTTCTGAGAGGGAATAAATAGTTAAAAAGTGATGAAAAACAGACAAAAAAAGCATAGCCAACGTAGGGAAAATGTTGAGACATACAATCGATACGTTGAAAAGATGTTCTGTTTTAGTCCAAACCCCTTATAGCAAGCGAATCTAAACCTCTTGTAACTTGCAACAACGGCTGAGAAAGGGCTTTCAAAGCGAAGCACGCTGGGTTGAATATCGGGTCCATATACATTGATTTAGGTTTAAGATGAGTGAAGGTCGAGGCGAGAAGGCGGGCCAGGAGTTAACATGATCGCTGAGTTATTTACAACATAAACTCCTGCTCCGGCACTGTTACTGCGCAGTTACGGAGGAATTCCACGGCGGTTGAAGCGTTGTAATGACTCAGGTATATTGCCCAGTTAATATAAAGTGGGACCGATTCGCGCCCTTGCCGGGGGGGAAGTCCTGACAGATTCATAGTCAGTCTCCTCCCAAGGCCTGCTGTGTCGTCTGAGCCTCCGTTTGTTTTACGAGGGGGGGGGGGGGCGAGCTGGCCCCGGGTGGAGAATAAGGGGGCTGAAATACTGAGAGGTGCAAACACTGCCTGCGCATATATATCCCCCCCTCCTAAACGCGTCCCACAGTCACCCCGGCACCCCACCCCCCCGAAATATTTATGTGTCTGCAGAGGGTGCGCTGGCTCTGATTGAAAAAGCTCGGGGTCTGGCCTCCCCTGGCAGGATTTGAACTCCATTAGCGCCTTTATTTAAGAGCCACAGAGACAGTGACAGTAAATAAACAAGTTGGTCACCTAAAAAAAAAAAAAAAAAAAGATTAATTATGTTTGGCATAAACTATAGGGAGACCTGGAGAGAGAGGAACAGAGGAGAGAAGGGGGGGGGGGGGGGGGGGGGGGGGGGGGGGGGGCACCGGAAGACAAATGGATCCAAGCGAAGGGCTGAGCTCTATTGAGCTAATGGATCATCTGTGAGCCACTGGAGTACTTTTTTTGGGGGGGGGGGGGTGGTGCAGGATAAAAAAGGTCCTGTGCAGTAATTACCTGAGGTGGGCGAGAGGGCACAGACAAAAGAGGCCCATTTGGAGCCCCCATTTAGTATTTCACCAGGTCCCTTTTAGAAGACCTTACCGAACTCATCACCACGGCCCTTATCTGCAGTTAGTAATAGTGATGGCATGTAATCATGCTCTTCTTGTATAATCATTTAATATATATATATATATATATATATATACACACACACACACACACACACACACACGCACACACACACACACACACACACATCAGTGTTCTATTAGTGCTGCACAAGGACGGAAGCATTACCTGGAGAAAAACTGAATAAAGTTTTATGATCCTGCTTAATACTGCTGGGTCTGTGCAGTTGTATTAAGTGTACCTACCCGCGCATTAAAAAAGGTAGAGGTTTCAGAGGTGTCCATCATGTACCCTTCACCTGAACCTAGAGCCTACTTATCTAACAGCAGGAGGCCACCTCCTTCCACTTTGGAATGGGGTTCATTTGACTCGGGCCTGCCTGGTTAGTTGACCTAGGAGCTGTAGTGTACCTGCCTTCCCTTTTTCAGTTGTGCTGGTAGCTGAGGACTAGTCGGGCCGTGATGTATTACATTTACATTACACTTCTGTCATTTAGCAGATGCTCTTATCCAGAGCGACTTACATAGGTTACAGTTTTACATGTTCCATCCATTTATATGGCTGGATATTTACTGTGGCAGTTCTGGGTTAGGTACCTTGCCCAAGGGTACAACAGAAGTACCTCGGTGGGGAATCAAACCAGCAATCTTTCGCTTATGAGCCCTGCTTCTTACCACTATGCTACACTATCGCCCCATATGGCTCAGTGTTACCATTAGGCTTGTTGTTCTCCATAGGACATATTGAACCTGCTTATTTGCTATCCATGTGCCGTCAAGTAAACACTAACGCAAGGAAAATCACCCTGGGAAAGGATGTCCACTTCATAAATTTACATCATCCAACGTATTCATTCATGAATTTTCACGTTTGTCCAGATTCCAGGTGACAGCTGAAAACACATTGAGACAGTAACTTGGATGTGCTCTACATCAGCCAATCAGAATACGATCATCCCAGCCTCTAAGTGAAATCTGACACCGTGTAGTGTAGCCCCAATTATCATGCACTATGACTTCTACATCGACCAATCAGGATCTGATCATCCCAACCTCTAAGTGAAATCTGACACCGTGTAGTGTAGCCCTTTTTCAATGCATTATCATGCATTGTGACTACAGTATTTTAGTGCATGCTAACCTTGCTCAGAGGAATCATTGTCCATTTGAATACCACAGTATCAGGCAATGCTGCTCTTATAACACATCATTAGGCAGTGTGCATGTTAGTACGACGTAGGCATGTTACTCTCAGGAATAAATGTCAGGCACTTTGTCTGTGTTAGAGCAATTACTGTCATGCGATTATAATTTTTTGGCACTGTGTTCACCTTGAGGCTCATTTGCCGTTGCCGGGCAGCTCTGTACGTCTGTGCTTGTTCCTCTCATTGGTCCTCTGACATCGATTTCACGTGTCTTGCAACAAAGGCCTTTGTACGTCCCTCCAGATAAGAGCATCTGAGAAGGAGGAGTACGAAGAGCAGGAACACAGTGTATCAGCTGAAGTAGGAATGAGACAGAGGGGTAGGAAAGGGCGGGGGGGGGGGGTAAGGGGGCTGGCATTTTTGACTCCTTACTGCCTGTAATCTCAGCACAGCTGCGCTTTATCTCCACTTTTGGTCCTTTGCTCACTTGCAGTTTTCCCCTCATCCTGTCCAAGATAGCAGATAGAGAGAGAGAGAGAGAGAGAGGGAGAGGGAGAGAGAGAGAGGGAGGGAGAGAGAGAGAGAGAGGGAGAGGGAGAGAGAGAGTGAGAGTGAGAGAGGGAGAGGGAGAGAGAGAGAGAGAGGGAGGGAGGGAGCGAGAGAGAGAGAGAGGGAACGAGAGAGGGAGAGAGAGAGAGGGAGAGGAAAAGAGAGAGAGAGAGAGAGAGGGAGCGAGAGATAATAAGAGAGAGATAGAAGGAGAGGGAGAGAGAGGGAGCGAGAGAGAGAGAGGGAGAGAGAGTGAGAGAGGGAGAGAGAGAGGGAGAGGAAAAGAGAGAGAGAGAGAGAGGGAGGGAGCGAGAGAGAGAGAGAGGGAACGAGAGAGGGAGAGAGAGAGAGGGAGAGGAAAAGAGAGAGAGAGAGAGAGGGAGGGAGCGAGAGAGAGAGAGAGGGAACGAGAGAGGGAGAGAGAGAGAGGGAGAGGAAAAGAGAGAGAGAGAGGGGAGCGAGAGATAATAAGAGAGAGATAGAAGGAGAGGGAGAGAGAGGGAGCGAGAGAGAGAGAGGGAGAGAGAGTGAGAGCTTTGGCGAGGAAGAGGACAAGAGACCGCTGGGATCCCTTTTGACTGGCACGCCTCTCCTCCCTCATCAAAGATATAGAGAGGCAGAGAGGGGGAGCGGGAGAGAGGACGAGAGCGGGACCCCGCGCTCTCTCTAATGAAGGAGAGCCAGGCGCCAGGACGAGCAGCTTCTTGGTATTCACAGTGAGAGGCCATTAGGGACAGGCGAGCACGCCGCGGGCTCCGGGTTACCGCAATTAAACGGCTGTCTGCTCGGCTTATCGTGAAGGCGCCCGTGTGAAATTAATAGCGCTGTTTCTTTTGTGTTATTCCTTTCTTCCCCCTCTCCCGGGCTGGGGGGGGGGGGTGCAGGGGGTGGCGGTGGTGGTGGGGCCGGGGGGAGGGGTTCATAGGTCCCGCTGTGTCCAGAAGAGCACCGGGAGGGCAGTACAGAGGGGCGGTGAGGGGGAGCTGAGTGTGGAGGGGGTGGAGGGTGGAGGGGGGGGGTTGTTCTAGGATGTGAAGATGAATGTGTGGGCTGTTGGTGATAGCATCATGCACATGGCAGTGCTTTTTCCCCTCTGCATGAGGGACTGCAGCAAGGAGGCTCTGCACTCTCTCTCTCTCTCTCTCTCTCTCTCTTTCTCTCTTTCTCTCTCTTTCTCTCTTTTTCTCTCTTTCTCTCTCTCAGACTCTCTTTCACTGCCTCGCTTTCTTTTTCTCTTTCTCACTTTCTCTCTCCCTCTCAAATGATTCAAATTCAAATTTGAGCAAGCTTTATTGGCATGACCACACAGATGCACAGTATCGCCAAAGCAATACTCTCTCTTTCTCACTGCGCGTACGGGACACAGCTGTCACCTCTCGTGTATCTAAACATTTCAGCAAAGATCCGCCCACTTCTTTTTAACATGACTATTAATAACTACATTTTTTTGTTTGTTTTCAGAGCTGGGAACAGCTAAGGGGTTGAGGTGCCACCTAATTATGGGTGATTGTCAGTCGAGGGGGGGGGGGGGTCTTATCCAAAACCCCCTCCCCATTGAAGGTGCTCCTCAGGGCAGCAGGGAGACCTCAGCTTTATGCTTTTGGGGATTGACCTGGACCCCAAGGAACACCTGTCCCAAGAGCGTCGCCTCAGTCAGCCTGTGGCGGTTTCCCCACTCTGCACTGTTTATTCTCTCTTCCTTCCTCTTTATTATTATTATTATTATTATTATTAGTATTATTATAATGAGGATGGGGAGGAACCCCTCAGCTCTCCCCAATTCACCACAGATTATTTTTTTTTCCATCCCGCAAAACAACTTTTTACTTTCTGCGACATGAACTGCCACTATCATAAGACTGTTTTGATACACCCAGAATACTGGCCCCAGAGAGAACAACTTACTTTTAAACCCTCCATACCAGCATCTTATAACTGTTATAATCTTGGGGAACTTAGATCACCCATGTTTGTGTTTGGTGCAACTGACTGACACTAAATCTAGGTAATTTGCTAATACTTGTTCACCGAGAATAACAGGCAGTGCTTTTCAAACAACACCTTTTCTGTGAACTGCTCTCGTCATTAAACTTCATATTGTTATACTTCATATCGGATGCCTGCAACAGGTGGAGTGGAACTTAACTGAAATAATGACACTCTTTCGCTTTTGGGTGGTCGGTTTTTGACGGGGGGGTGACGCGGATCAAGGTTCTCGCAGACGATCACCGGTGGCGTCAAACTGGTGGCTTCTCTCCTCTCTCGTGCCTAATAGCTGCAATATACATATTCAATGGATTAAGCACACTTCCTGCTCTCATTACCAAGCCCTTTAATGGCTTTTTGTGGAGAGCCGTTCCCTCGAGACCACGTACGCTGAAGGTATGCAAACACACACACACACATACACACACACACACACCAGCGGCTTAATATCACCCCCCCCCCCCCCTCCCCCTCAAAACAAGACAGCTTCATTTTCCTGGTTAATTTCATAAAACAATACGATTGCAGGGATCTGTTTCGCTGCAGTGAGTTCCAGGCGCGTGGTCTTTCGGCTGAATTCACTGATGCTTTGATTGTCCTCGTGCCTTCGTGGGCTTGTGGGCCCTAATGATAGCTTTTTACATTCCCCCCTTTTGTTAACGCCTGTTTACTGACTCGATTTATTTCAATTACCTCTGAGCCTCCGTAGGCCTGGCTGATTGGTCCGCAGCACAGGGTTCAGCGGCGAGCATGTGATGAGCTGGTCCCACCTGAAACTGAAGGGACGTGGGGGTGTCAGTCCTGACGGATTTTGTGAAAGGACAGATGGCATCCGTCACCTCTCTAGTTAGGACCCCGAATTACTGAGAGTTGTGGTTCTGCAACCGTCCACTGTTTGAGAGAGGTCCAACTGATTTGCTTAGGGGTCTCTGGCAGAAGCAGTAGGTTTCTCAGGTTTGAACACAGCACCTGAAGAGGTTACATTTCTGACCCCTTTTTGTTCTCAGCACTCCATCACGGATGTTCTGCTTACTGGCCATGTGTTCATCTCCACGCGCTTGACACCTAAAATTCTGAAGCTGGAACTGTTCTGATTGGCTGCCTCGCTATGAATATTCATGAAAGGGGTGTGGTCAAAGACAGAAAAATGGATCGGCAACACACCGACGTGGACAGCACCAGAAAGTTCCATTACCAGCTTCCTAGAAACAGGAGTGCAGAGGAAATGGGGAGACGACAGGTTCTCTCCTTTTAGCTGTCTCTGCTTCTCTGCTGTCATTGCCCCCCCCCCCCCCCCCCCCCCCCCATAGGCCGGGAGAGCCTGGGATAGGCACCCAAAACTGCCGCCAACTGCCCGGCTCTCCCGAGTCTCCCACTGCGCTTCACTGAGAGCTAACAAGGATGTCCGTGTCGTGTGAATATTAACAGGGGGGACAGCCTCTCTCTGCCAACACTAATAATGGCTCCAGCACCACAGATGATGTGGCAGTGCTGACACCAGCGTAAAAAAAAAAAAGAAAGAAGAGAAAAAAAAAGTTTTTGAAAAGTTGCACTTTTCAGTACCCGAGGCGACGTTTCCTCCTGCCAACAGTAAAAGGAAAATGGAACAGCACAGATATCTGACCTTCCTCTCAACAACCTCGACCTGGACAAGGGATTCTGCTCTTTGGAGCCTTAGCTATCGTGTCATATGATATTCTGCTGTTCTATATATCCATTACATATTGTTTGTTTGCTCTTTTCATATGCACTTGAGGCATAATTGATATTCAGCAGCCCGTATAAAATTAATTTAAAATCATATTACTGTGAAAGTAAGTTTTTTTTTTTTAAGTGAAGACTCCACAAGTATACAGCAATAACCATATCGATTTTGTTTTCCTTCTCGTTCGCTCCATCTCTTTTTCTTAATTTCTTTGATTTTTTTTCACACTGATATGAGTAAAAAAAAAAAAAGATCAATATGACGATCCATTTTCTGTGATGATTCCATCTGGCCCACAGAAGAAGTGATCTTGCGCTCAGAGTTTATTTTAAAATCCCCGTAAGTATTAACGAGGATGAGTTTGCTTCTGCTTTGCAACTGTTTTATTCTGTACGAAAAAGGGTACCATGGTGCTCCTGTTCTTCTTATTAGGATCATTTCATAAGGATTATGAAGGTACATCTTGTTAAATAGTACTTGTTTTGAACAGCACTGAACCTTCAACACTTAATCCTATTCCAATTGCTGTCTGTATGCAATGTCTTTATATAATGCTTGCATAATGCTTACATGTGTAATTACACAGATAAAAGATCACTGTCATATGAAGTATGGCTAAAAGGAATACAATACTTAATGTGTACACCAGGGACATTTTGAAAGTAATTTAATTACAATTACTGCCTGTGTGTATGTAATTCTTACATAATAGCATATATAATTACACACACAAAACCTCTGTAATACAAAGTATGAATACAATACCATTGAAATAATTCATACAGAGCTTTTTGAAATCTCTGAGGTCAGACCCACCAGAGTGCTCTTAAAACAACCACAGTAATCGAACAAAGGCATGCAAACTGGGTCATCTTCATGTAACTTTGAAACACACATATTTTCTCTTTTTCTTTCTTTCTCTCTCTGTCTCTCTCACTTTCTCTCTCTTTCTCTCCCTCTCTCTCTCTGGTTTGACATTGTCAGGGTTTCTCTGATGTTTGAAAGTGTTAGGAGCCTCCTACATTTGACTTTGCAGGTTTTGTCATTTTCTTTTGTTTCAAGGAATTATTTTCACCCCTTCTTTTTATACTTTCCTCCTGTTTATTTATGCCATTTTTGACAGCCTTTAAATAAGGACTTTTAAAAGTAAATAAAATGTCTCTTGCTCTCTCAAAATCTGCTCATTCCCTGCTCTCCGTCTCTCTCTCTCTCTCTCTCTTTCTCTCTCTCTCTCTCTCTCTCTCTCTTCCTCCCCCGTCTCTCTCTCTCTCTCTCTCTCCCTCTCTCTCTCTCTCTCACTCTCTCTCTCTCTCTCATTACAAATTCTCAATCTGTCTTTGCACTCAGTCCATTCCATACCCTTCCAATCCGCACCGCCTCCGACTTAATAAGGTTACATTTTAAAATCTGCCACTTGCCTCCTTGTTTCTTATCCAACCGGCAATTTTCTTTTGTGAAATTACTTTCAGGTAAAGTCATTTTTTGTCCCCCGCTGCATTTTACTGTATCCATAAGGATAAATAAATTATGCATGGAAATATGTATAAATATGCTGAGGGAATTTTCAGCGCGCATTGAAATAAATATTCTCTCCTTCATGCTTGTGATATTGAATCAGTCAGGTCTATCAAATACATTTCGCATTCGGGGTCATGAACCCTGCTGGGGGGCTAGGTCTAGGCAATGTATGTATGTAAATGAATCAGGACCTTTTTTTCTTTTCTTTTACAACTTTGAAGAAAAAATAATAATAAACCTCCTGATTTGCTGGTGTTTCTTCATGCCTCGCTGACGAACTTAACAAAATACTGGAATTTAAATGCGTTCCCGATGCACGGTGATTCTCATCGGCATAATGGCGAGGGAAGGACGCTATTGATCTCGGCTGCAACTCCACATTAAACATTTTCATTTGCAGCTTAAGTAAGAGCTGTTTCAATGGCCTTTGTGATCAATTTCAGCCTGCTGCCAGATCTTCTCTTTCCCTCTTCTCTCTGTCTCTGCTTCCCTTGATGTCTCGACTGTCAGACCAAGATAGATGTTTTAAGGTGTGTTCATGGGCAGTCCGGCCTACCTCTGTTTTCTTTTTCCTTTTTGGGACGTCATTGTTGTAGTCTTCTTTATGTTGTCTGCCAGGGACCCTGGTCTGGCAGTACTGCTCCAACAGAGCCAAATTCCGTTTTTGCAACTGTTCTCCGAGTGACTGGAAAACCAGGGCTTCCGTACCGTGTGTGAGGAAATGTTAGCCCATGAGCTGAGGGCTGTTCTCTCCTTTCTTCTCCTTTCTCTCTCTCTCTCTCTCTCTCTCTCTCTCTCTCGCTTTTTCTATCTCCCTCTCCCTCTCTAACTCCAGCCCGAGTGTAATTATATAGAAGTGTGTGCTTGGGGATGTGCAGGTCAAGGGGCCCCTTCACTCAAGCCCCGTGTTTATACACTCCACTGCCGGAGGAGCCCACTGAATGGTCATCGACCTGCGGCCAGAGAGGGCTGCGGGGACGACCCAGAGCACTCCCCAAAAGCGCTGCTAACCCGCCAACCCCCCCCACCCCCCCCCCCCCACCACCACCACCACCACCACCACCATCACCACCACCCTCCGCCCCAACAAGCCTAGCCTCTTTCCCTGCCAGAGGTCCAAGCCTGGCAGGCTGTGAAATTACATTTCCACTCCAGACGACACCCAGCGAGGTCAGCTCCTGTGTTCTCCAAAACAAGAGAGGAAGAAAAAAGGCAGAACAAATGAATAAATAACCATTTTTATGTACTTTAAGTATATTAATATGCAGAAACAGATACATAAGTGTGTATGTTTATGCACGTGCTTCTTTGTGTTGGAACGTACACACAGAACAATGTCTTTCAAGTACTTTAATGCTTAAATATTAATAATAAAGAGCAGGAGGTGAACAGCAAGCCTCCTTGTTTCTTTCAGCTGTATGAGAGTGCCTACTGCCAACTGTGACATCACAGTCCCCCGCTCGTTTTAAAAAAGACTTGCCGTAAAACAAGAAGGGTGAAATAACGAGGGATTTTTTTTTTTTTTTTTTTTTTTTAAAAAGAATTATATTTTGCTGGCAGGCCACATCTCCTAAGGAATAGCTTGTGTTATGTCAAGGCCGTCTAACGAAGACGGGTGGATTGGGGAAGGGAGCGTCGCATTACAAATATGTGATATACTGTATGCATTTATTCATTACACAGACCAGTGAGTGCCTGATACAGGAGCTGGGAGCAAGATATATCTTTATGATGTTTACTTTCTCGTCACACAATCCCCCCTCCAAAAAAATTACATTGATAATAATATTCAACATGTTCCTGAAATACGCCTGTTGGCACTGGCGTTCTCTCAAGCAAATCAAAAGGCCCCAATCGCTGATATTCCAGCCTGGGGAAAAAAAACCATTCGATCACACTGCCACCCGATTAAAAATCTGCCTCCATTTCACGTAGCCTACAAGCAGAGGCGGGCTTTGAGTTCTGAAATTGAGTACTTTTTTCCTTCACATTTGCTTTAATCATTCAGTCACAGTGACTGAAAGTGGTAAGGAACAAGGATCATAACTGAATGGTTGCTGGTTTGATTCCCCACTGGGGCACAGCCGTTGTTTCATTGGGCAAGGTACGTAAGCTAAAAACATCCAGCTGTATAAATGGATAACATGTCAAAAAAACTTTAACCTAACTGTAAGCCACTCTGGATAAGACCGTCTGCTAAATGACAATAATGGTATGGAACTTTCCTGCTGTTCTGACCTCTGCAGAACTTTAATGAAACACACACACACACACACACATTAAACACGTGTTCCTTGCAGCCTTGTCTCTTCACTTTTCCCGGTGTCTCTCCTCCAGCTCGGTAGATAAGCAGAGGTCGCCGAGGAAAACTGGAGAGAAAGCGGAGATAGGCTTTTTTTAAAAAATCCGTGCCAAGCTTTACCCGTCTGACATGGCTCCCCCTCCCGTAATGGTGGAGAAGACAATGAGTGACTGATACGGTTTATCGCGCTTCGCCCCGCATTGTTTTAGAGTCCTTTACCCCGAGGTGCCCCCGCAGCGGTCGGCTTTTGAGTCCCGAGTTTTTAGCGGCTGAGTTATCTCTCGCGTTCCCCCCCAGCCCTCCACAAATGTTCCCGTGTCTGAACCTTCTCCGACAGGAAGTGAAGACCACGAGATGAGAAGCGGCACAGCTATGGGTGGGACAGCGTAAAGGAAATGACTGTTAAAGTGGTCAGAGAGAGAGAGAGAGAGAAGGAGAGAGAGGGAGACAGAGAGAGAGAGAAAGAGAGAGAGAGAGCGATAGAGCGAGAGAGAGGGAGAAAGGGAGAGAGAAGAGAAAGGGAGAGAGAGAGAGACAGACAGAGAGAGAGAAAGAGAGAGAGAGAGCGATAGAGCGAGAGAGAGGGAGAAAGGGAGAGAGAAGAGAAAGGGAGAGAGAGAGAGACAGACAGAGAGAGAGAAAGAGAGAGGGAGAGAGCGATAGAGCGAGAGAGAGGGAGAAAGGGAGAGAGAAGGAGAAAGGGAGAGAGAGAGAGACAGACAGAGAGAGAGAAAGAGAGAGGGAGAGCAAGGCAGAAGCTCAAGGTCCAAGCAGGACACTTCCACCCACAGATTATCCAGAAAGTGACCCTTCTCCATTGTTACCATTGACTCATTTTTACACATTTCACATCAGAAGCGATAGGAGGGCTGGGCTGGGCTGGGGGTCGGTGGAGGACGCTGGTTCACCATCCTTCTCTGTGGAAAGGTTTAGCTGAGGAGAAGACACAATTCACATCTATCCTATTCTTCTCACAGTTTTTTTTCTTTGGCGGTCACCGGAGTGGAGGAGGAGTGTTAGCACACTATTCTTCCCGTTATAAAGCCGCGTTTCACTCACTGCTCACCGCTGCGGCTCACCTGCACAAGGGTAGACAGTTAAATCTCCGTTCAGGCCTATCGTTTCCTAACAACCAGTCCAGACCCAGATCTGCATTTAAGAGATTCCCTCTATCTGATCTGTGCTGAAAGCCCCTTTCCACAAGGTGGATTCAGTGGGTGAGAAACTACAGCCCACGCTCAATTTAATCTCCAGGGTGCCATAACTACGAGTAACAAATTGAAGCGAGCGTCTGATTTGTTGTCTCTGATTTGTCGTCCTCTTACGCAATTTCGTCCAGTTAATTTCAGTGACCAGCAAACCTAATATAATTTGAAAACGGGTGCAAAAAAAAAAAAAAGTCTTTCTTGAAATTCTTGTTATTCAGTTAAGAACAAATCACCACAGCAGGGAGATAGACCGCCATCCTAAAGCTCCACAGATTACCTGAAGTGAACCAGAACTGAATTTGATGCTTTTAGACTATCCGTTTCACATACAGCCCCGTGCGCACGGAAGAGGCAGCAAACAGGAGAGTGTGGTTAGAGCATCAGAAACCCACAGACCATTAATCACTGCCCACCGGATGCTTTCGGAGGGAAAATATTCTATGTCATAAATTGCTCTGCTTCTTTGGGCTGGAAGAAAACAACCACATGCGAAATAATGTGCCTGTTTTGATTTTTGCATGATTTTTGCCGCCTTGGTTGAGCCGCTGACTCAGGCTTGACTGGGCCGCTGCATTGTTAGCGTCCCCGTGTTTGTTTCAGTTACGCGCCCGCTGTGGAGATGATCTTGAGAAGTCTGAAGCCTCACAACATGCAGATTCCGAAAAACATCAATCTGAAAAATGACGCCCCTCCGAGACGGCAACTTAACGGACCAGCGGTCGGCTGGCGTTTGTAAAAACGCTGAAGCACAGCGCCCCCTGGAGGCAGACGGAGCCCCAGACAGCTGCCTATATGGCTTACGCACAGGTGACTGCTCAAGACTCCCACGCTTTCCATGGATTAACTTCCATGGAGCCCAGTTCCCAGGTAGCCAGTGCTACGTCCAAAAGAATGCTGTCAAAGCTTAAACAACTGCGAAAGAAATCTCTAATTTTGAATGACTGTGGAAGACCCTCACTCCAGGTCCATTCTGTCACAAAGACGGAGGGACAGGATGATCCTCCCCCACCATCTCCGAAGTCTACACATGTACACAGGCAGCAAGAAAGACAGGAAAATCCGGGGGTTACATTAGCTCTAAAGGTCATTTCTTAATAAGATGCTGGTTGATCTTGCTCCTACACCAGTCTGAAACTGGAGCAATCCTTCCATGCTCATAATCATTTTCATCAGTTCTTTTAACAGTCGTTGATGTACAATGAGTGCTTCAAATAGCTTGTTATGCATGCAGGGGTAATAAGGACACCCCAGCCTCGCCCCCTTTCATCTTATGACCACAGGAGACTGCATTCCTGTTGACATTTTCAAGGAAGAAGTCATTAATTTTATTAAACACTTCAGAAGCCCCTCTTCAAACATTAGAAACTCTAATTTTGGACGCCATGTTTTTTTTCCGGCCCAACTTTCCCCCACCCTGATCTGATCCACAGACCCCCCCTCCCATACATGTGATCACACACACACACGCACGCACGCACGCACGCACGCACGCACGCACGCACGCACGCACTCACTCACTCACTCACTCACTCACTCACTCACTCACTCACTCACTCACTCACTCACTCACTCTCACACAACCCAACCCAACCCAGATGCCTCTTCCCAGACAAACCCTTACTGCCAGTAGTCCTTCAGCCCTGATAGTTTTCCCTGCATAATGACTGTGTCCGTGTCTGCCAGATTCTGTCCCTGTCTACTCCGTTGTTATCTCACACCTAATGAGACAGTGGCAGGTAAATAACATTTAATGAGCGTTCATCAAGATAACAGGCCATCTCCTCATCTCAGTGTCTCCGTTTCGAACATCTGAGTGGGGAAAAAAAAGGAAAACGGTTATTTATTCAGCGGTCAAAGGGGTGCCCCCCCCCCCCCCCCCAGATCGCCCCCCCACACTCCCCCCACTCTCCTGCACGTTCGCTCAGGATAATGGCCTTGTTAGATTTTAATTGAAATCCCTTGAAACCTGCAAGGTAAATGCCTCTCCAAAAAAGCTTTTTAATTAGCACTTTCCTCCGCAGTTCTCCTTGCCACTACATTAAGCTCCAAGACATTGAGACTTACTGAGTCTCATACAAAAACTATGTTTTCACACACCTGGCTGACCTGAGTGTGTGTGCGTGTGTGTGTGTGTGTGTGTGTATATACAGTTTAATATAGTTTAAAATCAGAGCTACAATGTCAGCCTGTATCAGTAATTGAATTAAAATTTATAAAAATTTGGAGATAAAAAGAGAACTAAAATTTGTCATTAAATCTCACTCAAATTGAATGCAAATGTGATGTTTTTCTTCTAAAAGCCTGTTTTTCTTTAAAAAACCACTGAGCTGAGCTAAAAATAATTGCATTTATATTGAGAAAAGTAATATACTTGCATATACTTACATTTTTTTCTATGTCAAACCTAAGTACACTTGCAGATCCAGGGCATCTTGCCTACAGCTGAGAGCAACACACCAACATCATACTGACATGCACATGGAGGCCAATAAGGATCTAAGAGAGAAATATTGCCATGCACCATACAGTTCATATGATACCTGAATGATGCATATATCAACATTGCCTTGCACCATACCGTTATTCTCCCACTGATATACTGTATACGAGTACTGAGGGGTTGGATTCATCACATACTGGATCCTTGGCACAGGACATGTGAAGGCTCTGGGCACCGACATGAAGTCCACATAGGTGTGATTAGTCACCATTGTAAGGTGATGAGCGATTCTCTGGTTCTGACAGTAACAGATAGTGTACCCATTGGGTCAGTGAAGAAAAAAAAACGCCAAGTTGGGGATGTCTGACCATGAAAGGGTGCAACATGAGCTGGTCAAAAAAAAAGAAAAATCTCACATGACCATACTGTGGTCTGGATCCAACCGCCATTTGTCCCTAAATCTGACCCACAATTAAACATGAGGGCGGGTCGTACAGTTTGGTGAGTTCACCAAATCACCAGAAAAAAAATAGTTTGTTTTGAAAAAAATGTACATTTAAATGTACGTTAAAGTGAAGGACAAATGTTGATACTATATCCAGGCTTGAGTTAAATGTGCAAAATGAATTATTTATTACCGCAAGTCCTGGCTATAATAGAATAAAGATTTGTTAATTATCGCTGTGTCCAAGAGAACACCAACAACAGGATTTTGAACAGAACAACAGTATTTTGAATTACATTAGATGGTGTTTACTTAACGTTAAAAATCTTTGCATGAAAAACATTACAAACTGGATGTATTTTGTCTCATCCGGAAACGTCTTTGAAAGTCAGTACACCTTGTGATTGCAATCAGGCTCTGAAGACACCTGTACAGTGGAACAGCTCATTGCAAATGACTGACTTAGGCCCCTTCACACGGTGCCTAAAAAAACACTTCAGTTCCCATTTCCTTTCTTAATATAGAAAAGGTGGCAATTACAAGACCTAAGATCGCAATTGTCATTCCCAACAGGAGCAAGCAGAGAAGGCCGTTTTTTTATTATCACTTGTAATGCACACTTATATTTGTGACCTGGAAGCATCAGTGGTTGCCCAGCGGAGACACACAGGCTGTAGCCCTAGCTTCTGTTATTCTATTACTCTGTTCTATCATTCCTGTAGCGTAACATAATTGTGATGGGCCCCTGTGCAAATATTTTTTCTTGCCCCCCCACCCCATCCCCCACCCCAAACACAACTGCATGCTCGTTATCACAAATGACAGGGAGCAAGGTCATTGGACAAACAAATTAGCATTTCCCAGCAAGCCTCCTTCCTTTGTAACTTTTGAGAAGAAAGCAACCAAATTAAATAAGCGGTTGGTAGAAATAATATTTATTTTTAATAAAACATGCAGTATTGGAACATTTTAATAAGGACAAATAAAAATACATAAAAATAAGCTATGACTCAAAACCGTAAGTGTTATACACAAGGTGGGGAGGTGGTATATATAGCTATCACAATTACAAGTAATTTTAGTGATATTGTTGAATGGTTACTTTGAAGACTGCATGAAACGGTCAATGTGCGAGAGCGCCCACCTACAATAGTAGAGCAGCAAAAAATCACCTTCCTACATGGGCCCCTGACAGCTTCTGGGCCCCGGTGCGGCACTGGTTGCGCCGTCAATATTTACGCCAGTGCATCATTCCATCCATGATAGTGATGCACTTATTTATTGATGTAACTGGCAAAGTGCAAGGTGAATGCAGCCCTCAGACACACATGCATGTCAATGCAGCTATCTGGACTACAAGTCCCATGGTGCACTACACTGAATTGGGTGATGATTGGAGGACAGGCATGATGCCATCAACGCCACCATTTGAGCAGTTTGCAGATAGCCAATAAGTCATGGGTCAAGTTACCCACTCTCATCCCTGGCAAAAAGATCCATTAGCTTCCTCTTAAACAGCAATTGTGAACTCATGGTGTGTGCCAGGCTTCTCTCCCACCTACCTCTCAATTCACTAAGTTTGATTGGACTATTAATGTAATACCGATCTTTGGTTGACACTCCAACATTTAGACCTGCATGCAATCAACAATTTGTCCATCAGGTTGATTACCAGTTGTAAATGTAAGTGTAAGTGTTTTTTTTTCAACAATTGAACTTTTTCATCAATTTTAATAATTGCAGAATGTGCCATACTGCGTTTTACTGGTGATGTAAAAACACACTTAAAATGAATTGCCCAGAATTAAGTATAAATATTAATCCAGACTTTAATTGTTCTGTGAAAGAAATGTGCTTTGGGAGTCGTATTTGTATTCAATAACTCACAGAATAGAAATGATAGACAGATAGATAGACAGATAGATAGATAGATAGATAGATAGACAGAACTGCAAACAAGGGTGATTTTGCTTGCAGGGTGTTGGTTGGTTTGGATAAATTTTCCAGCTGTGTTCCCACAAGCAGACATTTACAAATGGCTCTGGTCTGAGCCTGAGAGACGATTCCCCTAATAACTATTCCTTGTTTGTTGTCTCCGCACAATTAATCTCCATTAGAACAGCTTGCAGGGGGGTGGGAACGGGCAAACAGAGCACGCTCGGGTCTCAGGTGGTCAGTGGTTTCTCTTAACAAGAGGAGGAGCCCCTTCACGCGGCTGACCGGGGGGGGGGGGGGGTCAGCCTCAAACGCGTCACGTTCTGCTCGTGGAGCTGTCACATGTTTGCTTTCTCCAGTCCTGCCAGGCATGCCCCCCCCCCCCAACCCCAATGTGACTGAGAATGACAGACAGACCTCAGTGCACGCCCAGTTGTCTCCTTATATCCCAATGTCTACATAGTATTTATGACTTTTTGTGCACCCCCGTAGATTGCAATTGCACCCCTCTGTATTTTCTCCCAGCATCGTTGTCACTGAATCATCTGCTGGTTGTGGTGGCACAGCGGTACAGTGGATATCTGGGCGCAGTTCTTCAGAAAGCCGGGCTGTCAATCAGAGCGGGAGTGTGAGCCGTCTGTATTGAGATGGGCTTCGGCTTCAGATCTCTGCCTGCCCGTCAGAAGTGAATGAGCTGTAATGGACTCAAACAAACACATCAGAAACCCAATCTTGCACCTCGAAATTGCGTGATCCCCCTTATTTTATAAACATGGCTTTCCATCAAGCGGCCTTATTTAATGCTTCAGGCTGATGCGATTGTTTGCATCAAGGAAAGTCGCCGGTTGATTGGCACCCTGGCGTGACGTCTCAGCGACAAGTGTGCCGCCTGACGCCAACCCCCCCCCCCCCCCCCCCCCAAACCCTGCCACCACCCCACGTCTGACGCCATCCCTGCAGTTCGTCAACATCCTGTGCTGTCATCTTAATTCCCGGCACTAACACCGAGCTTCACGGGAAGGTTTCCCAAAAAGGCGTCGTGTTTGGAGACACAAACATGATGCACAAGGAACGCTTCCTGTGTGAGCTAGCGTCACGCACTGAGGGCCTGTGTGAGTTGGGTTACGTGCTCTTACGGTCCTTGAACCCTCGCAGTCTCCACAAGCCTCTCCAGTAAAAATCAAACTCCTTTATCTCGTTCTCGCAAATGCCCCTGCCATGTCTCCCTCAGACCAAGCTTTGTCCTCGCGTACGATACGGCACGCTCTCCCTCTCTTCCTCCAAACCCCCACGAGGGCGGGCAGGCAGGGATTCTTATTGAAACCGCCACCTTATCTAACAAATCACGTGGACGGATCGCCGCGCAAGTGGACTGGTAATAAGTCTCGGTCAATGGTAAGGCTGTTATTGGTGCCTGACTTAAATATGAAGCCATTTTTCTCCCGCATCAAACGGTTAGCTTTTATAACGGCGTCACCACCCCTGTTTTGCCCCTGGTCTTTATGAGAGTGAGTGGCCGCCAATAAAAACTGTATGTGGTTGGTTGGGGGGCGGGGCAGTAAGAACGTGTGGGGGGGGGGGGGTGTGTGTGTGTGTGTGTGTGTGTGTGTGTGTGTGCCTGTCTGCCTGTCTAACCCTAACTCTAACCCTAAAAACTGTGTATGGTTAGTTGAGGGGGGGAGGGGGGTTAGGAAGGTATGGGGTGTGTGTGTGTGTGTGAGAGAGAGAGAGAGCACACATATGGGAGGGGGGATAGTTGATCAGATCGAGGTGAGGGAAGGTGGGCTGGAAAAAAACAAGAGGTCCAAAATTAGAGTTTCTAGTATTTGAAGAGGGGCTCCTGTCTAACCCTAACCCTAAAAACTATGTATGGTTGGTTGGGGGACAGAAGGTGTGGGGTGTGTGTGTGTGTGTGTGTGTGTGTGTGTGTGTGTGTGTGTGTGAATGTGTCACTGTGTGTGGGGCGGGGAGGTGGGGATTTTGGGCCACAGCCTTTTTAAATCAATGAAAAGCAGAACATGCTCCTAAATGTGTTTCTCCCCACTGAAGATTACTGTATAGTTTAGCTAAACTGAAACTTTTAAGGCCTGTCCCCCCCTTGCTCAAGGTATAATGGAGGGCAGAGGGGTTGGCAAAAGGTTGACTGAATGCATTTGAGAGAATAAAATAAATAAGTAATAAAAAGAACATCTCATCCGGGGGCTCCCTGTTCTCTTTCATGTTTCCCCGGAGCCCGTTTCTGTAAATACTACAGCCCCCAGAGGGCAGAACACACAGCGTCACTCCTGTGGAGCTTATTATAAAACCATCACCCTGCAGGAACCCTCCTGCACAATGTTAGCTCCAAACTAGCATTTTGCCAAACACAATGCTCAGAGGCAGACACGACACACATAAAATGGAGCATTATGCAATGGTTTTGAGGTGATGAGAAGGTCCTTAACACCTCTTCTGAATGCTCCCCCATACAAGAAATATCTCCCACAATGCCCAGTACTGCACTCTTATTGTGGGTATTAAGGCCCCCATATCTCTCTCTCTCTCTCTCTCTCTCTTGTTCTCTCCATTTCTCTCCATCTCTTTCTGACTGCTTTCCAGAAGCTTACCAAAACAAATACAAAGAGGAAACATCAGGAGTGCATCCTGCCATGACAGTAATGTTTTTTAAATGATTCTTTTTTTTTTCCCCTCTCTCCATTTCAGTCTCAAATCCACACGTGTGTAGGTGTTCCTAATTGCATTTTTTTATAGCGGGTTTTCATTTCAGACGAGAAGGTTTCGTTTTTTTTTTTTTTTTTAACTGACAAATTGATGCCACGTGCAGAATGCAGACAGGAGCAGGTGCTGCAAATAGGCATGGAATTTCAGTTGGCGTGCATCAATAATCTGTGGATCTTTATTTAGCAGGTGACAATTCTGGCATCGGTACGGAGGTCCCCGTGGGAAGAAGAGGTGCTAGTCTTGGAGGGGGGGGGGGGGGGGCTGGGTCCGGGGGGGGGTTAGAAAAAATGAGCCAGCTCCGAATGTCCTCACATGGCCGCAATGTGTATCTGGTATCTGCCCCATTGCGGACGGCTTTTCTGCAACAATTAAAATTCAATTACCTGCGGTTGCGCTGAAATAACTCTCCCTCTCAACACGCATTGTGCAAATCCATTTCCTCTTTGTCGTGCCTAATGCAATTTGGGGCACGCGTTAATGAGAGGGGAGATTGAAAATGGAGTGGGTGCGAGGGAGGGGAGGGGGGTGGGGGTGGGGGAGGGGGTCAGCGTGGGATAGAACAGTAATATCAAAGACTGCAGTTAAATGATACGCACCTGATTTAGTGGCTGTGGAGGAATTTAACAGAATGCGTGCCGTGGTGATGGTGGCTGGAGGGTGAGGGAGTGAGGGTGGGGGTGAAGATATCACCTTACACCATGTGGCCAAGAGAAATCTAATTTGGTTGATAAGGTCAGGTGAGGTCTGGCCCCGTAACTCAATATATCATTATTATTGTTGTTATTAGTAGTAGTATTGTTAATTTTTATGAATATCATCGTAAAAATGTAAACAATAATAATAATAATGATAATAACAATAATTATAATAACAGTAATAATTATAACAACACTTGTTAGCAAGCCTCACAGAGACTCACAGTTTAAGAGGGCCTGCTGGAAAAGTGATTAAAGAAGGTTAAAGAAGCTGAATCTAAAATATTTCAGTGTGCACAAGAAGCGAGGCGTGACCAGTCCAAGGTTGAGCTGCACGAAAAAATATTTGGCTGGAAGTCGTCTCATTTGTAGCCCCTTGCTGCAGCTTAAGCGCCGGCGGTGAGTCATCGGGAATTGATTAAATCATGGCAAACAAGATATTGACCGCGCTTTACAGAGTAATAACACTCTCGCAGATATTGGAGATGTGCAGGGCATTGCCAAGAGTGGCTACGCTAACGATGCTACGCACACGGCCACCCAAAATGAAAGCGTTCCTGTCCGTCATGGCGGAGCGGAAAAGGGGCGTGTTAATCAGCTGATGGGCAGCATTTACAGGCCCGGCGCTATGGGGGCGCTTAGGGGTGCACTGCACCCCCAGATGGACTTCAGTGCACCCCCAGTTGTCTCCTTATATCCCGATGTCTACATAGCATTTATGACTTTTTGTGCACCCCTGTAGATTACAATTGCACCCCCCTCTGTATTTTCTCCTGGCACCGAGCCTGGGCATTTACCTGACAAAAGGTGCTTGCGGACGTGATTTACACAGCCAAACAGAGAAGGTAATGCCCCTCCAAGGTAATGCAATCTGACCTTTCAGTCCCGGGCATGAAAGAGTGACCTTCAGTGGCTCACAGAGCCAAACCTTCACAGTTCAGGCCTGCAGCATCAAAACAACATTGTTGCCTGCATTAAAAATAATTTAAAAAAACACATTGATCTGACTTTCCTTTCACATGTGAACTGTTTGCTTTGTACATCCAAACCCCAAAATCCCAAATCATCACATCCTTCCTTGATAAAAAGGTTCCTCCTGAGGTGTATCAAATGCTGTGCTTTCACAACACGCACTGATCATTAGATATTTTTTGGTAACCATGGGAACTGCATGGGCTGTCAGTGAAAAAAAAAAAAACATCTCATAACGGCAATATATTTTAGTCATGCGTTTATGCCATTGAGTGACAGGCACAGATGTTTAATTGTTTCTAACACCATGCATGAAAATGCATATGAAATAAGCTTGTGTTTCTGTGTACAGTTGATCTGTGAAGGCGTGTGTTATTAGGAGGAGGTAGTCAACATGAGGTTTTCTTGCTATTCCATTTGTGTGAGTGTGTGTGTGTGTGTGTGTGTGTGCGCGTAGGTGCATGTGTGCATGTATGTGTGTGTGCGTGAGCATGTGTGTGTGTGTGTGTGTGTGTGTGTGTGTGTGAAAAGATACCCCGTCTGTATCCACAGACTCAGTTGAGCTTGATTTTGTATGCTCCCTGACCTCCAGACATATTTTTAACCCTCCGGCAAAAAGGAAGCACAAGTTCACTCAGCCAGGGGGCCATGAAGTCAGACCTCTTTTAAGACGCGGTTGAGCATCCTCACCTTAAGGCAGTGGCCTCCTTCTGAAGATCAGCAGTACTCAGGCTCTTCCCGATGCCCCTCAGCGGCACCTGGATCAACCAGTGACTCGTGTTCCCATCCGATCAATGGCACCGATTGGACGATCTACATGCGGCCCCTCTCGGCAGACACTCTTATCCAGAGTGACTTTGCAAAGCAAGGGTATCAAAGTGCATATGATAAGGTCACATGAACGACAGCATGTACAAAACAAAAACACAGAGGGCCTCTGGGTGGTAGTGCAGCACGGTGGTAAGCAGCAGGGCTTGTGACCGAAAAGTTGCTGGTTCGATTCCCTGCTGGGCTGTTGCCGTACACTGCTGTACCCTTGGGCAAGATACTTAAACCACAACAGTTTCAGTAAATATCCATCAGTATAAATGGATAGCATATAAAATTGTAACTTATGTAAATGGAGATAATGTAATGTAAAATCGCTCTGGATGAGAGCATCTGCTAAATGGCAATAATGCAATGTAATACAGTGATGTAGTAATCCGTGCCATACTGAATACAGAATAAGTGCTACAATTAAAAGCGGCAACAACTACTGTTTATCTCGGCCTGAGATGGAATTAAGAGAAGAAGCCTGTGGAGGCCCAGTGACCACTGATTTAAAGTGTAGCGTACATTGTTCTTAACGCTAGGAAATAAACACTTATCAAAGTTAATCACACCGACGCTGGAAAACACCTTCGGAATTTTAAATTGGAGCCCAGGGCAAGAGATACTTTCATAGCATTAACAAGATACTTGACTCCTTAGGCTTTATGTTGATAGAGTTGTCCCCGCTATCACCGAAACTGAAGAGCTTCTTCTCTTTAATGTTGTTACCAGGTGATTATTAGTTTGGTTCTGATGCTGATCGCTGTGGAATGCTAGAGTAATTGCAACAGCCAGTCATGCAGAACCAAGCTACGCTCCAGACCGGGCTCGCTCGTTCACAACTCTCCACCATGACTGCAAACCATTAGCAGGGGCCAAGCGGGGATGCAGAGTTCAGGAGTTTGCATAATGTCTTATGTACAGTGTGTGCCCAGGGCAAATCTTTAGATTGCAGAGCGCTTTTGTCTGACATGATTGACTTGCAGAGTGCTTTGTAAACATCTGCCACCGTGAACGTTCCTCAGAATACATATTTGCTTAAAAAAAAAAAAAGCAGAGCCCTCGATTGAATTTCCAGGCTCACAACTGGACGCTGAGCCCTTGTGTTAAGAGATTAAAGTCAGATGAAGCTCTGATATCTTCGCGCAGTCAAACAGAGGGGGACTGACAGCCGTCGAGTCTTTTTTTTCTCATTAATAGGAGATGAAAGGGAGAACTCACTCACGGCTAGCGCCATCCCTCCGAGAAAACACGAACCGCGGGAAGCAATATCAGATTTCCCGACGGGGAGGGAACCGTCTTTAGCCCGATCTCCTGGCTCTTCAAACAATCTCTCCAAAGCGCTCTAGTGCCCCTCCGTTCGTGACGTCTTTTGCGCTTGCCTAACGAGAGACGTCCCTGTCACCGGCGGAACCCACGCCAGCTTAATGAGCGTTAATCCTTTTCACGCCGGCAGACGTGAAGGATCAGAGGCACTGGCTGGTGACGGGGACGGATCAGCCGTTTAAACACCTTTACACGCCCTTCCAAAGGACGGGCAAACACGCAGCGCGGGGGTTGCGGACAAGCTTTGAAGACAAAAGGCAAAGATGGGAGACGTGAGTTTAAGAGGCTCAGAGTAACGCGTTTTAAGCACAAGGGATGTGGAGCGCCCACCCGTTCTCATAACTGACAAAAGCGAAGTAATAAATGTCACGTTAAATGCCCTTACCGCACAGCTGCATGTTTCTGAGCAATTGTGTGTGGACGCCTATAGTTTGGACTGACTGTCCATCAACCCTTTTTCATTTCCCTCTGGTTTATTTCCACAGAAAGAGAAAGCTAACCCTTATCCAGTTTTAGGCACCTTGACATGTTGTCTCTTCTTAAGTGCTCACCTGAGGGGTTACCTGCCTCTGAGAAGGTCAAGGTTGATAAATGAGCAGGACCTGTGCATTCAGTTCATTCTTAAGAAAGACTCTGACTAGTGATGGAAGGGTGAGTTTTCTTATACCCCAAAATGGGTGGAGCTATTCTGTGCTGCAAATCATCCATTGATTTTAACCAATCATTGTTGGTTTTTAACCATCCATTGGTTTGCTATGGAGCAAAGTCTTCGGATTGGTTCATAAACCAATCATAAGTGATTGACAGCGCGTGGCAGCAGCACCCATTAAATTGGCCAAGAAAAGTTGAAAGCTGGATTTAAGACTCTGTCACAGGCATCATTCTGTTCATCGAAAACAATTAACAGTTGAAATGCCTGCACCATTACAACTTTCTTATTTCTTAGGAAGTTTGATATTTCTATTATAACAATATGTGAAAAGGCTGGAGGGTCAAGTTTGGTGCCAGGCAACAGCGTTCTAACTCTCCTACAGGATGTAAAAATATTCCACGTGAGCTTTTAACATAATTGAGATCTCCAGCTCACCATTTCTTCCTTTTGATTGCATGAACACAGACTTTTAGCATATTTGTGAGTCAGACTTTGCACTTTGCAGTGAGCAGTGAAGAGAGGCTTTGCTGCATGCATATTTTTTGAAATAAATAAATACATGGACAAATAAATACAGACCTAAATAAACAGCCACTGAAGGATTATGCACATATGTGACACCGGTTGTAAGTCGAGAAAAGTGGGAGAAAATTATATACTGCATAAGAGCTTTTTACTATGAGGTGCAGAGTAGCGGTGAAATATGGCCCTGCCAAATATCTAATAAACTCCAGTTTTTCCTGTGATGTGACTTCGAAGCTCGCCCTGGTACGGGACATATTTTTTCAGTAATGAATTGAAATAGACTCATAGCCTCTTTTTTTTTTGCCCTTGAGTCTGTGCTGAGGAAAATTAAGCTAAGGTCTCACGCTGGTTAGCAGTGTGCGCACTTTAAAAGATCCCTTAAAGAGATCAATGATGTTTCATTATGTAAGCGTACGCTTTTCGGATTTTTCGCTCGCGTTTATTGTGTCCGTTAATGCATCACCCTCGGCTTTATTGAACGTCTCGAAATTATGACAAATACACCCCCCCCTTTGCCAAATTGACAGTGGGAACAATTATGAATGAACATCTCATGAGAACATTCTTCAATGGGCGTCTGAACTTTTGTTGCCTTTGTAAATTACTTTGTAGCCGCGTCTCTCAGCAGGTTTGCAGATTTTATACACTTGCATTATTCTTCAGTACCTGCAGTGTTTATGCACAGTCACAGATAGGCCTGTGGGCAGAGGTATGGGAGCCAGTGCTTGGATTAACTCTAAAAACACGTCCTCAGTCTGTTCAATTCCCACAATGCATAAGTTTTTTACATTCTGAGGCGCGCATTTGCCAGACATTAGGTTTTGCAAGCTGCTCCAATTCCAGGGAAGAAAAACAAACAAACAAAAAAAAACAGAAACAGAAAACATCTCTCACAGGAAGGACGAATCGAATTATCCGACATGGCCGCTAATGATCACGTAGAGGTTGGTAATCTGGGCTAAAGGAGGTTGACACCCGGCCATTTGCAGGGCTTCCAAGTGAACTATGACTTCCAGCCAGCTCACCTAGGATGACAGCCAAGCTGAGAACAAGGCTGTTGAGAAACAGGAAGTGGCAGCCAGGCACTTCCTGGCCAAAGACAGACTTTTGTGACAATGCTTCAGAGACGATGACCGCGTTTGATCCGCCAAAGCCAGAAGCTGAAGGCAATGAACAATTTCTGTTGTACAACGGGAGCACAGACCAATAATAAAAAAAAAGTAGATGAGAGCAAGAGTTTGACTCTCCACTTCATGAGGCCTGAGCATATTAAAAAACAAAACATTTATTTATTTATTTATTTATTTTTTTGAAGAACAGATTTTAATTCAGTGCACACAGCTCTCTCGGCACACGCTGTCACTTGTCTGGCCCGTGCCCATCAGCAGACTACTTAAACAGCAAATCCACACCCCCCCACCTGCAACCCCCTTTTAAAAGCCTTAGCAGGAAGAACAAAGCTGATTGCACTCTCTGGGTGAGGCGCTGGAGATGGAGATGGAGCTGGCTACTGTTGCACGGGGTTGGGGAGGTGGGGGAGGGGGTGGGGGTGGGGGGTGACAGGGGGAGGGTGGGTGGCAGTGGAGGAGCCTGGGAGTCCGCGAGAGAAATGAAGAAGAAAATTGAATTAGATACTTCAATTAGACGCCTGTTCCTACACACTTACTCTTAAACTTTCCACAGCGGGGGGGGGGGGGAGCAGGTTTAAAAGAGTGATGGGCAGATCTTGGGATGGTGGGGGGGCATCAGAGATCTCTTGTTTACCTCAGCCTTGGCTTTTGGCCCACCCCCTTTTCCCCCTCTCGCCGATCCCAGGCGCACAACATCAATAAGCTGAAACGGCCTAATTCGTTACATTCCAGAATGTGATGTCGCAATCGCGGGAGGATAATGAGGCCTGGAATGGAAGCCGGGGGAACGTAGAGCTAATAAGCCGTGCCACGAAATGTATTTCTGGCGTTATTATGATTAGTGGCCATACTACAATCAGTGTCGGGTGGCCCCTGCATTGGTCGATACGTACAAAATGGAAAGGCAGAAAAGCTCTCGCCTTCAAATACCAATTCACGTACATCCAGCTGAAACGCACAAGTGGAAGGTGTGACAGGGTATTGCATCGATTTTCAACCTGCCGGAGAGCATTCTCCCTTAATTTCACACGCTCGCGGGCTTCAATATTTGCAGTTGATTTTCCCCTCACAAAAAAAGTGGTAAAACATACAATAGTTTGAGTGGAGATAATAATCAAAAAAATCTCTCTTGTGTTATATGTGTGAGTGCGGACTCGTCAGTTGATTCTGCAGCCATCTCCCTGGCAATTTCTGCACTCAGAAGAGAATTATGGGTAATTTTGGTCCCTGCGCAAAGGTTTTACATTGGGAGTAAGTTACTGTAGTGCACCATCAAATTTGATCACCCTACATAAACTCTTTCTGTTGTGCTGTGTAAATCTGAATATATTGTGCGTTCTTCCTTGTGTGTGGGGTACGTGCTCTCCTTGCAGATGAACATAAATGCAGTGTGTCTGAACTTTACGGAGAGAAAAGAATTGAGCCTATCCCAGTAAATTGCGTCTATTTGCAAAGATAGCAGATTCAGGGGAGCATTCTCAGTTGGACGATCCCGCATAATATCTTCATCTAATAACAGTCATTTCTTTAATCTGAGCGCTTCCAGGATTCTAACAGGCTCTGAATGACTACCTTGCGAATTACCTGGGAGAGTCATTCCAGTAATAGCTTTTTAATCACCCCTAAAATCACTTTTCTACAGTAAACTTCTTCGGATAGTTGAACAAACTTCTAACTCTGACTCAACAATCGTGTGGGTGCATGGCGCCCCCCCACGCCCCCCCCCATCCCCCACCCCCCTCCGCCCCCCAGCACCCACTACCCCGAACGCAACCGCCACGATCTCAGCTCCTGAGATATTATTGCATTTCATTTCCAGCCAGAAATGAATACATTTTTAATAAACAATAAAAAACCCAGAAACATGAAAGCAGGGTAGAGCAGATACCACGAGTGCAGGGAAAGAAGGACAGCCTCTGCATTAAGTTAAATTCAGATGTACCGTTGGTGTCATTATGTTCCGGACTCAGCATCTTGACATTGTATCTCCACAGCAGAGAGGAACTAGTAGGAAATCATCCTTTCTGCCACACCTCTTACGGTCTTCCTTCCCTTTCATTCTGTATTTCCTCCATTTAAAGACACACTCTGTGTGTCATTCAGCTGATAACAAAAGTCAATGCAAACTCCAGTAGGTGAGACCATTCTAAGCATCAAACCTCTTAACAGCTTCTATTCTGTGGCCAAACATGCCTTTTTTCCCGCCTGTGTGGATATTATGGTGTGAAAATTTGAATAGCTCACTTGAAAAGGAGAGAAGTACCTCAGGAAAAATTACAATCAGAAGAATATAAATGAGACAATTGAGGAGTGACTCTTAACCAAGTGAAAATTTTAGGGCTTTTTTTTTTGGCTCTCAGTCAGAAGGCTTGAACAAACATCTCAATCTCACCATCACCTCTCTAAAGCAAAATGTGCAAAAGTGCAAAATAATAATCATAATAATAACGATCATTGTATTTCATGACTGCAGGTGACTTTGCTCTGTAATTCAGCATGGGAGAAGTATCAAGCCACTTCTTGCAGCTGGGAGGGAGGGAAAGAGAGAGGAACAGATAATTAATCACTACGGGAGGAAAGAAAAGCTGGACCGGGCAGTTCTGTGGGGAGGGATTGTTTTATGGAGTGACTGATGGATGTAAAATGGAGAGGAAAAAGAAGCACATTTACATTTACATTTATTCATTTGGCAGGCGGTTTTATCCAAAAAGACTTACAAGTGAGGCAGAGTACAACACAAGCAAAAACCATAAGGAGTCAACAATATTAGAAGTGCTGCATGACCAAGTTTCAATAGTTGGCCAGACAAGGTACAAGCTAGCTGATAGAGATACAAGTGCATGAAACCATTAGTTTTTTTTTCAAGGAAAACAAAGTTGAAGACATAAGAAATTGCTTCAGGCAGTAGCGTTTCAGGTGAGCACGGAATAGCTGTGTCTTCAGATGTTTCTTGAACATTATTCTGGATATAGCTCTCATCCTAGGCAACATGATTTCTTTACCTTAATGTACATTAACCACATTCATACTAATTGAATGAATTTTGGAAAAAATAGCTTGCTCAAAGGCATAGCAGTATTGCCCCATTAAGGATCTGAACCTGTATTCTTCTGGTACCAGCTCAGACCTCACCAGCCGGAGAAGAAGACAGAACACCTGGAAGGTAAAATCAAATCATTTGCATGACACCTGTAACATTGCAAATAAATAAATAAATAAATAAATAGAACTGTTGAAACAAATATCCTTTGGAAGGTGTTGGCACGTAGGAAATCAGACAGAATTCCTAATGTTTAATCTGACTCCACATCAATAATTCTGTTTTATTACTTAAATAAGTATTTTTTACTCTCCATGTTTCATCCCCCCTGTCTCTTATTCGCCTGACCCTGGGGTCGCACAAACCGACTGGGATGGAATTTCCAAAATTTTGGAAATTGTACTCTGCCCATTGGTAAGGTTCACTTGTAAAAGTGTCCCACAACAAATAAGAATTGATTGATTGGGTGATTGATTGAGTGATTTGATTGATTGAATCATTCATTCATTCATTCATTCATTCATTCGCAGCACCTGCAGTTTGGGTTGATGTGACAGTGCTGGGGTAGTCACATAGCATGAGTAGGGATGACACTTTGGGTATTATGACAACTTGGTCAATTGATGATCTGAGAATATATTATTATTATTATTATTATTATTATTATTATTATTATTATTGTTATTATTGTTATTATTATTATTATTATTTCAGAGGTGAGAGTTGGGTGTGCTGCAGTGTAACTGGATGTACCAGGTCTCTTAATGTCCCATACAGTCCCTCAGTACTGTCCTGAATGTGAGAAGCCCGGTGCAGTTCAGCATTTACACTGTGAGCCTGCTGTGGAACAGCAGCAGCAGTGTTGTAGATGAAGGGGGGGGGGGTTAAGCACACAGCGATGTTTCTGTTTCCCGACACGCTCCGCTTTTACCCTGACACCAAACCCTCTTTCGCAGCGGAGTCTTAATGACGTGCTTTTAAATATCGGCCGGCTAATTCCCACCGACACGGGAGGCTGGGCAAAGGCGTTCAGTCGTGGCTCAATGTCATCCGCGTGTGGAGCTTCCTTGCATTATAATAAAACATATTTTTTATTCACATAAAGAATGACCTTCAGTGCTACCCACAGTGAATAAAGCTCATCGTTCGGTGATTGTTTCTTCCAATGAATGTTTATGGGCGCATAACAATGACTGACAAGAATGGATCCGTGCGGCAGGATCCCAGGAGTTGGACAAATGGCAAGCCTGTGCGGAGGAGCTATTGAGTAGCCGGCCGTCATGTGACATACTGATGCCTTTGGTGGAAGTATGGATTGGTAGTGAGCACATGGTATAGCATGCTGAGAAGCGTGGACACGCATGATAAAGCATGGTGCGGCAGTGTAGCGTAGTGGTAAGGAGCAGGGCTCGTAACCGAAAGGTTGCTGGTTCGATCCCCCTGCTGAGGGGCACTGCTGCTGTACCCTTGGGCCAGGTACTTAACGCAGAATTGCCTCAGTAAATATCCAGCAGTATAAACTGACACCGTGTAAAAACTGTCACCAATGCAAGTCGCTCTGGATAAGAGTGACTGCTAAAAATGACGATAATGTAACACTTAGCACCAGCAAGACCAGACATGACATAGATGACCGCACTGTACTAATTAACCATTGTTATTGGGCAATGGTTCAGCTGTGGAAGCCACAGGTTAGTGGTGGATATGGTAAAACGCTTGTACAGCACAGACAAACAGACATTGTCCTATGCAGTTATCCCTGACATCTCACCAGAGGCAAAAAATCAGCCCAACTGCAACGTGTGTTTGGTGAAACGGCCACAACCTTCAAGTCTAAAAGGGACTTCACATACAGTACGAATGGGTGGTCAGCAAAGCCATTTTCCACTTCTCAGTGTTATAAATGAATTGGCCGGTATTTGTCCTGTGGCCCTTTGCCAGTGACCCTGGGTCAGTCTGGCCGCTTCTGTTCCAGAGAAACAATGCGATCTTCACTTTTTTTGGGATTGCACACAAACAGCGCTGGATTTGGGAGAACTTAAAGGCAAGGGTGAAAAGGTTTTTTTTTCCAGCAAGGGTAGATCTGGGGAGTACTCCAGTGAAAGTGCCCCTCTAAGACATACAGATGACTGCACAACCTCTCCTTACATACTCACGCCATCGACATGTCTTGGGTTTAGATCTGGTCACATGAAAAATCCCCCGTTTCCAAACTCATAAATGTGTAATGAATGTGTTGCAGGATTGCAGGGAAATTTGATAGAAGCTCAGTGAGGCTCGGAGAATCGGCAATGAGCGAGGCATTTGAATTCTGCATTTGAGCAACAGGCCACAGCAGCGTTCTGAATTCTGAGGCAGAGCGCGGTGGAATTTCAGGCTAATTGTCTTGTTAAACAGTAAAAAAAAAAGTAATTTACGTCAAAGAGGAATATATGTTTAATATGTGACAAAAGCTTTTGAACATTAAACTTACATTAAATGCCATACATGTACTTTGCTGCGGTGTCTGAGTGATACATAATACATGCGCTATATGCATATAACATTCCATGGATAGAATTACAAGTGCCAGTATGAGATATTCTTGCCTTACATCTTTTGACATGTATTTTTTCATTTTACATTGTTGTGTTATATCATGTAAAATGCCATCATAAATTTTAACTGATTTCACATACGTATTTTTCCATGATAACACAGAAGAAAAGAAAACACTCTTACTTCAAAAGCCAACAATACAAAAATCATGTCAAGAAGCCAAATAAACAGCAAAATTATGCTTCTTACTGGCAAAAGGACAAGGGCCATTAAGCGTGGAGCTATGCCATGCATATGACATCAGCTAAGGTTCCTGGAATTCACTCTAATACTCAAATTACAGAGTCCTATTCAAACAGATAAAGAGAGCCAAAATTGTATGATATTATAAGAAGTAATGATCCAATATAATGTAATGGGAAGGGCAAGAGACATTCAGATATAGAATCTACAGATTAGCTTAATGGAACCCCGCTGATATTGGTGTCTCTTCGAGGTAATGAGACTATTTCAGTGTGTGTGTGTCATTCAACAGACACATGCTAAAATAGGGCTGCGGTGAATGTCAAAAGGAACTTATACCTGCAACAAATTCACAAAGCCATCCTTGGGAAAATGGGCAAAATCCCTACTGCAGCAGGTACGCGTTTGTTGAGCAGACGCAACATAGTCGCAGGGAGCCGCAGTGTATCCAGTGATTGTACAACATATGTATAACATACTATTGCTTTTGATGGGAAAGTGGAATAGCGGACGAACATATAGCACAATGTGTTGAAAAACACGCATGTCTTGAACCAATAAGAATGGGCATAATATAGGTGAGTCCCTTGTGTTGCTTCACACATATCTCACGAATAGGCGCAGTTCCGTCACAGTAGTGTTGGTGTGTTCTGCCACTTGGACTGAAAACGAGACCTGCACCTTTGATACACGCTTGACCTGGGGAAGCAGGTAGTCTGTGTGCTTTGCTTCTCTTAGTTTCCAGGCTGTCTAGTTTCGGTTTGTGCAAGCTGACTTGCGGTAGGGCTTGAATAGTGTTATGCTCACACTCTCTAGTCTGGGAGTGCTGTTAGCCTGGTCTGACACTGTCGCATTCAGCTTGAATGGATACACTTATGTTCTTTTGTGCTGGAAGTCTCTCTGGATAAGAAAGCCTACTAAATGAATGTAATGTAATGTAATGTATGGTTCCATACCTCTTGTAGAGCCTGAACACGCACCAGAGAGTTGCACTTCATGATCCCCCCCCCCAAAAATCAGTAGACGTAAGGTGCTTCCAACAACTCTGTGACATTAACCAATCATGGTTTACTGCTATGGAAACCATGGTGATTTGACTGGGAATGCCATGTAGCTCCACCCACCGTGGGGTGCATGGTCTGCCACTCTTCCACCTCTACTGTTCAGGGGTCTCTGCTCCGTAGGTCCCACGGGGCAAGACGACAAGAGAGGCCTCCGACAATACAGGACCTGACAGCCGCAGCCAAAGGAGCTGACCCAGGACAAGCACTACAAGGCCAGGATGTCAGCAGCATTTCTCAACCCAAGAGCAATGACAAGGCAACCGGTGGAAACAGAGGAAACACCGAATAGGGACTTGCATTTCCATTGATTTGATATTCAAATATTCTCAGAGCTTCTAAGAATACGGTTGACTGAGTTAGTGAGTATACTGACAAGCATCACTGAATACAACTACACCAATAGACACTGAATACAATAATCCATGGGATTATGAACCCACGATTTTGGTTTTTTATGTCATTCATAAATTGTAAACAATTGTAATAATTGTAAAGCTTGAGCCTTCCCCCTCAAACATTTATGTTTTGAGGTATACATCAGCAGTGCACATCTGTATGTAATATTTGTACGACTGGTCTGCATGCTAGCAAGTTAGGGTGACTGTACAGTGACGGTACAGTTAGACCTACCTTATGGAGAACTGAGAGGAGGAGAGAGCTATGGGGAGTGTGTGAGTCACATTCAGGGAGTGAAGAGTGGGTTTACGTGAATTTTAAACTTGAAATTGTGTCAAAATGTCTGGCTTAATTTGGTGTTGCACATGACTTACTCAAACTGCAAAATCTGTATTAGGTCCCTCAGTGGTGGAATGAACTTTCCACAGGGGTTAAGACAGCGGAATCACTGGTCATCTTCCTATGCAGACTGAAGACCCACCTCTTCAGACTGCATCTCGGTTCCACTCCTATCCCCACCCCCTAATACGCTTTTGTCAGAGTGCATAAGTTAACTTGTGGTCGGGCTTGAACAGCATTACGCTCACACTCACTGGTCTGGGAGTGTTGTGAGCCTGGCCTGACACTGTTGCTTGTTTAAATTGAATGGATACACTTATGCTCTATTGCAACTGGAAGTCACCCTAGATAAGAGTGTCTGCTAAATGCATGTAACGTAATGTAATGTGATGTCTCGGTAACTGAGCACATGGTCAAGAAATTAGCCACAAAGTGAGCTGCATTGTTGAGGGGACACGATGTGACTGTACGTGGCAGTATTAGTGGGGACAGGTCCGCCATTGTTGATTACTCCTCTCCAGACTCCTCAGGATGAAGCTGTTCCAGCAGTTATTGTGTCACCAGTGTCTGCTGTTGGCTCTAGGTTGTTAGCATTGCTAGCTGAGATAGCTGCATTGACAGTGTTAATGTTGCCATTGTGCTCTATGTGTGCATGTTTATACATGTGTTGTTTCTGTACAATACTTCTGCACAATTACATTACATTGCATGCATTTAGCAGGCACTCTTATCCAGAGTGACTTCCATCACAATAGGGCAAAAGTGTATCTATTCAATTTAAACAAGCAACGGTGTCAGACCAGGTTCACAACACTACCAGACCAGTGAGTGTGAGCATAACACTATTCAAGCACAATTCAAAGAAATGCATTTTTTTGGGTTAGCATGGCTAGATTTAACCTTGATACATATGTAGTAGGAGTTTAGGTTAGTCTCCTACAGATCAGTTCCCCAAACCTCAAATTTCCCACAATCTCAGGCCTTTCCCAAATACAGATTTTTGAACCACGGGATGATTCAGGAACATAAATCCCATAGTTCACGAGGGACTACTGTATTCATGATACCAAAGCCCAATTCTTTTCTCTGAACACAGTATGAAACTCGAGTCCTTCTTGTCTAAATTATGACTCACTGCAAAGAGATTTGCTTTAACTCAGACACAGGCAGGTAAAATGAATAATATCAGTGAATTACCTCTCACTTTATGCAAGTGTCTCACGGTCTCGTTTATGAATATTGATGAGGAGGAAGAAAACTCTGGTTATTCCTTTTTTTTTCCTTGTTTCATTTTTTTTGTTGCCGTTGTCGATATTTAACAAGCATTTGGAGCCTGATCCAAGTGACCAATTACTGATCTCGCGTACGGCTGGCTGTTATGATCTCACGGTCGGTCAAATGGCCAAACACTCGATTACACCAACAGCCATGACAGGCATGCAAAGCAGAAACTGGACCGACATAAGCACCCTGGGGGGGGGGGGGGGCTGGATTGAGCAGACAGCTGGAGATTACCACCCTGGCACGAGCAGATGGGCACACGGAGACAGCCAAGAACACAGGAGACAGATGCCGCACGCGGCCCGTCTGAAATCCGAACCTCTATAAACAAAACATACTGAAACGTGCCGCGCCGAGACATTACCCAGCGCCGCTAAACTGTATCCGAGCAAACAAACAAACAAACAGAAACGATCAGACAAACGGCGCGGCAAGCTTGGAGCGTTGTTGCGATCTTTAAACTGCTCCAGGAGCTGCTCTCCAGATGGGGCGAGACACCCACACCCAGAGGCTGTGATAGGTCGCTGAGGTTCAAAGCATAGGGAGAGGCTTAGACTTTGCTCCGCTGTTAAGCGAAGGCGACAAGGTCAAAGCTGAGTGTTACCGTTCAGTCAAGCTGAATTCCGATTGGATCTCATCGGGGATGTCATCGACCAGTGTCATTGACCACCACTTGTGGTTAGGCCACAAAAACAGCCTGTTGTCGCAGTTACATCCCTGTGGAAAGTCACAGATCTTCACATATGTATTTACACGTGTATGTAGGTGGTGACGGTGGGGGAATGGGGTAATGTTTGGATTGTTCCGTTGATAAATACAGTTAGGAAGACGCGGAGAGAGTGGCTTTGCGTCTTTCCCCTGCAGGCCTGTGTAAATCAGAGCCCTCCAACCATAGTCTCAGATATCTATCAGCCAGAATGTTTTCCCACATCACCAAAATTCACCTGTTTCTGGAGGAGTGGGTCCACCTCCTAACTAGACAATTCAGTTTAGCGGGCCGCAGTAGTGGACAGCAGTGTGGCGCAGTCAGAAGGGACAGGATTTGTAACCAAAACATTGTTGGTTCGATTCCCCGCTGAGTAAGGTACTCAACCCACAACTGCTTTAGAAAATGGGAAGCTGTATAAATGCAGCAATCAGTCAGTTACATTTATCCATCCACCAATTATCGGTAAAATGATTTCCTAACACACTGATTCTCAATCCTGCTCCTGGGGCCCCCCTGCTCTGCACGTTTTCCATCTTTCCCTGCCCTACCTACCTGACTGAACTCATCAGTGGCACTTTTGATTAGCTGAGCACACCTGATTTAATCAAGAGCATGTTAGCCATTTCAATCAGGTGTGTTTGGAGCAAACATAGATAGATATGCAGGACAGGGGACCTCCAGGAGTAGGATTGAGAAACACTGTCCTAACATATCCATCAATCAGTATATCATCACAGAATTTACAGATAATCCCTACACAATTAACTAAAATAATCCCGTTCACGATCATAAAAAAAAAATGCACTTACCACTTCCTTTCCACGTCAGTATCCGTCCCTCTCCTCCATCTACCCCCCCCCCCCCCCCTTTCTTTTCCCTGTTTATGACGTCCACACTGAAGGGTCAGCAACCTCAGTCTATGGCCAGGTGCAATCCCTTTGGACTTCAAGCCGAATCGAGTACAGCTGTGACCACATCAAATGCAACCTTCACGCTTTGATTGTATGGAAGCTCATACGGTATCTACTGAATGGAATGTTGGTGGTATTGCAGGGGTTCCAGCTGAGGGACCGTCAATGTTTGCTCATGGTGTCTGCTTCTTTCCAGGACCCCAGGCTAGCGGCTTCAGTGCATAGCCACCAAGCCTGATGCCCATCCATTGCTCCTGTGCTTGGATTTGAAAATGTCGTGTAAATAATTAGCACTTTGTGGCTGGACAATCAAATGCAGGGAGATGTGATGGAAGCAGGAAAAAAAATGTTGGCTGTGTCATTCTGTTCCATATTATGTGCTAGGCAAATGTAAAGGTTGTTACAGCTTTGTGTAAGCATTTTTACAAACCGAGTACATAGATGCATAATATGTAGATGTTGAATGCAAGCACACACACACACATAAGTGTGCTTACACACATACACACACACACACACACACACACACACAAACACACATGTA
Source organism: Megalops cyprinoides (assembly GCF_013368585.1). NCBI lineage: Eukaryota > Metazoa > Chordata > Actinopteri > Elopiformes > Megalopidae > Megalops > Megalops cyprinoides. Next base: position 9,295,057 of record NC_050583.1, on the reverse strand, counting down.
CGCATACATTCTGACACGTGTATCTGAAATTGTAGGATTGTGTGGGACTTGAAGGGTTACGTGAAATGGATTAAACGGAAGGCCTCAGGTTCAACGTCTCATTGCCGAACACGCGCGTGTGAGACCCGCTGGATCCCGGATCCTTCGCTCACACACGGCTAAGGTGCGAATCGGAGCGCAGGTGTCACATTTCGCGTTTTGAGTGAATCTGAATACAGTCATGATGACTCCATGAACTCCGCCACTTATTCTTTATTCATGCCTGGCTCGGCGCTAAATCATGATTAATGGGTGGGCCGTTCGAAGCGTTACTCATTACTTTTTTTTTTGCAGGCAGAGCTGCCTCTCGCGGTCACGGGTGCGGATACAGTACAGGGCTGAAATGATGTACGGCGCTGCCAACGATGTCTGTGTTCCGTCACCTGGAGTGGTGTGATCCATACATGAGTCTATTATGAAAACGAGCTCCGTATTAGAATTGGAGGCCCTCCAGCGCGTCAAGTGTTGGCAGAAAGCACTTCTGCCAATTCCCGCTCATTTCGAGCCAATCGAGACCGGCGCTAACAATGCTAACTAAATTCCAGCCATGCCTCTTTGCTGAAGCTGAAAAAGCTATTTGTAAAAGCTATAGGCTTATGGCCTTGGGCCTGCTCCCATTAATAACAGGAAGAGAGGGAAAAAAACCATTGGGCTATTCTGCGGTGGTGAGAACAGTATTGAAAGAAAGAAATGTGTCCATGAGATGAGCTGTCTGCTTGAGACAGAGACCCGCACTTGAGTGTCTTTTCTTTCAACCAGATTTCCACAAAATGAGCAGGATTCCCTTCTGTTAAACGAAGCCCGGCGCTAAGGGATTTTACGAGTAAATCTGGCTCAAAGCGGACCGCGAGATTTGTGACAGAAAAAAAAATTGCGAAATTAGTTACCGCAACCAATTGATTGATGCTGAAATGCAGGCCTACAATTAATTCAACACCAGCCATTACCTTGTCGCTGCTCTGTCACGAACGTCCAAAACAATCAGGTACATGCTGTATGTAACAGAGCAACAGTTCCTTTTATTTATTAAAGGGGAAAGCCGTGCCCTTTCGTGCTCTGTGCACCCCGCATGATGCAAAGTACAGAAAATAACAATTTTGCGACAGGCAGGAGTAAGTGTTAGGCAAAGGTGAATTATAGATGCAGCGCAGCCTGCTCCACCCCAGCCGCACTTTTGAGCTCCTGCCACTGAAAACACAGCTCATTACTCACGCCGCATTGACAATGAGCTCATACATCTCAGTGCAAAGGTATCAATTTGATGAATACACCGGCTAATTAAAATTATATTTCGATTCCTGTGTCCTTTAAATGAAATCCGTTCCATGTCATACGCTGTTGCGTCCGCGGCCTCGCCGTTAGCTGGGTACATAGCGCCACCTGTGTCTGTTCGAGGTACTGGCGTCAGCGTTTGTTTGGAGTTTGCGCGCCCTCTGCTGCCTATATCCGGTACTTGCATCTTAAAGATTAATGCAAGGCAACTATGCGGGATAACAGACCAGCTGTCAATTTTCGAAACCTTGAACGGTTATTTTGAAATAACAGTAACTTGTTACATTCGTCCGTCTAACACCTCAACAATTATGCGTTTAATTACGAAAATTACACATAAACCAGCGCTGTATTGATATGTAAATTGGACCATAATTTTCTATTCACAAGATACAAGAAAACTTTACCGAATTGTGAGTCTGTAATATTCATGTAACTAGGGGTCGTTGCTGAAGTGAAGCTCAACGTTTTAGTGGAGCTTACGAGGAATCATCAGCAATTATGAAAATAAACGCTTAATTTCGACAGAAAAAAAACGCATCCAGACCAACACGGAGGGCTGAGCCGCAGATATCGGCCGGCAGATAGAGGCACAACGGGAAACGCAGGCCGAATACAGATGATGCTAATAAGAGGAGGGCCGACAGCTTTCCCGGCGTCTTTATTAATTAACACGGGAGCAGAGTGCACGTCCCCGCGGAGACGCGCGGCGCTGTCATTCAAACTCCAACGGCTCAAGAAATCAACCCGCGCCGTTCGATGGCCGTTAATTATTGACGGCGGATGCTCTCCGCACCTGACCTCACGTAAGGAGGCTGACACGACCTCCGGGTATCTAAACAGCATTACCGGCATCAAACATGAGACAGCCGACAGCTCACGTCTTCATGAAAGTACCGTTTGAGATTTATAAAGCTGTAGGTAGCCTATATTCTCGCTGTCTATAGCATGCGGTATATTTTATTTTTTACAGACTAGAAAGAACATTCTAAATACACGGACCAGATAGGCTACTCGAAGAGCCGATGCAGGATATGGGCCATAAATCATAATCCGTTATTTAAAAAATTGTTGGGCAGAGTTAGTTTGGGTGTGTATAACTTTATATCTGTATCTATATCCATCTCTCTGTTATCTGTCTCTCTCTCCCTCTTTCGTTCTCTGTCTCTGTATACACACACATACAAATATGCGTGTGTATGTGAATATACTATATATAATAATGTATATGTAACACCCAACAATGTATGAATATTTACTAATTAGGAGTTGGACTGCCCAGCTGCCTTCAGAACAGCTTCAACCCATTCTTGCAATGCCATTACACAAGTGTTTTTGCTGTTTCTAGTGGGATATTGGGCCATTTTCCAAGAAGGAATGCCTCTAGTTCTTTGAGAGATGAAGGAGGTAGAAATCTACATCATACTCTACATTCCAAAACCTCCCACAAAGGCTCAATGATGTTTAGATCTGGTGATTTAGGAGGCCATGGGAGGTGATTGACTTCATGCTGGTGCTCATGAAATCACACTTGCATCTGTTTAGCAGTGTGTATGGGGGTATTATCGTCTTGGATATGGGGAAACAAGTTACCTTGGAATGTCTTCAGGAAACAAGGTTTGCACCATGTGGTGCATCTGGCCAACTAAATGCCTTGGCCGTAATTCTACCATGCAGAATTATGGATGGACCTAGTAATTTCCGTTACTGGTTGTTCGTCAGGTCCTGGGAGCAGGAAATGTGGGTTGAGGGCTTCCTTTGGCTTTCTGCAAGCATACAACCATTCAGATGTAGGAAAAAAAGAGTATAAGAGTATAGACCACATTACTCTCTTCCACTGCTCAGAGGTTTTGTGCTCATTACACCAGGTTAAGTGCTGTGCACATTGGCCTTAGCTACAAGTGGTTTCTAAATTGTGGCCTTACCATGAATAGCAGCTTTGTGAAACTCACGACATACAGTTTTTGTTTAGACGGGGTCACAGAGGTGTAGATTTAGTTTTGTGGTGCTTTTTGAGGCTGTTGTTTTGTGGTTTATAGCAACAGTCCTGTTAAGTGTCTGTCTGTCCCTGTGAGCTTCATCTTGTGACCACTGTTCATTTGTCCCAGTGCAGTTTTTCCTTGTTTGGTGTTCACCACCATGATTTTCAGCCTTGTTCCCCTTGACACTTTAAATAATTTTGCTGATTCTGTGACCGATGTACCTTCCCTATAGGGCACTAACTATCTGTTCTCTTTTAAAATGTGTTAGATCTCTCATGTTGTTTTAGAAATGCACAAATATACCTTTGATTTAGTATTGACATTAATATGAAACATATTTGTTAACTCCTTTTAAATTTTGATTTAGCAGTTTTGAACTCATAATTGCCTCAGTCAATATCCAGCTGCATAAATGAATAAAACTGTGAACTACGCAAGTCGCTCTGAATAAGAGCGTCTGCTAAATAACTAATACATAGATATTCTAGCAGAGAGTAAGTGTCCTGAAGAAAGACGCCTACATTTCACAATGTCCCACAAGCAAAGGGAAGGCAATACACTGATGGCGTGAGGTTTTAAAGTCATGTGTGAGTCACCTGCAGTCTTCAGCTTCAGCACTGTGTTTTCCCCTGCCACTGGACTTAATTGGGCCAGATTTAATCTCACTACAGTGGGCTGCGTGTCATTAACATTGAGAACTCCGGCAAGGGTTGTTCACTTTCTTACACAACATCTTCCATGCCTTTCATTGACCGTCAAACTCGTTTGTATTGCATTAGAAATGAAAACTTGATTAAATTTGTTACTCAGCATTAAAGACTTTGCCGTTAGACCAAATTTAGTTAAGTCAGAATTCGATAGAAAGACTTTCAGTCCATCTAAAACTGCCACCATTCTACAGACTAAGCAGTTTGAGAGGACTCTGTCCTAGATGGGCTGACAATACAAATTGATATAAAAAATGTGAAAATTTTCTGCACGTATGAGCGGTGAAATATTATATTATCTGCAAGTTTGTGTTTACATAACAAAGTTTCAATTAATTACTGTCATGTCTAAAGATGATTTTATGCTTTGTCGAAACAAGAAGTAATTAAAAGTAATTATAAATTAAAAATGAGTAAGTTATTAAGTAATAATGATACCTTTATTATTAATGTTACTACATGCAAGATGAATTGCAGTTTTATTCTATTCATTGTAACAGAACTGGTAAAAGCGGTTTAAAAAAATCTTCTTGGTTCAGAGTTCCTATAATTATCCTCTTAACGCTGAAAACTCCCCAGAGAAATTGGAGTCCCACCTCGTGTGAATGAACACACGGAGCAACAGGAACAATATGTCAGGGAGGCGCGGGGGGGGGGGGGGGGGGGGGGGGTCACGGTTGGGCGGGGTATGCAGGGTGGGGGTAGAGGGAGGGGGGTGGTGGAGCATAACTGAAGGAACTAAGAGTGCCTTGCCTCCCCTGAGCCTGTAATGAGCTTGGTAATTGCAGTTTTTTTTTTTTGAAAATGCTGCTGCTCCTTTTCATTGACAGAAAGTTGACCAGAATGTGACAGTGAGGTATTTTTAGGCCCATTGATTGTGAAGAGTGAGCAATGGAACAGAGGTGTGTGCTGGTGCGTGAGTGTGTGTGTGCGTGAGTGTGTGTGTGTGCGTGTGTGTGCGTGAGTGTGTGTGTGCGTGTGTGTGCGTGTGCGTGAGTGTGTGTGTGAGTGTGTGTGTGTGCGTGAGTGTGTGTGTGTGTGTGAGTGTGTGTGTGTGTGTGCGCGCGTGCGCGTGTGCCAGTACTCTGTGGGGTATGTGTGAATGAATGATGACACAGAGGAGGGGAGACGTGTCCCCTTCACACATGCCGAGCCCAGTGACGAGGCACTTCCCTGCGTGTCAGATGTGTTTTCACGACGGACGTTAATCCACTGCACACTGCAAGGTGGTGAAAGCAGAGGGCCGGCCAGGCTTGACACAGCGTTAGATTACACTGTAGACTGAGGGCAGGACCACAAGCCCAGCCGGGCCTAGTGGCCTGGTGTCATCATTAAACTTCTTATGTTCTCATATAACTGAGTGTCTTTGCAAATCAGTTGGGGCAAAGGAGCTTGCACAATGACACAGGGAGAGGGAAAGAGAAGGAGGGAGTGAGAACAAGAGAGAGATAACTCAGAGGTGACCACCTGCGTGCTCTCATCACATGGGTGCGTCTCTCCTTCCAGCTCTTTTTGACACTCTCCTCAGCCAGCCATCTTTAAATAACTGTCGCTGCTGCTGCTGAGAGGTTATCAGGGTTTGTTTTCTTATGCCAATTTCCACAGAGGAGCCATGGGCACAAATCAATGTCTCTGTCCAGCAGGAGAGACAACTACCACCTAAAGGAGTGTGACAGCCTGTTGTGTGGGAAAAAAGCGACTGAAATGAAGTGGTTTCAGGACCAATGAGAGGCGAGGAAAGGCTGGCTACATGATCAAGTGTCAAAGGGCATTCCAAGGACCAGAGGACCTTGCTAGCAAAGTCCTCACGACTAACCACCAACCGGCAGGCTACATGTCCTCGGCCGCAATCCCCTCCCCCACCACGACACGTTTTCGTTTCACACATTCTGACAAGAAAAATAACCAATTAAGTAAGTAAATAATTGACAGCGAGCCGGAGTGAGGGACCTTTGTTTTCAGCCGCAGACAGAAAACAGCAAAGTGTCGTCCTCCATCTCGTCAGCACCCTTGAGCACCAGCAATTAGTTTTGATTATATGCCATGAGCTGAGAGAAGGGGATAAAAGCTGGTGTCGCCCTCAGCCTCTCAGGCTCGTCTCCCTGTTCTCCCTGAATTAATGCTGATTAGGGGCTTATTGAGGACGGATAGTGATTGTGCGGTGTGAGAAGGAGATCATTCCGTTCCTGACGACATGGAGGATTGAATACATTTGGCAGGGAGGGCAAGCACAGCTGCTTGAAAGTGTTCATTGAGCGCCCTCTGGTGGCGGATTATGAAATGACTGCTGCTGATTTAGGCTGTGTTCCCTCAGAAGAGCACCGGCAGTGATTGCAAAGCAATTCTCAGTACGTTGCCCTTATTACTATATATTGCCCACACCGTGGCATTTGCTCGTCGTGAATTTAAACTGGGGCCTGGGATGGAAGGTAAATGCACTGCACGAATGATCAGTTTATCGGGCTGAAAGTGAAACGTGAAGCGGAGATCAGACGAGCGAATGAGCCAGCCACAGAAGGTGATGTCACCTTCACTAGATTCAAGGCAAGGCACGTCAGGATTGCTTTCCACTGATTATTTACTCATTGTTGCAACATAAGAAATTTATGTCCAGCCATGTAATAACAGCAAATATACGTGCCGGTGACACTTGCAGTCTTTTAGTGATAATCTCGCTCTGTAAAAAGTGATTTGCGTTTTTTCGTAATTAAGTCATAGATACTGGGAATTCATAAGTGATAATTTGACATGGTGATGTCTAGGTCATGCAATGTAACGTATCGAAGAGGGTTGATGGTGTAATGTGTTGGTGCTGATGCTAGACTTGTAAAATGGGTGTGATAGACGGCCACGTTTTAAATCCAACCCACAACGTGTGATCGAGTAAACTCTAGCACTGTGAAAGGGAATGTGTTTTGCCTTTTGCAAAAAGTCGTACTGTCTTTAAGGGCCTTTTGACATGCCTGAAATGACCCAATACCGAATATGCTCCCGTTGTCAATAATCTTGTCAGCCTGGAAAGTCGTTAGGTCGTATTGAACAAAGTTTGTGCCTTCGCAGGTTCCGTACTTAATATATAAACTAAACTGACGCGGAAGTCCCGCCCCTTTTACCCCTCGCTGGCGAGTTGTGTGAGTAGCGTTTTCCTTAATGCATTTTTCTAGTTAGTAAAAATCTATATCCATCCGAAGAATTACTGGCAATTATTTCATTAAAACGGTTCAATCATACACCTACAACATCTTATCAAAGTCATATCACCGTTATTATTTTGTTATTAGCTTATTTTTAGACTAATTTCTGTCAGCGGGATTCTGACTCCATCTTGCTTTCTTTTAGGCTCCTGTGTCCAGCAAGCACAGAAACATGGTAAGAAGCGTTTTGTGCTCGAATATCAGTAAATCAGTGTCTAGTCCTTTTGCAGTACATTTAATTTACTCAGTTAAAAAAAAGTCCGTTCTTGCAAGTTTGTCGGGAATATCATAGTGTGGCCTATGGTACTACTACTTGATGGCTGGTTAGCCCGCTAGCTAGCAAGCGTTCCCACTGTCAGTTGTATTTCACTGAAACATACCTTGGATCGGAATGGACATTTTCCTCCAAATGACGCTTATTTGCTCTGTTGGCTCGCTTACTGACTAGCTAGCTAAATAGACAGCTGTCCGACCATGATCTAAGTAGCTAGTAAGGCCTCTCCCATTTGCAGCTCTAACAAGCTAGCTTGCTCAGATCGCCGGGGTAGACAGTATACTGCGGTAAAATTGGTAGTGATGATGTAATGTTATAACTGGATACCTTGTTTGAAAAACACTTCAGAAGAGCATTCTACACCGTTTTTTTGGATTTGGTGACATCTGCTAGCTATTGCTAACGTTAGGGAACTTCCAGGCGTTATCTGGTTAGCTAGCTGTCTGGCTAGCCGTCATGTCACGCAAGTTGTCCAAACACAGCAGGTCGTACCGTATCTGTGGTGTATTTACACGCTTGCCAGAATAACGGTGGACCAAGTGCTAAGTTTCTACTCCTATAGGAACCTTAGTTCCACCGGTCCACTGACATGCTACAAATTCTATTTTTTTTTAAAGCTTTTCACCTTCATCAATGAATTGGTTTCGCCGAATGTGTAACATTAGTGTAAACGTAGTGGGCTAGATGGGCAGAGTATGTAAAGAATGTGGTTATCTGCAGTCATTTAAAGACTGTAGGATCCTGGCTAGCCGTTTGTTGAAGCAGTAATGTAATTCTCCTGTTTTGTTTTAGCCTCGTAAAATCGAAGAAATCAAAGATTTCCTTCTCACGGCCAGGAGGAAGGATGCTAAGTGTAAGTATCACTGATGCTCAGAACTTGCCTTGGCTTGCCTTACAAGCTGCCAGTGTTTCATCTCTTGTGGTAGTAGGAGACTGTGCAAAGACTTTAATGGTGTAATGTCATTTACTGTGCTCAGAGTCGTTCACATGAAATACTCAGACCTGTACCAGTGCGTAGCCCGAGGAATGTGCGATATTGCATTATGTTTCATATGTTTTGCCATATGTGTGTATTAAACCCTGACAACAGATAGGCCAAGGTGAAGTCCGCCTTTTCATCGACAATTTAGAATGCCTCATGCCCTTTTGCCTGTACACCCAGAAGGTTGAGGACCAGTCCATTTTAATTGAATCTGCTAGTTTGGTGTTAAAACTGGAAATAGGGTTGTCTCCATCTGCCTAGCGTAGGGTACTGTGTTGTGCTGTGTTGGGCTTACCGGATACCAGCTAAAAAAAATTTTTTTTTTTTTGTATAAAATATCTTGCCTCGTACAATGTTGCTGTGCACACTTACATTCCATGTTCCTCGCCAAAGTCATTTTATCTTATGGATTAATATGCATAATGGAAGATTGTCATCAGCTAATATTGTGTCTTAATACGAAGCGCATATGACACTTTGGAAACTGCAACGATGAGACGTTTCACCCAAGAAAACGATTGTTAAATAATACAGCAGGTCATTCATAATTGAGCAGCAACATGCCCTGTTTATACAAACGCATATTTCCATATCATATGTGCACTCACATATGCATGCACTTGTACACAGTACAAACACGCTTCATACTTGTTCACATTCTTTCCGTGTTCAGATTCAGGTGGTGCTTGGTGGTAGAACATTTTACACTTGACATCCTGTGAATCAGTCTGTCTCTCTCTTCTGTCTCTGTGCAGCTGTCAAGATCAAGAAGAACAAGGACAATGTGAAATTCAAGGTGCGCTGCAGCCGGTACCTGTACACCCTGGTCATCACTGACAAGGAGAAGGCTGAGAAGCTGAAGCAGTCACTGCCCCCAGGTGAGTCGGTCAGCTGGCGACAGACTTGTTTCTGCTCTGTATGGTGAGGTGGGGGGGGGACCTGGGAGGGCGCTACATCTGTGCAGGTCAGGTTGGTGTCATGGTACTGTCCTTGGGCCTGGTAAAATTAAATGGACCACGTTGGGAGTCACCTGTATTTCATGCTGTATTTCATTGTTAAATGTTAGAACAGTCCAGCCATTGTCAGAGTATGCCTGTAGTTCCATGTACAGTAATACTGGCAGCAATTTTAATAGATAATGAAAATCTCTTGGTATATGGATGAAGGACCACCATAGTTGAGTTAAGCTCAGTCGATGCTTTCAGTTACACATTCCCCAAAGGGTCTGAAGAGTCCCTTTTCTGGAGTATTGTTGAGGAATGGCTGACCACGCAGATGTAGTAACGTGCAATGTTAAAAGGGTGATTGTGTGATTAATCAGTCTTGCCCAGTGACTGCTCTGGGTCCATTTGAGCTCCACTCAGATGAACCCTTTATACATTTAGCTTTATTCTAAAACTATCTGCACTAGTCCTGGCCCTGAAGCCTAAAATAATGCCAAATGGGCTTTTGAGTCAACAGAGGATTACTGGCAGGCCATGTCTCCTTGTCTGGCGAGCCACGCAAGTTGTCCAAACACAACAGGCCAGTGGCAGTGCCTGGGGTGCATTTACACGCTTGCAAGAATAATGATGGATCAAGTGCTAAGTTTCCCCTCCTCTGGAATCCTTAGTTCCACCGGTCCACTGACACAAGCGCTGGCTGCGACCCACATGGTCCCCATTCCTGTGGAACGTGCCTGTTGGATGTCTGTGTACTTGACTGTAGTGCTATAACAGGCAAATAGAAGATGGCTCTAAAATTTTAGACATTTGGAAAGTGGTTTGGTTGTCAAACCAAATGAATTTAGCTTGCTCTGAATTAGCGGACGCACAGCACACCAAGGGCAGAACTGAGAAGCACCATCTGTGTCTTAAACTCTTCATGAACCTGAGAGATGGAACCAGGTGTCTGCTAGGAAGAACCAGCCAGCAAGATGTGCTTCTTTCTTTCTGCCTGGTGGAGCTGGGACATGCAATTAGTTTTTTTTTAAATGAGTTTCTCAGCTTTTTTTTTTCACGCTGCTGCACAGATTTAGGCCCTCGTTTAGTCAGATGGTCAGGGTACATTTTCTTAATTTAGTATGGACAGTTTTACCTAGCGTAATTTTCTAGTGCGTCTTGGCAATTCCAGTGTAGAATGTGTCGGTTAGTGCTCCTTTGAACTTTTGAGTTGGGAAGTAGAAATAATGAAAGCTTGAGTGTTAATTGGATTTCTGCTTGTCTCCCCTTAGGTCTGGCAGTGAAGGAACTGAAGTGAACATCGTCTCAGTGTACAGAAAATGTATTGTAATAAAAATTGCTAAAAAAGGAGAATCTTGTCTTTGTTCTTGGTGAAAATCTTGATGGCAAAGTAAAGCTAAGTAAGCATGCATGGGCATATGCTACAAAAATTATTTGGTAGTGTCACTTCATGTCTGTGAAACCTGAGGACTACTTAACTCCTGCAAGAGAAATTCAGTATTCACTGTTTGTGCCCTGTGTGTAGAGGACCCCGGAGTTAAATCCTGAAGTGTGCTGATAAAATTCTGAAAAGGATTCAGAAAAACATTTCAGTGGAGAGAATTCTCCAGGGTGTTTTAAGAGCACACCTTTGTTTTATAAAGAAGTTGGTTTTTCCAGATAGTGGATAGACCACTTAAAACTACCACAGCAGGTTATAATGTAGCCTCACGGCACTCTAAAAATCTTAAATTTTAGTAATCGGAATAACATTTTTGTGCTCCTTTTCAGATTTGTTCCATTACAGGGCTGTTGTGTTCTGGTTTGGAGTGGTTTGTTCATTTAGTGCTGTGAAGCAACCGCTTAACTGCTAAAGTGCCTCTACAGTGTGTCAAAAGAATAATATTCTGCGAAATGTTTACTCCTGAACTACTCATTTGGCCAACACTTTATGTCAACCTGAGGGCTTTTTTTCTATTGTGCTATGGGAAGCCTCACTTATGCATAATTTGTTCTCACAAGGATTTGTTAATCGATTATACCATCCAGTCAGATGAAGCAGCCTTGACACCTGCCTGAAAGGCATTTTAAGGGCATCTCTTAAATTGGCATAGGACTTGTTAGTCAAACTGGAAATGGGAAGAACGCATACTGTATAAAGGGAATTTTCACTAATGTTCCAGCAAGGTAAATTTTGCTTGTAAAGACGGCTCTTGTTTTAGAAAATGTGTTTAACTGGGACACGAAATGAGAATTCACGGTACCCGAATGCAAGAAGTACCACTTGTCAATTATTGAAGACTATATGAGGACCTATGACAGTTCCAGGGTTCTAACCAGTAGGAATTAGTATTTTTTTCTCGCCCAGATTTAAATTGCAACAATGCAAGACTGCGTTGGAAGATGACGAGCTGCTGCTTAAAATACATTTAATCATAAACGGACGTGCTTAAAATACATTTAATCATAAACGGACGTGCGAGACAAGGGCTACGTAACCCACCCCTTATGTTATCTGCGTATTAATGAAAATGTATACAAACTACGCACGTTGGTGGAACAGTAATTGGTGTTGGTAGTTGATCACGTTAGTCATTAAATACCACTTAGGATGTATGTCAGATTGGCAAAACTGAACGCCGTGTGCCGGAGGTAGCTTTTTTCTTTTCTTACCCCATACAAAAACGTAATTACTTAATTCGACCGATTATTGGGCTAAATCAATCCAGGTTTGTGCCGCCGTAGGAACGGAGACGCCAATGGAAATGGCAGCGGCGAGTATCCAACATCTTCTGCTGCTTTTCGTACTTCCGCCACGCGGACGTGCAGCCCCGGTGGTTTTTAACTCAACAATTAATGTTTTGTTAAGCTTAGAAACGGGGCTTTTGGTATGTACAGAAAATACGAACGAGTAGGGGATTTGCGAGTAACAGTAGTGAAAATATAGTTCCTCTGTTCTCCACAAGATGTCAGACTTGCACTACCCTTCGTAAGCAAAAGATCCACTCCCTATTGACCTGGACTCTACTCAAAATATTTTCGATGTAACTTAACGGTTGATTAAACATTTTACGAAGAAGAAGGTTTAAATGCAAAACGTGCTTACATTTACAGGCGTGCTTGTTTGCGTAATCAAGCTCCAAAGTGAATTTCGATGAGTTAAAACGTTTGAATTTTGTGATTTTTCAATCAATTACTGGTAAACCGTGTACATTTCGTTGAACTAATGATGGTGCAAAATCAAATTATTCTACAGAATCAATTGCAATGCTTGCGTAATTTTCATAATAATGTTAAAAAAAAAACACTTCTGCACTCGCATCCACTCTCACCCCGTCGCAGGGTCTTCCGCGGGGCACAACGGCACGTGGGACCAGAAGGCGACGCAGCGGTGCAGCAATATCACAGCTGTCGCGAGCAAGATATGACCTCCAAAAATATAGCTGCCAAGTGATTGTTGTGGGTCAGTTCCCATGCAGCAGTCTGCGGGCAAATGCATTGAAGTGCCTGACTGGGCGCTCAAGTGCCAACCAACAGAGGAGGTGAACCCATGGCCCTGACACACCGATGTAATGTTTGCTTGTTGGAGCGTGGAACGTATGTCCGTAGGAACCCACCGGTCTCTCAGAGGCCTGCTGTAGTTTTACAAAGATTATGATCTCAACATCGGAGTTCACTGCCAAAGCAGGCTTGCTGTGTATTAACAACAAGATCTTAGTTATTTAACGTTTTCACAAGAAGACTTTTCTCGCATTATTCTCTCTTTGTAGTCGATGGCAGTATTTGGCTAAGCCTTTGGCTCGACATCTTAAAAACTCCAATGTCTACGCGGTGGAGGAGGCGAGGGAGTCTGAGTATACCCCCTGATTTAACATGACAGTCATATACGGTAATTATATACTATATATATGCAGTAATGTCACCGACTGTCTTATTTCATCAACCCTTCAGAACTCGTGATTGCAAATTGCCTTAATGTTACATTTTCCTTCAATGTCGATACCAGCAATAATATGAGTGAAGCTCCACGCTTTTTTAACGCTTCACTATTTCGCTGTCTGAAAGAGCGACCGCCTTCCACAGCTGCACGCTCTCGTCATATTTTCTCAAAGCTCTATCCCGTGCCCCTGATTCACGCGCGCTCCCGAGAAAAAAAGGCAGTTTCCATCTAACGAGCATTCAGCGGAGCGCACTGGGTGAATGACCTGACAAGCGGAAGGATGGCTCTTATCGAGACAAAGCCATGGGACATCGGAATAACTAGTTAATCGTCTCGCGTGCAACATTTCTTGGTGCTCAAGTAGAGAGACCGACGTAATTTACGTGTTTTCTCTCTCTTTCTGAAAATTTGGCTCTCTCTACTTCGCCCCATGCGCTGTTGTAGCCGAGCTAGCTAGCAAGCTTTCCAGGCTAAATGCATTGTGTTGTTTAATGGTTGCGGACGGGGCTGGTTGGAGGGATTGTCCAGTTTAGCGGACAGTGCGTTGGCTGCCTTCATTAGGCGGAAGAAAAAAAAAAGTCTGTAGCTGCCTCCACTTAGCGAAACAGGGATGTCTACGGCACGGGTAGACTACATTGCACCATGGTGGACTTACTGGCTGCACAATTTCCCCCACATCAACCTGAGGTTCCAGCCCGTTGACAACAGCTTCCGACCGCAGGAGGAGAACTACCAGCAGGTCAGTAAAGAGACCCAGAACTCGGCTCACGAGATCCGAAGGGGGCGCGTGATGGAAAAACAGCAGGGGGCGGTGGGCGCATCTACGGCGAACTACCCATCTGGCTCTTGCGAACACGTTTAATTTGAGGTAGCTGGGTGAATTTAATAATTAGCACTTCGGTGTGCCTCCAGGCTCGCTCCGTGATGTTGTGCCAGGCATACCTGAAGCTCGAGCCCCCTGATTCTTGGACATTCTTGGCAGGTTGTACCGGGTCGCGCGAGAAGATAAATGGGGCATCAGTGGTCAGCGTGTGCAATAATTACAACCATCGCCGTGCACCGTGGAACTGTGTTTGCACTCAAAATACTTTCACCAACTGAACACTCAGTTAACATTCAGCACCGCGTGCTTAGTTCGTCAGTGGGAAGTGTTTGTTTCAGACATTCAAAAAGTGCCTCTGTTGCCTGATGATTACCTTCAATGCATAAAATGTAAACTAGACTACCTTTGTTTGGTATATGTGTTGCCTGCTGTTTACTTCTCACATGTAAATTTGGTCTTTGCAGTCTAGATGGGGCATGCGGGAGCGGGGAACTTTTTATTGAGGTCGCTGGACCAAAAAGCTGAAGACCCAGAGCTCAGCTTGTGTTTTTTGACATTTTGTTTTATTCGCTTATGGTAGTACTTGCAGGCGCCCCCGTCTACTTTGATTACAGTCCTCCGTAACCCCATTTCATACTGCCATTTTACAAGGACCTTGCTCAACGGTAGAGCAGTGTTTCGTGAGGGTGACGAACCCACAAACCTCGGTCACCCCGAGAGCCCAGTTGCGCTAATCCCTCTGGGTCCTTTACCGTGTGCTGCAAAGCTCTCCTGTAGGTGGATGTTCCCGTGGGTCCAGCTGTCGCAGTAAAAGTTCTCCACGCTTGGAACAGATATTAATCTGATCCATAATTGAAGTGAAATGAAATATTCCTGGGGAAGGAACATGCTATCTTCATCTCGCGCGTGTCATTCTGGCGCGGCGAGAGGAGGCCGCGCGGCGCAGAGCCCACGTTGTGGGCAAACCACATCACGTCTGAAATGCTAATTAAATGTTAATGGCGTTTCCGAGCCGAGACGCGTACCAAATCAATCTGCATTTTATGAGTTTATTCTGGGATTGGGAGGAGAGTGTGTTGCCCCTCCGCCGCGCTATCCCTGCGCTGTGCTCCTTTGTTAGACACCTCACCCCTTTCAAAAATGAATCCCCCGACGCCCCTGCTCGTCTCTCAAACAAAGCCCCATATTTTGAGTCGCGCTTTATGGAAGGTATTACGGTGGCCGCAGAGGTGTCTTGCAGGTGAAGGTGTTAGCGAGGGCTTCTAACACGTCACGTCGTTTTACAAACCACAGTTTCCTCTGCCAGAGTTGCAGAGGTCAAACAGGATCTTACTCCAGTAAAGTAATGGGGATTATTGTTTCCGTCACCCGTCCTCTGGTTACACGTTTCAGCCCATGGCTACACATGGCAGTGGAGCTGAACGTGTGCTAAATCTGTAGGACTAAATATTTTCAATACATTTAATAGGATTTAACAGGGGGTGGAATGGCACGCCTCGGTTTTGCCCGTCGATATTTTACTGTTGTTGTTGTTGTTTTTAATCCCAGCGGTTCCAGTGGGGCTTGTTTTGGAACTTGTTCAGGAAAACCCAAAACAGTGGGAGATGTTTGACTGGTTAAAAAAGCACAGAGAAGTGTTAGCAGTTGAAGCAGCGCACCTTTAAAAATATAGGCAGATTTGAAAGATGTTCTACAAAAGTGCGCCACAATGGCATCCGTTGAGACCTTCTTGAGTTCAAATAAAAAAATACAACAACTACAACTTGGAACTGTTATTTACAGCGCGTAAAAGTGGGCAATTCTGAGGGCAAAATGTGTCTGTGAACGACCAATCTGTGCACTGAATGATGCGCGTGGGAAATTTGAGTCCTTCGTGGTGAAGCAGTCGGGCGGGGCTGCCGCCGTGCGAGGAACACGCGTGTGTGAGACCGATGGGCAAAGCCAGAGCGCATGCGATGCACGCGTGGGAATATCTCGCGAAGCATCGCAAATTGTACCATTCATGTGTCCACAGTGAAACACGGTGTTTTTTAGCTTTTTATATCAATGAAAGAGAGAAACCGTCTCAATGCACGTTTTATACCGGCGCACGCGTGTGCTTTGGCTGTTTACCGCAACGGCAGTTGATAGTGAGTGATGGCTTCATTTCTACACGCATAAATATTACAAAATTTTAACCGGCGATTAAAAACTGGCTTAAATATCTCGCTGACAACACATCTTGTCTCACCGTGTCCTGTTGCTATTCTGGGACCGGCTATCCCCCGTACCCCTGCCTCCTAGATGAAATTAGCATGTTAATTTGGAGCGCTCTATCCCCCCCTCCCCCCCCCAAGGGGGGTGTTGACTCCCCTGAAGGGTTTCTGCTGAAATACCACAGTCAGGAGAAAAGAGCCCCAGTGTTCATAGGCGTTTGCAGAATGTCACCTGACAGTGGGGGGAGGGAAAGAAAAGCCCCAACAACAACATTTTCTTTCCTTTGAACTTAGAATCTGTGATTCATGCCGTGCTGGTAACAACACCACCCCTCCCCCCGTATGTATTTGGATCAAAAAGTGCTTTTAAAAGTTCTGTGTTCTCAGCCAATCATGTTCGGCATAATCAGCCCGATGAGGAGAACCGAGAGCGCCATGGAAACGAATCGAATGCGCTGTTTTTGGTGTACCCCGACAAAGCAGTCAACAAGGAGGCGTTGTCCCACGGCAGCCGGCAGAAATGAACCGCTATGACGGCGTCTCACTTTGATTTGAGAGAGCAAATTGGGATGTATAATTTGGGGAAAAATTTGCGCGTTCTCGCCTCACATCAAAAACTGCACCCTTTCGCACCTTGCGGCAGTTTGTGAAAATTCAGCGAAAACGGTTATTAGGAAATGTTCAAATGACATGAGAGGACTGTATTGCGATCTGTGCATATGAGCTCGTTGGTGGCAGTTTTAAGACTAGAGGATAAAGCAGAGGGCCCATTTGTACAAATTGGTAATTCTACACAGGTTCACCACATTTTACAGCAGACATGCCATTCTTAGGGTCATTTAATATTACTGATCCACTCAGATCACTGAGGAGGAGACTTTGGTTGTTGCTGCTGTTGTATTTTAAGTGTGTGAGGGGGTGTGCTAATTTGTCTTTGCCAACAGACCCAGCTAATCACCCCCTACTGCAATCCCTTGAGTGTGCCTTTGTGTGATTATATTATAATCAAGTAATAATTAAATATTCATGGTGCCTCTGGAAGGTGCTCCATATGAAGTGCATAGAGCAGTATGTCATATTCATGTACATTACTGTCTAGGGGGTATAGAGCGGAGTGTCACATTTTCAAGGTGGTACGGAGTAGTGCATCATTTTTGCACACTCACTAGGAGATATGGAGCGTTGTGTCATTTACACTGTCTAGGAGGTGTAGAGCAGTGTGTCCCTTTAACCATAGGAGTTGCAGAGTAGTGTGTCATTTATACTGTCTAGGAGGTGTGTAAACCAGTGTGTCATTTACACTGTCTAGGAGTTGTAGAGCAGTGTGTCACACTGTCTAGCAGGTGTGGAGCAGTGTGTCATTTTCACTGTAGGACTTGCAGAGGGTTCTGTGGTGCGCACACCGCTCTCCAATGCGCTCCTGCCACCAAGGGGGACGGCTTCCCCACTGCCCGATCAGACGAGCTGTGGCTTTGCTCAGACGGAGCCCGGGCCCGAAGGTCGATAAGGCCGTCTGAGGATTTACGTTTGCGCCGAGCAAGGCGCGACGGAGAGGACAGCGTGGAGTGGTCCTCCGGTGGGGGACGGCGGTCAGTCCACACGCTCCTCTCCCTTCGTCTCTGTTCTCAGAGTTGTTTAGGGTCAACGAGTTTCGATCTTTATTGCCTCGTCCAATTCTTTTCTTTTTTTAACACACACACACACACACACACACACACACACACACACACACAAACCCCGTCTCGCTGAATTTATCTTGCTGCTCTCCATTTAGGATGATGCTTCTCGCAGAGCCCAGAATAGGCCTGGCCTCTTGCTTTCGGGAGGCCGCGGCAAAGTACCTAGTTTGAGGTGATCTGGGGTGGGGGTGGATCTATTGTAGGGGAATGAGACAGAGAGAGAGGGACAGAGAGAGAGAGAGAGAGAGGGACAGAGAGAGAGAGAGAGAGAGGGACAGAGAGAGAGAGAGAGAGTGAGGGACAGAGAGAGAGAGAGAGAGAGAGGGACAGAGAGAGAGAGAGAGAGAGAGGGACAGAGAGAGAGAGAGAGAGAGAGGGACAGAGAGAGAGAGAGGGACAGAGAGAGAGAGAGAGAGAGAGGGACAGAGAGAGAGAGAGAGAGAGGGACAGAGAGAGAGAGAGAGAGAGGGACAGAGAGAGGGACAGAGAGAGAGAGAGAGAGAGGGACAGAGAGAGAGAGAGAGAGAGGGACAGAGAGAGAGAGAGAGAGAGGGACAGAGAGAGAGAGAGAGAGAGGGACGGAGAGAGAGAGAGGGACGGAGAGAGAGAGTGACAGAGAGAGGGAGAGAGAGAGAGGGACGGAGAGAGAGAGAGAGAGGGACGGAGAGAGAGAGAGAGAGGGACAGAGAGAGAGAGACAGAGAGAAAGAGAGAGAGAAAGGGAGACAGCAGGGAGAGTGCTTGTTCCTGTAGCTGTCTGCTCTCATCAGGACCGACAGCAGTGAGGGCAGAGAGACGAACGGAGGTCCACTGTAGGAGACCATCGATTCCCCACTGATACGAGACCGCCGCCCGCTTTGTGTGATGGACATTGCATTACACTCCATTCATTTAGCAGATGCTCGTATCCAGAGCGGCTTCCATCACAATAGAACATAAGTGTAACCATTCGATTTAAACGAGCAGCAGTGTCAGACCAGGGTCACAACACTCCCATACCAGTGAGTGTGAGCAAGTAAAGGAGGGTGAGGGGTGATCAGAAATTTGGCCACGGGTTACTGTGTACAGTGGTCACCGTGATGCAGAAGTACAAGGTGAGGGAAACTGAAATTTCAATAAAACGCACAAAAAGCATTCAGGCTTCAGGCTTCCCAGAGTTCCTTGGGAATGTTTTCATTCTGGGAAGACCCAGAAGTTGGTCGTATGTCCTACTGTCCTTGAAAAGTCATGGAAAGTTGCCTGAATAAAAAGAAGAAAAAATTGTACTTTATTCTTAATTTTTATAATGAGTGGACTAGAGCCATTTCATGTCCTTTACTGAGCCTAGCAATGTGCGCTAAAATATACATGCAAATTGCCTAGCTTGCTGACATGTACGTTCAGGCTTCTACTGAATGTGATTAGCGACTGGTGTTCACTGCCAAGGCCATCTTCAAGCTTTGCCATCTTTTCTGCAAGGCGTTTTTTCCCTATACAACACACACACACACACACACACACACACACACACACAGATTTGGCGTGCGCTGAACTGTGACTCAGTTTCACTGCACTGATTTCTGTCTGTCTAATTATTGAATTATGTTGAACTGAAAGGCACGATTTCGGTGACCGTGACATTGAGCCTGGCTGCAGATGGCTTCACCCTAATAAAGTTTTCACACGGGTTTCTCGGTTATAAGGGTCATTTATCTCGCCACGTTTATTGGCTTGCAGGCAAATAATCTGACATGCTAAATTGCACTTTGAACCAAGCAGAATGCATTAAGCACTTTCTCATAAAATATTAACATTTGCGCGTGTACTCTGTGCCCTAAAATAATCTCTGACAGCTGGGAGGGGAACAGAGCTACAGTTTACACTGTACATGACCCTCTCCACTGAATCTGTTTTTTTTTTTTGTTTTGTTTGTCATTAATGTCATTAATTTGAATTGGCAGAATCCGCACAGAGCAAATATTGTTCTTCAGCTGATTAATTTCGCAATTGACAATAAATTGTGTCGGGTTTAGCGGAAGCTCATTCAAGCAGAGGCTACACAAAAGAGTCTGGCAGCAGAGGGACGTGATGTGATTTTGCCTCTTGGCTCGGAAATCGGGGGCTTGTGGGCCCGAGTACCGAACAGAATGCCGTCGCAGTGGCTCGAATAGTTGTGGCCCGCCCGTGCAATGCCAGGGATTTCAACTGCCGATTTTTTTTTTTTTTTTTTTTTTGGTCATGAATGAAATCCAACAACAGGGGTTGTGACCACAATGACAGCCCTGTTCCCGTGGGGATTAATACTGGGGGCCGTGTGACGGGCCGCAGTGCGGCCGGGTTGTCACAGATCGAGCCACCGGAGGTCACAGGGGTTGAGGAATCCCGACTGGGGATGCTGCCGTTTTTGAGTGCTTAAAGTGCTGCGCTGGAATCCGTTGCTGAGGTGCACTTGCGAAACAAGGCGGCTGTGTGAAGGGTGTACTGAATGTGGTTCAGTAGCAAATTTAAGTGGAATTTGGTGGAATGAAGGGCCATTTTGAGGAGCCGATTGCCATCTTCTCCCGGAGGCGTTCGAATACTTCTCGGTGTGTCGTGTATCTTCAGCCCCCACACCAGCAAAGTGTTTTTATTTTGTTTTTTTTTTTGTTTTTTTGTGCGCGTGTTAGTGAGACAAAACCGCCTAGCCTAGCAGGGCAGCAGTGTAGCATAGTGGCTAAGGAGCAGGACTTGTAACCAAAAGGTTGCCGGTTCAGTTCCCCACTGGGGCACTGCTGTTGTTCCCTTGGGCAAGGTGCATAACCCAGAATTGCCTCAGTAAAATATGCCGGCTGTAAGAACGGGTAACATGGTAAAAATGTAATGCAAATGTAAGTCGCTCTGGATAAGAGCGTCTGCTAAATGGCAATAATGTAATGTAATGTGACTTTGCATCTTTGCTCTTTTTTCTGCTCTTTCTGCCACAGCACTTGAGCACATCCAGAGCTCTCCCTCATGGAGGTTGTTTTTTTTTTTTTTTTTTTTTTTTGAGTCATATGTCAGAATCTGAATGGCAGACATTTTTGTTTTGTGCAGACAAAGCATTTCCTGGAAAAGATTCGGAAAGTGCCGTTCTGTGTCCCAAAACTGAGCCACCCTGCTGTGTGTGTGTGCGTGCGTGTGTGTGTGTGAGTGAGAGGGGGGCGGGGGAAAGACATTCCAAAAATAGGTCAATCCACTTCTCCTCAGGTTCAAAGCATGTTGTGTTTCTCTTTTTGTTTTTCCTCTTGGTTTGTTTGTTTTTTTGACTAGGCCTGAACACGTTGAGTGGTAGAATTTAGGACCAAGCAATGCATCAGTTTTCTGCCTGATGTGCACAGTCCACGGTACTGATGCATTGGCCAAAGTGGTGGAGTGAGCCCTCCCTCCGGTCTGGGTGCTTCTTAACCCGCTTGATCTAGGCCTTATCCTTCCAACATGACCCGCCTGAAACATTTCCCACAATGGCCGATTGCTGGAGGTGGAGTCGGCCTTTGTTCCCGCTGGTTTTGCAGGTCTTGACGCGTTCCAGCGGGATGCTATCAAAACCCCTCTGAACAATAACCATCTGTCGGCATCCTGGCCCTCCTGGGTAGCCTCAGGAACGCAGCGGAGAGCCTGAGAGGTTCAAACAATGCGGCAACACCGCGGGTCACGGATCTCTGAGTCCGGGCCTTGTGAGGACAGCCACGGTAGGACTTCCTTCTCGCCAGAGAGCTTTGATCTCGCATCCTGTCAGGTGCTCAGACTTCACCCTCAGGTTCTCTGGGTATTATTTTTTCGATGACTGTTTTACCTGCAGTCCGTGTGTAACAGATGACCATGGAAGACGCCGTCTAAAGAAGGAATTAGGGAACGTAAATCACAGTAGTCTAAAATAAAAATAAAAAAAAGAAATCCCATTACTCAGGGAGGTTTTCACCAGTTCTCTTCTTTTCCACTGTAGAGCTGGAGTCAGGCCGGCTAACTTCAGTTCAGATTGTGGGTTGTCGCACACTGTCTCCATGGTTACCTGTGCCAGCCCAGCCCTCTTACATGTCTCCTGTTGGCTGGTGTGTGAAAGCTGTGGGCAGAGCCCTCAGGCTGTGTGACAAGGTCACTTCCTTTGGCATCAGCACCAAAAGCTGAGGCAGTTGAGAAAGTGGGAGGGGGAGGAGCCAAGGTCATTGCTGGTCACAGCAAACAGTCAGAGGGACGTAATTACTATGGAGTCCAGGGATTTTCTTCGTTTTTATTTTTTTGGAAAACCTTGAAGGTCCAGGTCACTTGTCTTGATCTGGGCAGACATTACGTTACATTTCATTTAGGAGACACTCGTATTCAGAGCAACTGACATGGGTTACAGTTTCACAAGTTGGCAATTTATACAGCAAAATATTTACTGAGGCAATTATAGGTTAAGTACCTTGTCCAAGGTTACAACAGCAGTGCCACAGCGGTGAATCAAGCCCACAACCTTTTGGTTACAATCTCTGCTCCTTAACCACTACACCACACTGCCCAGACAGTATTGCTCAACACAACGTTGTGTTATACTACCTGAGATTCAGGTAATGCTCTACCTGTCCTGCCAGCTTTGGCTCCAGCAGGCTCTTCTGACTGCCACCCTTGGCTTCCCCTTTCCTTTTCACATTGGCTGCCGCGTGTTAGAGGTGGATTTCCCATAATTCCCTGCTCACACTGTACTGCTTTCCTGCCCCCAAGGAATTCAGTGACTCATTATTCAACTCCATTTGTGCAGTCCTGGGTGAATCGTCCAGTTGGGGAAGTTTCCTGAGGTTATTGCAGAACTTTACATACCCTTAAAACCACTTTTTTTAAACACAGCTTGGGAAAACCTCTTTGGGTTTTTGCTCAGTTTCGATCATTTTATGGGCTAACGTCAACAGCGTTTTAGCACAGAAAGACATAGAAACTCCACTTAATAATAGCGTAAAAAACAATATTAGAAAAGAAATCTTCTAAATCGTAGGTAGTACAGTTCATGTTAAGTCAATCAGCACATGTTGTAATTCTGCTAGTTGAGTATATATTTACATTAATTTCTACCTGCAAGGGTGAATGTCAATGGCCTGATTGAAATACACGAGTCAACTGTACAAGTCACAACAATCCCCGGCTCTTTTGCCAAAGGAGCGCCCGTACGGGTGAAAAGTTCATCCGGGTCTGTGACATCACAGAGGCCCAGACATCAGGCGAGACGCCAGGGGAAATGCCAGCATTGCAAGTCATTTGTGAGTAAGGTTTACGTACCTTACCTGGGCGGCAGTGCAGCATAGCGGTAAGGAGCAGGACTCGAGACCGAAAGGTTACCAATTCAATTCCCTGCTGGGGCACTGCTGCTGTACCCTTGGGCAAGATACTCAACCCACAATTGCCTCAGTAAATATCCAGCTGTACAAATGGATAACTATACTGTTACTATAAAAAAAACTGATGTAAGTTGCTCTGCTGCCTAAATGCCCATCTTTGTGTGGAGGCTCACAGTAGCAGAGCGGAGCAAACTCCCGCCAGCTGAAATCATGGATTGTAGCGCCCAGACAAAACTCTAGCCTGTGCGGAGGAGCTGACCTCTCCCACCGACACGTAAAGTACCGCGGGTAATCTCACTGCATGAGTCGGTGGAGAGGGCAGGGCGGCCATCGCCCTCTGCCCATCCGCGGGGCGAAAGCGGGTCGTCAGAATCCGCGCTCGTAATTTACAGAGACGTGCGCAAATTCAGCCCCCGTTAGCCGAGCAGCTTGCGCACCGCTTACCTGACAGAAAGTGGTCCGCTTCCGTATCGGCTCCGACAGGCCCCCGAGGGTGGATGTGCTGTGGATAAGATCAAAGCCCAGCTGGCGGGAGCTTTCCACGCGTGTCGGCGAAGGACTACGTTACGCTTTTACCTGAGCGTTTGTCAAGGCTGGGGATTGAGGCGCGGGTCTGAGAGGGCGAAATGAGTCTGCCAGCCGGCTCTCCTGCTCAGATCCCTTTCCACAACAAGCGGGGGGGGATTTTCGTCAAAACCACTTAAGGCTTAACAAAGGGCCTGTCTGAAGAATTCAAAGAAGGGCAGACTACAGCAATGAGAAAACACACACACACTTGCACACATACACGGACACATACATATACACAGGTGCGCACAAACTCAGCATCTTCCTTGCTCGCTCTCTCTTCACACACAGACACAGACACACACACACACACACTCACACACACACACACACAGAGCAGTCTTTCCGTTTGAATACCCCTGCCTGCAGGGAGTGCCTCGGACTGGTGCTGTGCTTCAGCGCTCCTGGACAACCTCCTTTTCCCAATCTCCGCCCTACTCTTGTCTTTCTCTCCCACTCCCCATCCACTCGTTTCCCTTCTCTCACCATTTCGCTGTCAGTGTGATTTAAATAAATAATGTTCGTGTAAAAACGAAGAGACAGTGAGCTGGAACAGTATTGTCGCTCATGACGGACTTAGCAGAAAAAAAGAGTAGTTTGTTCTAAATAAGTATAAGCGTATAGATTGATAGGCTTAAACATAACATAACTTACACAGATGTCAGTGCAGAATAAAGTAGCAAAACAGTGGCACAGACTTGGATATTTCTCTGCTGTGGAAATCATGCTTTTGCTCTCGAGTAGCTCGGTGTTTAAGGCTTTTGCTCTGAGCGCGTGCTGAGCTTTACGGCCTGGGTTCGATCGCAGCCGCCGCGTCAGGTAATGATGACCGGGAGCCCACATCAGCGGAACAAATCGTCGTCCTTCCGCTGGCGATAGGGGTGGGCGTGACGGCAGGGGTTGCTCATCTCACTCCTCTTAGGCACCCCCCCTGTAGGTTTGTCAGGTGCCTGCAGGTTTGAGCTGCATTCATCCTCCACTGGGCTACCGGCTCACCGCGGCACGCTGGGCGACCTGCGGTGAGCCGGTATCATAAGAATAGAATGCTGTCTAAAATGGCGCTAACATGGGAGGTTACAATCTCGGCGGAATCAAGAAGATTACGTGTTAATTATTCATTTATTCTCATATTTATTTAACACCCCTCACATTGTTGCAGCTCTCTCTGCCTCAAAGCGTGGTGAGGGTGAGAAAGGACCGATGGAAAAGAGAAAAATAATGGCAGGTTTTCATTTTTTTTTTTTTGTGGATTTCAACCTCTCAGTCTGTGTCCCTGTTCCCTGGGGTCCTTCTGCCTACAGAACAGAGAGAGCACAAAGGCGGGGTTACTCTGTGGGCGGGGTTAATCTGTAGGTCTGGGCGCAGAGGCTTAAACGCATTAGAAAAGCAACCGATATTTGGCACGTTGGCACGAAATGGCACGTTATTTTTCACAATAGAGTGATAAATGTCCAAGACCCGTGAGCCTGCTTGTAACCAAACCAAAGAACCGTCATCAAATTAAAACGTTTATTGCTTTGCCAGTCGCCACCAGAAAATCAATCACTTTATCAGGCAGGTCTTTTTTGTGTTTTTTTTTTTTCTTTCAGAAATAGTCTTCCACTCTGTCTCAGGCTCTCTCTCACTCTCTTTCTCTTGCAAGCTCAAGTTCAAAATGCTTTATACTGCCTTGAAATACAAGACAGTGGAATACAGTACATATTAGGAAGGAGACAGTAGAACATAATTCACAGCGTTAAAATACCTTTTATGTGTAGGACTGAATTGCATATACAGCCATTAATTTGTCTCTTCGGTCAACTGCGTGCTATGGTGCTACGTGCTTGGTCAACCGTAGTTCTACACAGTGCAACAGTGAACCGTCCAATCAAGTGACAAGTAACAAGTGACTGTACTCACTGCTGTCTTGCCTGTGACGCCTTGTCCTTTTTATTTTCCCCTCTCTCTCTCACTCTCACTTTCTCTGTCTCTCTCTCCCCTTTTCTCTCTTTGTAGTGTAACTACTGTGTTCACAGTGAGTAGTTTTTTTTTTTTTTTTTTTGCTCCCATCTTTTTGTTCTGCTGTGGTGAGTAAACTGCAGTGAACCCTCTTATAAATGGAGATGGGTCAGACGTGACCTACCTGTGAGCTGGTTGGAGGCATTGAGGGGTGTCCCTTGACGATCTCACACACACACACACACACACACACACACACACACACACACACACACACACACACACACACACACACACATACATACAGTCCCTCCCTCGAACAAGGTCCCGGTCCATCACAGAGCCGTCTACTGCCATCTGTCTCCGTAGCGTCATCAGCGTGGGGAAGGAACCTGGCTGATGTCTTAAACACGAAACCGCAACATTTTCTAAAGGTATTTGTGCATAAACCAGTGCAGACATTACCCATGAGGCCGCTAAATTGAAAGTTCACCGAATTGGAGCTGTGGGGTAAGCTCCTGTTTAATTCGGAAAAGGTGGGGGGGGGGGGGGGGGGGGGGGGGGGGGTGTGTGTGTGAGCAATTCAGTAGCTGTAATTCAAAATGTTGTCGTTTTGAGAACACCATAAAGGGAAAAAACTGGAATATTTCTATCCATTCATTCATCTTTTACTAACGCTTTACTGCGGGAACACTTCATGCCCCTGTTGCTTTTTCTGCACCGATCCGCAAGTGTAAGTGCTGTCGACTCCTTTCGGATCAGACCCAGCTGGCAGCTGAAGTTAATAACGCAGCGATCTCTTGCACTCCTGATTCCCACATGTGTGTCATTTCTCTGCATTGATGAGAAAATGTGTATCACATGGCGTGCGGGGGGATGAGTGTGTGTATGTATTTCATTGGTTTCAAGTGGGTCTCGCTCTCAAGCATGCCAGCAGGCAAAAAACAGAGGTGCGTATCCAATTACAGTAACTGCATTCAGAAAGGTGCACGCTGAGAGGGTTTTTTTTTTTTTATGGTGAAGACTGGGCTGTGATTCAGGAATTTTGGCACACTGTCTTTACGCATTACGCTGTGCGTTAAAATCACAGTGAATCCCACGCAATCCGAGGCGATAGAGGAACGGCTTTCATCGCATCTTATGGTGGGATTTCACCAGACGGCAGTCTGGTGCATTATGCTGGGGGTGCTGGCTATGTGAGCTGGCAGGAGGATGGGACTCTCAGTCTGTCACATTCAGCGGAGCCCAATATTGCGGTCTCAGCGGACCCTCTATCAGGCCATTGGAGGTAGATGGTGGGGGGGGATAGTAGTGTGGCATAGCGGTAAGGAGCAGGTTGCTGGCTCGATTCGCCCGCTGGGGCCCTGCTGCTGTACCCGTTGGGTCAAGTGTTTAACTCAGAATTGCCTCAGTAAATATCCACCTGTATAAATAGATATATGGTTTTATGATTTTTACATGTTAAGCTGCTCTAGGTGAGAGCATTTGCTAAATGACAATGATGTAATGTGATATTGTAAAAGCAAAATAAGGGGGGGGGGGCAGCAGGGGAGGCCACAGACGCTCAGCACAGCTCACTGACAGACCCTCAGGCAGACAGACGCAGACGAGCCGTGGTGAGTCAGCCGGACTCATCCAGCGGTTTTAAGATTTCAGCTTTTCGGCAGCTCCTCCTCCCCGAAGACTGTCAGCCAAGGTCAAGACGCCCACTGACTCAAGAGTGTCATTTTGGAACACCAGTGTCTTTTTTTTTTTTTTTTCTTTTTTCCTTCCTTTTATTCCCGGTGAGCGCTCTTGATTGCGGAGGCGCATACCGGCGAAAGGCCCTGGTGTCAGTTGAGCGCAGTCTGCTCCGCAAACCCGCCAGCCCGTTTGCAGATGCTCAGATGAAGCGTTTTCGAGCACGCCACGTGGCGGGGGCCCTGTCCCTCTGTCTTTATGGAGATGGGAGGAAGATGAGCCCGCCGAGATTAGAATGAAGTGTCGTTCACTCTCGCTTGTATTATTCCTTAAGGCTTCAGCACCTGCGCAAAAAAAAAAAAGTCCGGTTTTCGGCGAGACGAGATGAGGTTTCTCTCCACGCAGGGTGGCTTCAGCATTTTAGGCAGCGTTGAGTTATCATTTCCTTCGCGAACGCACGGAGCGACGGTGTTTACCGCCGCCTCGGGGCATGTCAAACAGCACCGTTTAAGCGCTTTGAAACCGTCTTTTTTTTTTTATTGCGATAATTCCAGTCGAGTTTGAAATTGCGACGTAGGAGGAACTCCTCACAGCTCTATTAAAGCCGCGTATTAATATTGCATTTCCCATCACTCACCTTCATGGTCCTGCGGAGTGAGGAGGGGAGGGGAAGGCTGGTTTCCGCAGGATCTGTTCTTAACGAGGCATCCACACTATTAAGCCGTAGTAGTTCCCGTAGGCTGGAGCTGTCGCAGAAAGACCTGAAAATGGCCTTAAAACCACTGCAGCCAAAAGTAATCATCATGTCATTTGTCTTGAAAAATAATTTTAGGTTTTACATTACGTTACATTACATTACCTTAAATTACATGCATTTAGTAGACGCTCTTATCCAGACCGACTTCCAACACAAAACAACTGTGTATCCATTCAAGTCGAATGAGAAACAGCATCAGGCCAGGTTAACAACACTCCCAGACCAGCGAGGGTGAGCATAACTCTTATATGTCACTTGCATGCGGGGGTCAGTATTCTCCTTTGAAGCATGTGGTGGCAATTAGTCTTACTTTTACCATTTTCATGCTATTCCGGAAAATCTAGCTATGATTGCTTTCAGTGGCGTGTGAGACTTACAGGACTAAATCTAAACGGACAGAACTGACAGGCATTTTAAAGATTATCATATTGCAACCTCCGAGTGTAAATGCAATTTTCCTCTTCAGGGCTTAAGTGCAATACCTGGCTGACAAGCACGGTCCCCTCACTCTGAATGCAGACCTTATTGTCCTCACGTCTCGGTAACCACAGGCTACCAGTAACAAGGCAACATGGTAATGGGAAGTGTAGCCTATTAGGAGGTCAAGCCCCTCTCCCCGCTCCGGGGACGGGCTGTTTGTTGTGCTAAGTGGTGTGGAACGCTCCCTGGGGACCCCAGTAGAGTCCCCCCTTACCTACTCCTCTCCTCTCCGCGACCTCTGACCCCCTCCCCCCCTCCCCCCCGCTCCACTCCGAATGGTGTCCTAGCCGTGACACAGGCGGGCTCATCCGAGCGTGCTCTGCCGGAAGCACCCCCCCCCCCCCCCCCCCCCCCCCCCGGGACCCGGAGCGGCAGACAGGAGGGGGACGGGGGGGAGGGCCCGAAGGCGGTTACCATGGCACAGGCTCTGTGCGTGCCTGGGCTCTGGTGTCCCTCAGTTCTCTTGGTTAAGACCAGCCCTCTCATCCTTGATCCGTTTGGACGGTGGCCGGCCTAAGAGCTGTGGGAGAAGGGAGGGAGCTTCCAGCTCCCACCTGCTCCATCACCAGAGGGTCATGGGCTCCAGTCCCAAAGTACCTGAAGAACTCGAGCGCTGGTGCACTCTTGCATTTACGGTGAATAATCAGTCCCAGCAGATGGAGTACGTGGGTAGCGTGAGGCGCTGTCCGTGACCCAATGTGACGTGAGAGAGGGTCTGTGAGGATATCTGTGGTGATATGGCCCTCATTCAGGAGCATCTCAAACCCCCCCAACCCCCACCCCCCAAACCCCCCCCCCCCCCCCCCGCTGACGGCTGTGCGCCATCCCCAGCAGCCACCACGCAGATGGGATAGGAATGACTCGGCTCGCGGACGACACACGTGTGATGGATCGAGCCAAATGCGTCACGCAGGAAGCGCTTTGTTCACAAAATCGTTTTCGCTGGCATCCCAAACCGTCCCCTCGCACCGCCGAGCAGGCACCCTTTTCTACCCAGACAAAAAATCTGCCTCGTGCAGAAAGCGCAAATCTGATACTGTCCATTCACGGATGGGATCCCTGGATTGGACAGCCAGGTCAGCAGTGGCCCCGCATGGTTTTTTTTCCCCTCTGCATTTTGCTTTGTGATGCGTGTTGCGGACCTGTCATTACCGCCCATGGAGCCACCGTCGCTTACAGACGAGTGGAATTGCGAGCCCTTGCGGGGCGGAGTGATGAGGCTGTCTGTCTGGCCTGAAGAGAGCATCCATCCGTCTGTCTGAAGCCATCAAGCTCTGTGTGTGCGCGCGCGCGTGTGTGCGTGTCTGCATACTACTGCAAAGCCAGAGAAAGGCAGTGTTTTTTTTTGGTTTTTTTTGTTTGTTTACCTGTCCACTTGTCTTATGTTTGATTTTCATCGTGTCTGGCTTTTATACAATAAAGCCTTTGTGCGTGCGTGCGTGCGTGCGTGCGTGCATGCGGTTTGTGTGCGTGAGTACACAAGCATGTGTTTTTCGTGTGCACGCATGTGCTTGCCTGCGTACCCGTCTTTGTGTATGTGTGCATTTGCGCGCGCATGTGTTTGTGTGTGCGTGCATGCAACGCACACGCGTGTGTCTGTCTCCTAGAGATTGTGATGATGTCACGCCCATCTTGGCTGTCCGGCACCGTTGAGCACACAGATCCTCCGGTGCTGGATGCTCCGGTGGAAAGAGCGCTGCGCCACGTAAGAGGAAAGGGGAGAGACTGGAAGAGGATATGCGCGGTTGTCCTCATGTCTGAGCGGCTGTGTAGGTAGGTCAGCGTTCGCTTCAGGACAGCGAGGTCTATTTTCTGCTGCCAAGCGGCAACGAAACTTTCCAGTTGGTCACAATTCGTTTTGTGTTTCTCAGATGGAAAACCAGCCTCTTGTATTGGTCGGATCTCCATTTTGCCCCGGTTTTGACGGTCGAACAGCAACATCAGATGTTGGGATTTCTGAGGCACGTGGATTTACCTAAGCCTAGTATGGGTGGGGTTATTTTAACCTGCAATTTGGATTTTTTTCTGCTTGTTCAAAATCCCAGTGTAAGATGATGTGAGAACTGATGTACCGATCAATCAAAAATCATTGTGTCATAATCTCAAATCATAGCATTCAAGATAAAAGGCAGTGACTCCAAAAAAAAATCAGAAACAGGCTTATCCATCACATCACAAAAAGAGGCCTATTTATCACTCTCACCGGGAGGGCAATTGGAACACGTGGACCTGAAGGTATTGCCCCGGGGCTTATGGGTGCCCTCTCTTATCACAGACCGCTGTCGAAAAAGAGTACAGCGCTAATATCCTAAGATGTATTCAGTTACATTTAGCCACTGGAAGAAACACTCTCATCCAGAACAACTCGCCAAAGTACAAGTCACAGAAGTCCGTTTGGAAAAATCACACGAACATCAGCACGTTCGGAGAGATGTGTTAATCTGTCATACGCAACGCTATAATAAGCAGGCCCACACTGAATACAGAATAAGTCTTGTAAAGGAAAAAAAAAAAATCAACAACTGGTGTCAAAGTACAGTAACACCCTTCAGAAATAGAAAGGGAAAGATTAAAGTGTTCTAACTAGCAGTGGAAGCCAGGATGCAGTCTGAAGAGGGACTGAGTTCTGGGGCAGGAGGCGACCCAGCACCACTGCATCACATTTACTCTGGACATTTTGGTTACGTTGCTCCGAGAGTGCAGCAGCAGCAGCCTGAAGGAGAATCAGACCTGCATCCCTTAGCTTACAAGCCCTGCCCCACACCAGTCTGCTGCCCCTGCTGAGGAAAAGGCTACACTTTGGCAGCTGCCAGACCAGTCAGCGACTAGCATCCACTTTGCCTTGCAGTAGCTGCGCAGGGGACTGCTACATTACATTACATTATTGTAATTTAGCGGACGCTCTTATCCAGAGTGACTTACATAGTTTGAGATCTTCACATGTTATCCATTTATACAGTTGGATATTTACTGGGGCAATTCTTGGTTAAGTACCTTGCCCAGTGCCCCAGCGGGGAATGGAACCAGCAACCCTTCGGTTATGAGCCCTGCTCCTTACCGTTACGCTACACTGCTCCGCTGCGGCGGCTCTGCTGTCGTGACTGTCCCAGGATGCCCGGACCGGCATCTGAGGCGAGACATGGCACCGCTGAGGTGGGGACGGCGGGGTGTCAGTGGGTGACAGCGACTTCGTGCTCGTGTCACATCTGCGCTCTTCCCAGGCCTGTAATTAAGTGTGTCTGCCAAGGTAAGGTAGGGGGGGGGAGATCCAATCCCCCCCGAGGGAGGGAGCCTGACTCTCGCTCAGAACAGGCAACCCCCCCTCGAGTCTGGGAGGGTGGGGGCATGTTAGGGCCAGCGTGGGTGGGTACTGTAAATCTGACCCCATCCCCCACCATCCCCCACTGCCTCCTGAGAAATGTCTCCAGGCTATAAACAACAGATAATGGTGCTCCTTTTGTCCTGTAATGCCACAGACCATATTCGTGGCAGCTCGCGTCTGTCCGGTGACAGACGAGTCTATTGACAAAGGTGTTTGATGGGCTTTTGTAAAGAGCATGTTGTTCGGCGCTTGCCCTGAATCTGACGCTCTGCATTCAGACAGAAGCCTGACTAGAATCAGTTTACAGGGCCCGCTGTGGGGTTTTAAGATGCAGGGAGACAAACGTTATAGAGCGAGACACATACTGTGTATTACTCCATTCTTGACAGGGGATAACCTAAAAGGGCCGTTTTGACCAGGCTGTGTTTGCTGAACTTTGGCCCAAAGCCTGGCATGTGAAATTAAGATTTTTTTCCCTTTTTTTTTCCCAGACTATATTTTATTCCGTTCAAAACACGGTCAATATGTCATTATGATCCAGCCTGCTCCGTAATTATACAATCCACTGACTTGGAAAACACATTCCATATGTACATAAATAGAATATCTGTATGTGCATATGTATGGGCACATACACGTCAACAGCATAATTTCTTCGACTCGGAATGTCATTCCGTGTAGAAATACAGTGTGCATATGTGTGTTTACAGAAATTCGCTCATTCTGTTTATGCATGTGTATGGAATGCAATCTCCAAGTCAGTGTATTTTGTAATTATGCTGCCAACTCGTGTGTGTGTGTGTGTGTGTGTGTGTGTGTCTCAGAGTCTGGATGTGTCTGTATACACTGTATGTATATAAATAATAAATGGGGCTGCTATCCCTCCACGTTCATTGTCTTCGAAGATAAATGACAGCGCATTTTGTTCGGTTAGATAGCTGCTCAGCTCTCCCCAAGCGTGCATCCCATGGGACAAACGTGGTTATTTAACCCAGGGGGCCTCTAGCGTTCATGCAAGCGGCAGAACCCACCCCACCCCCAAACACCCCCCCCCCCACCTCTCCATTTTACCCACACTCCCATTTCTCTGCTCTACCTTGCACTGCCCCGCCCCACTATTTTCCTTTACTCATCCCCCTGCTTTATATCTGCTCTCCACCCCCCCCTCTCCTTCCCTCTCTCTCTGGGATTTTATTTCCCCCCCCCCCCGCACCATCACCATCACCATCACCATCCCCAGGGCTTAGTAGAAGGCAGGGGAGAGATCGTGGGGGTCTTACGGGGGGAGGGGGGGGGGAGATGTTGCCGGCAGGATGGGGAGGCACGGCTGCCTAGCAACACAAGGTGAAATCTGACACCACCGCCTCATCACCCTCATTTTTTTTTCAATGCTCCAATGTCAATGTTCCGTCTTGATTATTTCATATGCGGTTCATTCATGCGTGAACGCGGCGTAAAGGTCACCCCCGCTCCCGCCGTATCAGAAATCACATCAGGCACGTGGATGGGACCGCGGCGGCGACACCCAGGGAAAGTGTCTGATTCGCCCTCCCGCCTTGCTCGGAGCCCTGCTTACAGTGGAGATAATACCATAATCCTCCGTGTATAGATATGCGATACGTCAAAGAGAGAGCCCCGGCAAATAAGGCGTAGCACAGAGCCAAGTCAGAGGAAATCTCAATTCAGCGCGATAACCACAAGAGTAACCGATTTCAAAGGTAATCAAAAGGCAGGTAGGCGGAGTCACGGCAGTATCAGCAGGTTTCCGGCTTTTGACCCCCAGCTATGTGAGCAATGTGAGTTGTCCCAGCCAAAAAAAAAAACAAATTAGACTTTGAAGAGTATTAATTTATTTAATTAGTGATTTATTTACGCAAGCGAGGGAGGCTGGCCAGGAGCAGGGCTGGAAGTTGGCAGTGACGGGGGGGGGTTTTCGGCTGTGCAAAGGTCCCACTCGCATCGTGGGCTCTCCCTCTTCCCTGACTCCTCCAAAGTGCTGAATGCAAGACTTCCATTATTCATGTGTCATTATTTTTGCACACCCTCTTACTATGAAGGTGATTCAGAGCTCGGGCTGGGTGGGCGGAGGGGGGGGGGGGGGTGTTGGGCACTTACAGAGCTGATTTAAAATGAACTATCAGTACTCCATCTCAGTTTATTCACTTCTTGGCCTCATTGTGCTTTTGCCTGGCCTCCTTCTCTCTCTCTCTCTCTCTCTCTCTCTCTCTCTCTCTCTCTCTCTCTCTCTCTCTCTCCCTCTCCCCCCCCCCCCCCCCCCCCATTTCCTCTGTATCTGTTCTGTTCAAGCCCTCCTCCCCTCCCCTCCCCTCCCTCAGGTCTTGGCTGCTCGGGAATCACAAGACTGGAGCACAGTGTTTTCACCGCGCCTGTCACATGCTGCTTAATTCAAATAGACTGTGATAATTCCTCCTTTCAGTCATCCCGGGGCCCCTGCGCCCGCGCGGGCACACCAACAACCAGGGCGGTTGCCATGGCGATGCCGGGGGCGGGGATGGGGGCGGGGTTTTTCTCCGCCGAACCCCGTGGCTGGGCCTGCCTCCCAGCATTCCTTGCTCATCCCTCTCCTCGTGCACCAGCGCTCCTCTTGTGCTACCGTGACCCCGCCTCCCTCCCATGCCCCCCCACTACAATACAGCGATACCCCACCTCCTAATCCCCCACCCCCCTGCCCCTGTAGCCAGCCCTCTCCAGCCTCTGCCCCTGTAGCCAGCCTTCTCCAGCCTCTGCTTTTGACTCTTATGGAAGGCCGCTGCCTCATGACAATGACAGACTGCATTTCACTAATCAGCCAGGAGCGCAGCTTGACTGCAACTCCTCCTTTTCTGGGGGCTTCCTAACTAACGGGAAGAAGTGGCAACCTCCTCACAAAGAAAAAAAAAATTAAAAAATTAAAAAATACAGGACGCTTTGTTCACTGCTGCGGACTCTTTGTTCACCCCCCTGTCCTCAATGCATGGTCCCACTGTCTGCCCCACTAGCAAGCCATCGCTGTGTCTGGTAGCGCACACACACACACACACCTCATACAGCAGGGGATTGATAACCCCTCATTCAATGCACTCAGTCCATTCGGACTCAAGGGTCCTCTCATTCCTCAGCAGATGGGAAGAGGCTACAAAAGGATTAGGAGCCAGGGGGTGGGGAATTATCTCATGATGCAAGATGCAAGGAATTAAGAGCATATATACGTATTAGTACGCACAAGATAACGTCTCCCAAGACTTCCTGAACAGACCTACCCTTTACGTGTTTTTTCCTGTTCCTGGTAATAGTGATGTTTTATTTTCTGTGAGTGTTA